>NC_092761.1:19372846-19683030 GCF_047496795.1 Chiloscyllium punctatum | reverse complement strand
AACGGGGTTGGGGGGAACGGGGTTGGGGGGTTGGGGGGAACGGTGTTGCACAGGGTTGGTGGGAACGAGGTTGCACGGGGATGGGGAGGGAACGGGGTCTTGGGGGGGACGGGGTCGTGGGGGGACGGGGTCGTGGGGGGGACGGGGTCGTGGGGGGGACGGGGTTGGGGGAACGTGATTGGGGAGAATGGGGTTGCACGGGGTTGGGGGGAACGTGGTTGGGGAGGGAACAGGGTTGTGGGGGTCGGGGTTGGGGGGAACGGGGTTGGGGGGAACGGGGTTGGGGGGAATGGGGTTGGGGAGAACGGGGTTGCACGGGCGTGGGGCGAACGGGGTTGCACAGGGTTGGGGGGGACGGGGTCGTGGGGGGGACAGGGTCGTGGGGGGGACGGGGTCGTGGGGGGGACGGGGTCGTGGGGGGAACGTGGTTGGGGGGAACGGGGTTGGGGGGGAACGTGGTTGAGGGGGAACGTGGTTGGGGGGGAACGTGGTTGGGGGGAACGGGGTTGCACGGGGTTGGGGGGAAACGGGGTTACACGGGGTTGGGGGGAAACGGGGTTGCACGGGGTTGGGGGGAAACGGGGTTGCACGGGGAAACGGGGTTGCACGGGGTTGGGGGGGAACGGGGTTGGGGGGGATGGGGTTGCACGGGGTTGGGGGGAACGGGGTTGCACGGGGTTGGGGGGAACGGGGTTGGGGCGGAACGGGGGTGATGGGGGTGGGTGAACCGCGTTGCACGGGGTTGGGGTGAAAGGAGTTGCACGGGGTTGGGGGGATGGGGGTGTGTGAACCGCGTTGCACGGGGTTGGGTGGGAACGTGTTTGCACGGGGTTGGGGGGATGGGGGTGGGTGAACCGAGTTGCACGGGGTTGGGGGGGAACGGGGTTGCACGGGGTTGGGGGAAAACGGGGTTGGGGGTAACGGTGTGGTGGGGGGGACGGGGTTGTGGGGAACGGGATTGCACGGGGTTTGGGGGGAACGGGGTTGCACGGGGTTGTGGGAAACGGGGTTGCACGGGGTTGTGGGGAATGGGGTTGCACGGGGTTGGGGGGAACGGGGTTGGGGGGAAACGGGGTTGCACGTGGTTGGGGGGAAACGGGGTTGCACGTGGTTGGGGGGAAACGGGGTTGCACGGGGTTGGGGGTGGGTGAACCATGTTGCACGGGGTTGGGGGGGGAAGGTGTTTGCACGGGGTTGGGGGGATGGGGTTGGGTGACCGAGTTGCACGGGGTTGGGGGGGAACGGGGTTGGGGGAGGAACGGGGTTGGGGGGGAACGGTGTTGGGGGGGAACGGGGTTGGGGGGAACGGGGTTGCACGGGGTTGGGGGGAACGGGGTTGCACGGGGTTGGGGGGAACGGGGTTGCACGGGGTTGGGGGGGTTGGGCTGGGTGAACCGAGTTGCAAAGGGTTGGTGGGGGTGGGGTTGGGTGAACCGTGTTGCACGGGGTTGGGGGGGCAATCGCGTTGCACGGGGTTGGGGGCAACCGCGTTGCACGGGGTTGGGGGGAACCGCGTTGCATGGGGTTGGGGGGAACCGCGCTGCACGGGGTTGGGGGGAATGGCGTTGCATGGGGTTGGGGGACGGCATTGGGGGGGATGCCATTGCATGGGGTTGGGGGGACGGCGTTGCATGGAGTGGGGGGGAACGGTGTTGAACGGGGTTGGGGGAACAGCATTGGGGGGAACTGCGTTGGACGGGGTTAATGGGAACGGCGTTGCACAGGGTTGGGGTGGATCAGCATAGCACGGGGTTGGGGGAACGGTGTTGAACGGGGTTGGGGGAATGCGGTCGGAGGGTTGGCATTGCATGGGATTGGGGGGAATGTGGTTGCACAGGGTTGGGGGAACGGAATAGCACGGGGTTGGGGGGGAACGGCGTTGCACGGGGTTGGGGGAATGGAATAGCACGGGGCTGGGGGGAACGGCGTTGCACGGGGTTGGGTGGCAACGGGGTTGGGGTTTTCACGGGGTTGTGGGGGAACGGAGTTGGGTGGAAACGGGGTTGGGGGGAACGGGGTTGGGGGAACGGGGTTGGGGGGAACGGGGTTTGGGGGAACGGGGTTGGGGGGAACGGGGTTGGGGGGAACGGGGTTGGGGGGAACGGGGTTGGGGGGAATGGGGTTGGGGGGAACGGGGTTGTAGGGGAATGGGGTTGCACGGGGTTGGGGGAACAGGGTTGACGGGGTTGGGGGGAACGGGGTTGGGGGCGGGTTTGGGGGGACGGGTTTGGGGGGACGGGGTTGGGTGGGGACGGGGTTGGGGGGGCCGGGGTTTACGGGGTTGCACGGGGTTGTGGGGCAACGGGGTTGCACGGGGTTGTGGGGGAACGGGGTTGGGGGGAACGGGGAAGGGGGTTGGGGGAACGGGGTTGGGGGGAACGGGGTGGGGTGGAACGGGGTTGGGGGGAACAGGGTTGGGGGGAACAGGGTTGGGGGGTTGGGGGGAACGGGGTTGCACAGGGTTGGTGGGAACGAGGTTGCACGGGGATGGGGAGGGAACGGGGTCGTGCGGGGGACGGGGTCGTGGGGGGGACGGGGTCGTGGGGTGACGGGGTCGTGGGGGGGACGGGGTTGGGGGAACGTGATTGGGGGAGAACGGGGTTGCACGGGGTTGGGGGAACGGGGTTGGGTAGGGAACAGGGTTGTGGGGGGACGGGGTTGGGGGGAACGGGGTTGGGGGGAACGGGGTTGCACGGGGTTGGGGCGAACGGGGTTGCACAGGGTTGGGGCGAACGGGGTTGCACAGGGTTGGGGGGGGACGGGGTCATAGGGGGGACGGGGTCGTGGGGTGGACGGGGTCGTGGGGGGATGGGATCGTGGGGGGGACGGGGTCGTGGGGGGGAACGTGGTTGGGGGGGAATGTGGTTGGGGGGAACGTGGTTGGGGGGGAACGTGGTTGGGGGGAACGTGGTTGGGGGGAACGGGGTTGCACGGGGTTAGGGGGAAACGGGGTTGCACGGGGTTGGGGGGAAACGGGGTTGCACGGGGTTGGGGGGAAAAGGGGTTGCACGGGGTTGGGGGGAAACGGGGTTGCACGGGGTTGCACAGGGTTCGGGGGGGAAACGGGGTTGCACGGCGTTGGGAGGGCACGGGGTTGGGGGGGATGGGGTTGCACGGGGTTGGGGGGAACGGGGTTGCACGGGGTTGGGGGGAACGGGGTTGCACGGGGTTGGGGGGAACGGGGTTGGGGCGGAACGGGGGTGATGGGAGTGGGTGAACCGCGTTGCACGGGGCTGGGGTGAACGGAGTTGCACGGGGTTGGGGGGATGGTGGTGGGTGAACCGAGTTGCACGGGGTTGAGGGGGAACGGGGTTGCACGGGGTTGGGGGAAAACGGGGTTTGGGGGAACGTGGTGGTGGGGGGGACGGGGTTGGCGGGAACGGGATTGCACGGGGTTTGGGGGGAACGGGGTTGCACGGGGTTGGGGGGAAACGGGGTTGCACGGGGTTGGGGGGGAACGGGGTTGCACGGGGTTGGGGGGAAACGGGGTTGGGGGAACGGGGTTGCACGGGGTTGGGGGGAAACGGGGTTGCACGGGGTTGGGGGAAACGGGGTTGCACGGGGTTGGGGGTGGGTGAACCATGTTGCACGGGGTTGGGGGGGAACGTGTTTGCACGGGGTTGGGGGGATGGGGGTGGGTGAACCGAGTTGCACGGGGTTGGGGGGGAACGGGGTTGGGGGGGGAACGGGGTTGGGGGGAACGGTGTTGGGGGGAACGGTGTTGGGGTTGCACGGGGTTGGGGGGAACGGGGTTGCACGGGGTTGGGGGGGATGGGGGTGGGTGAACCGAGTTGCACAGGGTTGGGGGGGGTGGGGTTGGGTGAACCGTGTTGCACGGGGTTGGGGGGAACCGCGTTGCACGGGGTTGGGGGACGGCATTGGGGGGGATGCCATTGCATGGGGTTGGGGGGACGGCGTTGCATGGAGTGGGGGGAACGGTGTTGAACGGGGTTGGGGGAACAGCATTGGGGGGAACTGCGTTGGACGGGGTTAATGGGAACGGCGTTGCACAGGGTTGGGGTGGATCAGCATAGCACGGGGTTGGGGGAACGGTGTTGAACGGGGTTGGGGGAATGCGGTCGGAGGGTTGGCATTGCATGGGATTGGGGGGAATGTGGTTGCACAGGGTTGGGGGAACGGAATAGCACGGGGTTGGGGGGGGAACGGCGTTGCACGGGGTTGGGGGAATGGAATAGCACGGGGCTGGGGGGAACGGCGTTGCACGGGGTTGGGTGGCAACGGGGTTGGGGTTTTCACGGGGTTGTGGGGGAACGGAGTTGGGTGGAAACGGGGTTGGGGGGAACGGGGTTGGGGGAACGGGGTTGGGGGGAACGGGGTTTGGGGGAACGGGGTTGGGGGGAACGGGGTTGGGGGAACGGGGTTGGGGGGAACGGGGTTTGGGGGAACGGGGTTGGGGGGAACGGGATTGGGGGGAACGGGGTTGGGGGGAACGGGGTTGGGGGGAATGGGGTTGGGGGGAACGGGGTTGTAGGGGAATGGGGTTGCACGGGGTTGGGGGAACAGGGTTGACGGGGTTGGGGGGAACGGGGTTGGGGGCGGGTTTGGGGGGACGGGTTTGGGGGGACGGGGTTGGGTGGGGACGGGGTTGGGGGGGCCGGGGTTTACGGGGTTGCACGGGGTTGTGGGGCAACGGGGTTGCACGGGGTTGTGGGGGAACGGGGTTGGGGGGAACGGGGAAGGGGGTTGGGGGAACGGGGTTGGGGGGAACGGGGTTGGGTGGAACGGGGTTGGGGGGAACAGGGTTGGGGGGTTGGGGGGAACGGGGTTGCACAGGGTTGGTGGGAACGAGGTTGCACGGAGATGGGGAGGGAACGGGGTCGTGCGGGGGACGGGGTCGTGGGGGGGACGGGGTCGTGGGGTGACGGGGTCGTGGGGGGGACGGGGTTGGGGGAACGTGATTGGGGGAGAACGGGGTTGCACGGGGTTGGGGGGAACGGGGTTGGGGAGGGAACAGGGTTGTGGGGGGACGGGGTTGGGGGGAACGGGGTTGGGGGGAACGGGGTTGCACGGGGTTGGGGCGAACGGGGTTGCACAGGGTTGGGGGGGACGGGGTCGTAGGGGGGACGGGGTCGTGGGGTGGACGGGGTCGTGGGGGGACGGGATCGTGGGGGGGACGGGGTCGTGGGGGGGAACGTGGTTGGGGGGGAATGTGGTTGGGGGGGAACGTGGTTGGGGGGGAACGTGGTTGGGGGGAACGTGGTTGGGGGGAACGGGGTTGCACGGGGTTGGGGGGAAACGGGGTTGCACGGGGTTGGGGGGAAACGGGGTTGCACGGGGTTGGGGGGTAAAGGGGTTGCACGGGGTTGGGGGGAAACGGGGTTGCACGGGGTTGCACAGGGTTCGGGGGGGAAACGGGGTTGCACGGGGTTGGGGGGGCACGGGGTTGGGGGGGATGGGGTTGCACTGGGTTGGGGGGAACGGGGTTGCACGGGGTTGGGGGGAACGGGGTTGCACGGGGTTGGGGGAACGGGGTTGGGGCGGAACGGGGGTGATGGGGGTGGGTGAACCGCGTTGCACGGGGCTGGGGTGAACGGAGTTGCACGGGGTTGGGGGAATGGTGGTGGGTGAACCGAGTTGCACGGGGTTGAGGGGGAACGGGGTTGCACGGGGTTGGGGGAAAACGGGGTTTGGGGGAACGTGGTGGTGGGGGGGACGGGGTTGGCGGGAACGGGATTGCACGGGGTTTGGGGGGAACGGGGTTGCACGGGGTTGGGGGGAATCGGGGTTGCACGGGGTTGGGGGGAAACGGGGTTGGGGGAACGGGGTTGCACGGGGTTGGGGGGAAACGGGGTTGCACGGGGTTGGGGGAAACGGGGTTGCACGGGGTTGGGGGTGGGTGAACCATGTTGCACGGGGTTGGGGGGGAACGTGTTTGCACGGGGTTGGGGGGATGGGGGTGGGTGAACCGAGTTGCACGGGGTTGGGGGGGAACGGGGTTGGGGGGGGAACGGGGTTGGGGGGAACGGTGTTGGGGGGAACGGTGTTGGGGTTGCACGGGGTTGGGGGGAACGGGGTTGCACGGGGTTGGGGGGGATGGGGGTGGGTGAACCGAGTTGCACAGGGTTGGGGGGGGTGGGGTTGGGTGAACCGTGTTGCACGGGGTTGGGGGGAACCGCGTTGCACGGGGTTGGGGGGAACCGCGTTGCACGGGGTTGGGGGGAACCGCGTTGCACGGGGTTGGGGGACGGCATTGGGGGGGATGCCATTGCATGGGGTTGGGGGGACGGCGTTGCATGGAGTGGGGGGAACGGTGTTGAACGGGGTTGGGGGAACGGAATAGCACGGGGTTGGGGGGGAATGGTGTTGCACGGGGTTGGGGGGAATGGCATTGGGGGAACGGCGTTGCACGGGGTTGGGGGAACGGAATAGCACGGGGTTGGGGGGGAACGGCGTTGCACGGGGTTGGGGGACGGCGTTGCATGGGGTTGGGGGAATGGCATTGGGGGAACAGCGTTGGAGAGGGTTGACGGGAACAGCATTGCACACAGTTGGGGGTAACAGTGTTGCACAGGGTTGGTGGGACGGGGTTGTGGCAAATGGCGTTGCACAGGGTTGTGGGAATGGGATTGGGGGAACGGCGTTGGGGGAATGGCGTTGCACGGAGTTGGGCAGGATGGGGCTGCATGGGGATGGGCGGGGACGTCGTTGCACGGGGTTGGGGGTAGGGCGTTGTGGGGGCGGGTTTGGGGGGGGACGGTGTCAGATGTGGTTGATGGGAGCACCGTTGGACGCGGTTGGGGGTGGGTAGGGGGACAGGAGCCCCCTGTAAATTGATGTACATCCCACCCAGCCCCTCAGAGCCCCTGTACACATTGACACATTCCCCCCACCTCACCCCCCACCTCGGATCCCCCTAGAAACACTGACACATTCCTCTGGTGTATTAAGCCGTTCCTGAAAGTTTGTATAAACATCCCCACAACCACGCTAAATCAGCTTATCTCAAGCTCCCACTCACAATGAAAGCTATAGTCCCCTCCACAAATGGGTAAAATGAACAATCCAAATGATACCCTTACATTCCCTACATCAAAGCAGCGACTACTCTTCAAGCTGACAATCTGGGCCACCAATCAATCTCTCTGTTCTAGGAATTCACTGAGCAAATATTAAAGAAATATCCATTATGAACCTGACTGACCACCTTTCAGGGATTCCCCCTGAGGGAGAATGTGTATTGTGGGTATCTCCTGAATTGTCCCAATGGCTGGAAGTGTTTCTCCATCGAGATCCTCTGATTCAGAGTCCAGAAACTGGGGTGTGTGGAAGGACAGGACTGTGTGAGCTAGTGTATACCACATCTGACTGTGTCAGTCACAAAAATAAATTACTCGGTTTGAGTCCTGTCATGGTCAGTGTGGATCAGTAATGGACGTCTGATTCCCTGTCTGGGAGAAAATATTCCTGTTTTGCAAGATCAACATTTTAAATTGAATATTCCCACGTGTCAGAACTACCTCCAGAGTCAGCGATGAACAACGGACCCTAATTTACCCCCAGACATCAATGAGACATAGAAAAATAGTCCTTGCTGTTTCAATAGCATAATCACAGCGCCACAGTCAAGCAAATGAGGGGATTGTTTCTCCCAAAAAAACTTTAGCAACACAGACAGAACGATACCATTTAGGCCCAGGAGCCTGACTGCAGCTTAATAACATTTTTTGTTCTGATTAAAAGTTTGTAGGCGGCACGGTGGCACAGTGGTTAGAACTGCTACCTCTCAGCGCCAGAGACCCGGGTTCATTTCCCGCCTTAGGCGACTGACTGGGTGGAGTTTGCACATTTTCCCTGTGTCTGCATGGATTTCCTCCGGGTGCTCAGGTTTCTTCCCACAGTCACAAAGATGGGCAGGTTAGCTGAATTGGCTGTAGTGTTAGATGTAGGAGAATGGGTCTGGGTGGGTTGCGCTTCGACGGGTCGGTGTGGACTTGTTGAGCCGAAGGGCCTGTTTCTATACTGTAAATAATCTAATCTAATCAAATGGAAAACATTAACTCTGCTTCTCTCTCTCTACTTTACCTGCCAGTCTGTTTCAAATTTCCAGCAGCCACAGCATTTGTGTTCATTTTAGTAGCATCATCGTTAACTTTTCAGAACTCACCCAGTTTCTGCAACATCTTTTGATCCACTTTGTATTGCAAACATTGCAAATTATTCTCTGGAATGTAGTCAGTGATTCCGTTCTTGAAGTGGAAATGATCACAGATTCCCATGTGTTTGAGTGAAGTCATTTCTCCTTATCTCAGTCACTCAGGCTGCTCTCCAGTCCTGAGACTGTGACCCATTGTTCTCGATTCCTATCAGCAGAGACAGCTGCCAACATCAATCCTGCCAATCTCTTTGGTCATAATATCCAGTTCAATGAAAACACCTCTTATCACATGCAGTACAGGATCTCTGAATCTCACCCACTTAGTCAACAATCTCCGGAACCAGGAATAAGCCGGTGCCCCTCAGTTACAAACACTCTGATGGCAACGTGTGCTTCCTTCAGTGAGGAAAACAAATTTGCAACCATCTGTGTCCGTCTGTCTGCCTGAGGTTCCAATAAGTGCATTGATGGAAATCACATTGGAAAACCAAATCCCTTTCCAGGTGTTCAAATCACTTCATGCAGAATTTACAGACAAAGGAAATCTGTGTTATCGGGAGCATAATCTTATTAGTGACAGTCTGTTGCACACAGCAACATGATCTTCTCACAAACACAAGCCATTGTTCTATGTTGAAATTGAAATGTGAAGCCAAAAAGGTCATGTAAACAATCCGCTGCTCGTCACTTTAATAAATGAACTTGCTGATAAGATAATGCTCAAAGTGTTATTAAGTTGAAGGTGTGTACTGTATCTTTAAGAGGGAGAGAACACTCTTCTGAACTGAGAGCTTATAACTGCCTGTGTACCGTATATGACTGGCCAGCAATCCCAGAGTGTACTGGGAAAGCAAACAAATGTAACATTTGGCTGTGAAATATAGACCTGAGTTGGTTGCTATTTTGACAATAATTCAAATTTAATCTATCAGTTTAAATTATACCCCAAGATTCCAAAACCCAGTCGAATTTGTATTTATTGTTTTGCCAGCATCAAGCCAATGAGATGATCTGTTGGGGGCATATAAAGTGCAGACATTTTAAAAATTGGTCAGAGAGTAACTGCTGTCTGGGAGAGTTAACATCTTGCTCGCCAAGAAATTAGGAAAGTCTCTCAATCAAAGGGTACCTTTTCATATGAAACATACTCAGAATAAAAGAAGACAACGGCCCAGGGAGATTCTCAGACAGACGAAGAAAGACACAAAAGACAAGAGCCGCAATGTACTTTTGAAATTAAGTTGATGTAATTTTAATAAGTGTCTTATTGAAATAACATATTGTTATATAGCTGGAAGCAGATAATAAACAGTGAAGAGAAAGAGGGAGCTTAGATTTATGATTAGTTGTTTAATATTCACTTTTCAAGTTAAAAATAATTTGATGCTATTTTCTTTAAATAGTGGAATTTGTGAGTTTTCTGTCACTCAGACTTTAACAGATTACGTGGGGAGGTGAACTTTTCTGGGTGTTTGGTTTAATTAACAGAGGGGTTCACCGTCATGTTGTAACAAAAGAAACACAACAAAGTACAGCACAGGAACGGGCCCTTCAGCCCATAATGTTGTGCTGAATGTGACACCAAATTAAACTCATCCTTTCTGCCTATCTTTGTTCCACATCCTTGCATATCCACATGCTTACCCAAAAATCCCTTCAACACCCCTCTCATATCTGCCTCCTATACCATCCCTGGCAGCATGTTCCAGATTCCTACCAATCTCTGAGGAAAACATATTAGCCCTCACATCTCCTTTGAGCTCTCCCTCTTTCACCTTAAATGCATGTTCCATAGTAAAGATATTTTAGCTCTGGGTACAACATTTTGACCGTTAACCCTGTGCATCTCATGACGCTGCGCTGACTGTCCCTAATTAGGTCATTCTTTCCCAAATGCGCATAAATCCTATCCATAAGAATTCTGTCCAAAGCTTCCCAACCACTGAGATGAGACTCACTGGGCTATAATTTCCTGGATTGTCCCTATTTCCCTTCTTGAAGAAAGGAACACCAGTCCTCTACGACCTTTCCAGTGGCTAGCGAGGACTCAAAAATCTTGGCCAGGGCCCCAAAAATCTCCTGTCTTGCCTCTCTCAATAACCTGGGGTAGCTACCATCTGGCCCTCGGGATTAATCCACGTTAATGCTCTTCAAGAAATCCAACGCTTTTTTCTCGACCTCAAAATTGCCCGAGCACATTAGCCTGCTCCACACAAATCTCAGTATCCTCTATATCCTTTTCCTGGGTGAATGCCGATGCAAAGTAATTATTTAGGATCTCGCCCACTTCCAGTGACTTCAAGCACAAGTTCCTTCCTTTCGACTTGACTGGCCTGACCTTCTTCCTAGTTATGTGGAAGCTGTGGAAAGGGTTCAGAGGAGACTTACTGGGATATGGCCTGGTATGAAAGGAAGGTCTTAGAAGTAAAGGCTGAGGGAATGGAGGCTATTTTAGTTGGAGAGAAGGTGGTCGAGAGGTGACTTAACTGAGATGTATAAGATAATCAGAGGGTTAGATCGGGTAGCTATTTTTTCCGCGAATGGTGAAGGCTAACATGAGAGGACATAGCTTTAAATTGAGGGGGGATAGATTAAGGACAGATATTAGGGGTACTTTCTTCACTCAGAGAGCAGTAGGCACGTGGAACGCCTGCCTGCAACAGTAGTAGAATCACCGACGCAAAGGGCATTTAAATGGGCATTGGACATCCATATGGGTAATATTGGAAGGGTGTCGGTTAGATAGGCATCAGATTATTTTCACAGGTCGGTGCAACACTGAGGGGCCAAAAGGCCTGGACTGTGCTGTAACGATCCATGTTCATATCCTCTTGTGGGTAATTATCTCCAGAACGATTTGGGATTCACTTTAACCCTACTTGTGAAGGGCATGGCTCCTCCTTGCTCTGCTCATTCCCTGTTTGGGTTCCTTTGAGCTTTTGTTTTACACATTTCTCACATGCGATGCCAATTCTAGCTTCACAAAATTTGTTTTTTTCTCCCTTCTGACTAAATTCCCAGCCTCCCTCGTTATCCAAGGAGCCCTTACATTGCCAGCCTTGTTTCTCCTCCCTCCTGAAACATGCTGGTCATGAACTCCGATCAGAAAGCTTTAACTAACTCCCACGTGCCCAATGTGGCATTGTCTGATGACAGCTGATCCCAGTTAACACTGCCTAGCTCCTGTCTAATACTAACATCATTTTCAATCCCATAATTTAGAAACATCCCTGAGGGTCCTGTCCGTATCCTTATTCGTAGCTACCTTAAAAAAAACTTAAGTTGTGATCACTGTTTCCAAAATGGTCTCCCACTAAAAGGTCAGTCACCTGGCCAGGCTCATTCTGAAACAATGAAACCCTGAAGTGTTGAGCAGCCAGGCCTGTGCTTCTCCCAACCACATTTCTGGAATGGCCACAATATCGGATCGGAGTTTATCTACCTCAGCTACGTTGCTCCTTGTGTTGAAATTAACACACTTCAGCCCATTCGTACTATGGTGTTCATTTCTCTGTACTCCCTTTCTGATTGACTCGTTTACATCTTCCTTCCTTCCGTCCTCATCCCCAGCCCCCACAACGTGCTGCCCTGCTACTGTGGTTCTCATGCCCTTGCCATTCTAGGTTAAACCCTTCCCTTGTAGCAGGAGCGATCCTCCCTGTGAGGATATCAGTTCCCCTCTAGTTCAGGTCACCCCCTGCTTCAGAAGAGGTTCCAATGATCCAAGATCCTGAAACTCTCCCCCTCTACCAGCTCTTCAGCCATGCATTCATCTCTGCTATCTTTCAATTCCTTATCTCACAAGCACATGGGACTGGTGGTAACGCAGTTATTACTACCCTCAAGGTCCTGCTTTTCAGTCGTTCCCTACTTCCTGTGCTTACTGCTCAGGATCTCATCCCTCTTTCTACCCGTGTCGTTGGTAGCAATGTGCACCATGACCTCTGGTCTCCCATTCTCCCAATTCAGATGCAAATGCTCAGAGATGTCCTTGACCCAGGCACCAGGGATACAAGACCCCATCCTGGAGTCTTGGACACAGCCACAGTAACACCTGTCTATGCCCCCAACTAGCAGCTCTCCTCCTATTTTCGCTCCCTTGGATTTTGCCCGACCTTGTTCTACAGCAGAGTCAGTTATAGAGACATAGAGTCCTACAGCACAGAGAGAGGCCCTAGGAGCCAGACTGATCCCTGGCAACCATAATGTCCATTTCCCTGCCCATGCCCCATATCCTTCTAATCCTTTCCTACCCATGTATTTGTCCAAATGTCTTTTAAATGTTGTTAATGTACCTGCCTCAGCCACTTCCACAGACAGCTCATTCCGTATGAGAATCAGCATCTGTGTAAAAAGGTTGCTGCTAACGTTCCCTTTTATTCTTTCCCCTCTAACCTTAAGCTGATGCGCTCTAGTCTTCAATTCTTCAACCCTGGGAAAAAGACTGAATGCATTCACCCTATCCATGCCTCTCATGATCATCTACATTTCTATAAGATCTCCCTTATGTCTCCTATGCTCTGAAGAAAAATGTCCCAGCTTGTCCAACCTCTCCCGATAACTCAGGCCATTGAGTTGTGGTGTTATAGACCTGGCTACCGCTGTGCTACTCCCCTGAGAAGCTATTCCCAACAATACACCAGCTCTCTCTTCTTAAACATCCGCATCCAACCCCATCTTTATCCCCTGTATGATCCTCAGTGTGTCCTGCTGTTGCTCCAACCCGACCACGCGGACACCCACCGACCTGATGGAACCTGGATGTTTGGAATGGACAAGATCAGGGGTGTATTTAAACACAATGAATGGAATTCTGAAATTACATTTGGAGTGAATGTAATGTAGAGCAGCGTGAAATGGAGGTGGATGACCAACGTGACTCGCTGTAAGGACACAGACAGGAGAATCTGAGGTGATCATGAGGATGTGGAGGTAGAATGTGGGAGACAAGCTGGGACTGGATTGGAGTAGTCACTGTGAGAGGGAACAAATGCTGGATGCAGGGTTTCAGCAGCTGATGGACTGACACTGAGTTGAGCCATCGGAAACTGAGCAAGTGACCACCATCTAATAGGACAGAGAAACTGATCCATCAGCCTGAAACTGACTGACCACGTGGCTGTCAGTGACTCCAACACAAGTGAATGGAAACATTGCTCAGAGCCTGTTTCTGTAACATTCAACACAACCAGGAAATGGAAAGTGAATAATTAGCTGAAAACAAGGCCACTGCTCTGTTAGAGTCAAAATCATTCAATGTTCAGTCACTGAATATTCTAACCTGCAGAAAGGAATCTCCCAGAATCACAGCAGAAGGAGAAAACAAGCTTGGCAGAGACAGAATGAAGCCACCGCCTGCATCACAACAGCTCAGAACAAAGAGGCTGAATTCTCCACCAACTGACAAGCAATACAGATACTGTCAGAGTTACAGATCGAGTTCAGAATTATTCAGGAAACAGACTTTCCAGATACACTGGTCGGTGGGGTGTGCCAAAGATCCATGAAGTAGCTTTGTGATGTGCCGTTTTTTCGTTGAGAAATGATTCTTTGTTTTCGCGAAGAAGAGTGTATGTGTCGTTCACTGATCACTCGATTTACAGACAAAGGAAACCTGATCAAGGACTCACAGGGCAATTACACTGTTAGTGACAGTCCATCGCACACAACAACAGCCTGTTACACAGAGAACAGAACAGATTCTAGTTTAACAGAGACACTCTCACAATGAACATCTGTTGCTTTAATAAAAATGTTACGTGTTTGAAGAAAAGGAACATATCACCAATACAGCGAGACTTTTAAACTGCCCAATGTAACTACGGAGATTTTAACCAATTCAGTGATCACTTTTTCTATGTACTTTGAAGCTATTTGAGCAGGGTATGTATCGTGGGTCGGTGTGGACTTGCTGGACCAAGGGCCTGTTTCCACACTGGAGGGATTCTATTCAATACAATTGTCAACCTGTCCCACAGCAGGATGGGCAAGGCCCAAGGGGACTCTGTACCGGACAGGGGTTGTGTCCCACAGCAGGATGGGCAAGGCCCGAGCGGACTCTGTACCGGGAAATGGCCATGTCCCACAGCAGGATGGGCAAGCCCTTGGACAAGTGTGGAACCGGGATGGGTAATGTCCGAGGGAAATCTGTACCGGGGAGGCATTGTGTCCCACATTAGGGTGGATGAGGCCGGACGGGAATCTGTACAGGGGAGCGTGTCCCCCACAGCAGGATGGGTAAGGCCCGAGGGGAGTCTGTACTGGGGATGGGTTGTGTTCCACAGCAGGATGGGTAAGGCCCCAGGGGAGATTGCAACAGGGAGGGGTTGTGTCCCACAGCAGAATGGGTAAGACCTGAGGGGAGTCCAATCCGTAGAGGGGTTGTGTCTCACAGCAGGATGGGTAAGGCTTGAGGGGAGTCTGTACCGGGGAGCGGCAGTGTCCCGCAGCAGGATGGGTAAGACCCAAGGGAGGTCTGTACTGGGGAGGGGTTGTGTTCCATGGCAGGATGGGTAAGGCCCGAGGGGAGTCTGTACCGGGGAGGGGTTGTGTCCCTCAGCAGGATGGGTAAGGCCCGAGGGAAGTCTGTATCGGGGAGGGGTTGTGTCCCACAGAAGGATGGGTAAGGGTCTGTGTCCCACAGCAGGATTGGTAAGGCCTGAGGTGAGTTGTACCGTGGAGGGGTTGTATCCCAAGCAGGATGGGTAAGGCCCGAGGGCAGATTGCACCAGGGCGGGGTTGTACCCCACAGCAGGATGGTTAAGGCCAGTCAAGAGACTATACCGGGGAGGGGTTGTGCCTCACAGCAGGAAGGGTGAGGCCCGAGGGTACTCTGTACCAGGGACGGTATGCGACCCAAAGCAGGACAGGTAAGTCTCAAGGGTAGACTGTACCGGGGAGGGGTTGTATCCCCCAGCCAGACGGTTAAGGCCCGAGAGGAGTCTGGACCTCAGAGGGGATGTGTCCCACAGCAGGATGGGCAAGGCCCGAGGGGAGTCTGTGCCGGGGAGGGGTTCGGTCCCACAGCAGGATGGGTAAGGCTCGAGGGGAATCTGTACTGAGGAGGGGTTGTGTCCCACAGCAGGGTGGGTAATGTCCGAGGGGAGTCTATGTGGGGAGGGGTTGTGTCCCACAGCAGAATGGGTAATGCCTGAGGAGTGACTGAGAGCAAAGATTTACTTAGAGAGCTGAGGGGCAACATTTTCCACAGAGGACGGTTCATACACGGAATGGACTGCCAGTGGCGCATGGGAGAAACAAGAACAATTACAACATGGAAAAGACATTTGGGCAGGAACATGGAGGGGAGAAGGTTTGAAGGGCCATGGGCCAAACGCAGGGAAATGCAACTCATTCAGTTCAGGAAACCTGGTCAGCATTGATGACTTCGGCCAGAGAGTCATGCAGCACACAAACAGACCCTAAGTCTTGGGTTATTGGGGGAGTGGACTATCGTGACAAGGCATGTTGTCGAGCCTGAAGTAAGTTAGAGTGATATGTATGGTCGTCTGGACTGGAGCAGGTTTCAAATGTGTGAAGTGATTGGTGAGTGGGGAGGAAAGTACAGAGATAGGAACTGTTTTTGGCATTAGAATGATTGAAGACACTGATCCACAAGACAAGCCATAGATACAGTGTGGGAGAGGGAATACAGAATGGAACATTCCCAGAGAGCATTCCCACCCACTCGTGGAAGGCCTGCTTTCCCCTCTTTTGTACTGATGCTCACTAAGACAGCACAGGCTTGTATTGAAAACTGTGATACTCCCGATGTTGTCTTAGTACAACAAAACTTGAAGTAAAGGCGGTGACTGAACCTGGGGTGTGTCTGTACTGTGCTCCCCCTCCAGCACTATAGCTATATCATGTCCTGTTAGCTGATGTTTGGAGCCCTCTCATTGCTCTCTGCTCTGTGCACTGTGAGTGATCTTACCTCACTGCAGGATTTATTGAAGGCTCCAGATCTCCCTGCCCTGTGTCTCTCTGGCTGACAAATCATCTTAAATGAGGGATGGATGAGACACCCAGCAGCTGGGAAGTCTATTAGGTCAGGACCTTCCTGAGTACCTACAGACAGATTAGCAGAATGGGAAATTAGACTGTTGCAGTGAGGGCTACTCATGTCAAATGGCACTGAGTCCCACAGAAATCTGGAACATCCCAGTCTCCTTCGTCTATCTGGAGTGGAGAATTCTGTTTGCTCAGGATCTGGAGGAGCTACAAGAGCGAGGGACATTGACAGAGGCAGCAATTAGACCCACACAGTGAGGGATACCACATGGAGAGATACTAAGTGATATCACCAGAGTGCAAGATCAAACAATTGTGCAGGAAGAAAGGGTTTTGATTCATGTTGCACTGGGATGGGCAACCTGTGAGCAGGCGAAGTGATGGTCTAGTGGCATTAAGTGAGACAATTTATCCAGAAACTCAGCAAATGTTCACTGGACACAGGTACAAATCCCACCATTGCAAATGAGAAAATGAGAATTAAATGCTTCAAAAAAGATGTAATTAAAAACCTGTGCATATTAAACAATTGCTGATGTTAAGAAAAATCCACCGGGTACATTCATGTCTTTAGTGAAGTAATCTCAGGTGGGTCTTTCCTCCGATTGTCCTGGACCCCGATAGCCCCGCCCTCCTGCACGTGGACCTTCTCAAGATGGCGGCTCTGAGGCCCGCGCTCCCTCTTCCCTCAAATAAATGGCGGCCGTGAGCCTGGGCCGCTTTCCCGACAGAGACCATCATCTCCTTATACGGGTCTGGAGGGTCTTTTTCGGATTTTTTTCACCGATATCCGTGTCTTTTGAATTCTCTCCGCTCCTTTCTCCCAGCAAGTCTCCCACACACCGCTCTCTGAAGCCGATCGTAGCCACACCCGGAGAAAGCTGCTCCATGACTCGCCGTGTCTTGGTTAATGTGACACTGCGCATGCTCTTCATAGAAACCAAACTGCGCATGCGTCGGAGGTTGTCAGTGAGTTTATAGAGAATATTCATATCTACACAGAATCACGGGGGAAATATCCGACATTAACAAGTGCTCTGTCGAGTTACATTCATTGAGATGGTTAATATGCAAATAGATTATTTGGTCCAATTTAACCAGACCAGCCAGGTATGTAAATTACCAATCGTTCTGGGAGTTTGAAAATAAGTTTGTTACTCAAGTTGTATAAATCGATTGGAAATATGTTCTTTGTCAGATTTACATCTGAACTATTTCTTTAAAATCTCACATTGGTTTATGAGAGGTGTTTAATGCTCCGCTATGCCGTGGCAATGATCAATCCTGCAAAGCAGTTTGCTTTCTGACCAATCCTGAAGCGTTCACTCCACAGAATGCATTGGCCCGCTCCTCACTCACTCTGGTTGGAGGACCGGCCGCTGCTCGGTCCTTCAGTTCCGCCCCTTCCTTCCAAAAGCAGAGGTGATTCAGGTGCGACTCAGCAGTTAAGCTTAAGAAACATTAAGGGACAAGGGAAGTTGGAGTCGATGCCTTGTGATGCAGGGAAAATATCCCGAATCTTGGACCGAGAGACCGGCGTTCAATTCACAGGTAGTGCAGGTGTGTGTAAAAACAACTTTGAACAGGTTCATGAGGGAAAATAAGGGAAGTCAGGAACCGAGTAAAAACAATAGAAAACCCATACAATGTGGTGGTGCTCTCAATAGTCAGATGATTTTAGTCTTTACCAAGTGTTTCAGGGTCCCAATACAGTCTGTTCCACTCCTCCTTGTGCACATATACCACGATTGTGGGGTAAAGTGTTGTGGTGGGATATAAAGGTGCTTTTCTAGAACTCACTCGGTTTTGGAGTTAAAAATGGGTGAGAAAGAGTAGGGTTTTGGATGGAGTTACCTGTTCCCCTCCGGCTGCAGCATCTCATTATTGTGCTGACTCTACCTCGTACATGTTTGGTAGAGAACACTGTCATTTCATCAGCCCACAATACAAGATCCGTCACTCTGTTTAAGACAGCAGAAATCTCTTTTAGCACTATAGTCATGACATGCATGAACCTGTTGCAGTGCTTCAAACTCCATGACAGGCTCGGTCTGGAACCTCCTCTATCCTTAAGACTTTATGCACTGCTTGCACTTTTCCATTTCCCCTTTGCATGTTCTCTTTCCAACCCACCCCACCTGTATCATTCCACAGCTGGAGCTGTCAAGGGCAGAAGTCTGCGGAATAGCCTCCCTAACCTTCTCTATCTTCCTTTTAAGATGTATCTTAAAATCATTCTCTTTAATCAATGTTTTGATCATCCATGAAGCACCTTGGGAGATTTGCCATTGTGAAAGTTCCATACAATGCAAGTAGTTGTTGTTTTTGCCATACATTAGGTGAAACAGGAATGATGCAGTCAAAATTCTAACAAGAAAATCACTGATAGGCGCAATGTATAGGCCACCAAATAACTACATCACATTGGCATGGGCAATAAACAAATAAATAACTAATGCCTGTACAAATGGTACAGCTATTATCGTCGATGATTTTAATCTATATGTAGATTGGTCAAACCAGCTCAGTCAAGGTAGCCTTGAGGAGTTCACTAAGTGTATTCATGATAGTTTTTTTTGAACAGTATGAAATGGAACTGACAAGGGAGCAAGCTATCCAAGATCTGGCCCTGTGCAATGAGGCAAGAATAATTAATGACTTCAGAGTTAGGGATCCCCTGGAAAGAAGCGATCACCGTATGGTTGAATTAGAGAGTGTGAAGATAAAATGTAATAACTGGGTCCTGTGCTTGAACACTGGGAACTACAATAGAATGAGAGAGAATCTGGATAACGTAGACTGTAAACAAAAATTTTATGGTGGGAAGATGATCAGCAGTGGAAGATTTTCAAAGACATTTTACAAAGTGCTCAGCAAAGATATATTCCAGTGAAAAGGAAGGACTGTATGAAAAGGTATTCTCGGCAATGGGTATCTAAGGAAAGTGATCAAATTAGACCCTAAGAACATAAGACATAGGAGTGGAAGTAAGGCCATTTGGCCCATCGAGTCCACTCCGCCATTTAATCATGGCTGATGGGCATTTCAACTCCACTCACCCGCATTCTCCCCGTAGCCCTTAATTCCTTGTGACATCAAGAATATATCAATCTCTGCCATGAAGACATTTAGCGTCCCAGCCTCCACTGCACTCCATGGCAATGAATTCCACAGGCCCACAACTCTCTGGCTGAAGAAATGTCTCCGCATTACTGTTCTGAATTTACTTCCTCTAATTCTAAGGCTGTGCCCACCGGTCCTAATCTCCTCACCTAACGGAAACAATTTCCTAGCATCCACCCTTTCCAAAACATGTATTATCTTGTAAGTTTCTATTAGATCTCCCCTTAACCTTCTAAACTCCAATGAATACAATCCCAGGATCCTCAGCCTATCCTCGTATGTTAGACTTCCTATTCCAGGGATCATCCATGTGAATCTCCGCTGGACACGCTCCAGTGCCAGTATGTCCTTCCTGAGGTATGGGGACCAAAACTGGACAAAGTACGCCAAATGGGGCCGAACCAGAGCTTTGTAAAATCTTAGTAGCGCATCGCTGCTTTTATATTCCAACCCTCTTGAGATAAATGACAACATTGCATTTGCTTTCTTAATCATGGACTCAACCTGCATGTTTTCCTTTAGAGAATCCTCGACTAGCACTCCCAGATCCCTTTGTACTTTGGCTTTATGAATTTTCTCACCATTTACAAGGTAGTCCATGATTGTATTCTTTTTTCCAAAGTGCAAGACCTCGCATTTGTTCACGTTGAATTTCATCAGCCATTTCCTGGACCACTCTCCCAAACTGTCTAGATCATTCTGCAGCCTCCCCACTTCCTCAGTACTACCTGCCTGTCCACCTAACTTCGTATCATTTGCAAACTTCGCTAGAATGCCCCCAGTCCCTTCATCTGGATAATTAATATATAACATGACCACGCAGGTAACCATGCCTGGGATCCAATCAACGACAAGTCCAGCAGTAACTTCAGTGCATTTGCCGAATGGGCAGACTGTTCAAGTGCAAGGAGTTATCCAAGCAGCTCAGTCCTCAGTCATACAGTCCCCTCCAGTTCAGACTGTCCAGATCTCTACTATATCTGAATGTGAGGACTCCAAGGAATCTGTGGATAGCATGACTGACTCTCAGAAATGTAGAGAAACGCTATCGAGACGGCCTTCATTCAGGAAAATCCTGAATGAACTTTCTTCTGATCCCCTGGTGTGCCAAGAAATTGATGAGGAAAAATCAGAAGAAGGGTCTGTCTCAACTGTTACTACAATGACGATGCAGACACCCATCTATCAGACTATCAGCAGACAATACATTGCTATCACACAGCGGGGGAGCAATTCAGCTGCCCAACAATGGTTCAGATGGAGTGCAAGGACTCCAGACACTAACAATGACCAACGCAGCTACAGCCAAGGTTTGAGCAGCCATTGTACAGTATGCACAGAGCCCTGATGGACAGCAAATCTTTGTTGAAAATGTGTTGCTGGAAAAGCGCAGCAGGTCAGTTAGCATCCAAGGAACAGGAGAATCGATGTTTCGGGCATAAGCCCTTCTTCAGGAATCAGGCAGCACCCAAGGAAGAGGAGAATCGACGTTTCGGGCATAAGCCCTTCTGTGCCAGGCAGCCAAGTGCTTGCACGAGGTGCTGCTGAAGATGTCCAAACCTATAAGATCCATACAACTCCTAACTCCACTGCTGGCCAGGGAATGGTTATGGCATCTTCACCAGTCCTGCAAAGCCAGTCCCAGAATGCTGAAGAAACCACTCATAAATGTGAAATCTGCCTCATGAAAAACAGGGAAGCAGCTCGAGAGTGCCGTCGCAAGAAGAAAGAGTGTGTGAGATGCTTGGAGAATTCAGTTGCTATTCTGGAAAATCAAATTGAAAGAGAAGGTGTACAAAGTGGCCAAAAACAGCGTGAAACTAGAACTGGGAAAACGTTAAAGGTCAACTGAAAGCCACGAAAGAGCTATAAAGAAAAGTAATATAGAATATGAGAAAAATAAACTAGCACAGACTATAAAGACAGAGAGCAAATGTTTATATAAATATATATAATGAGAAAAGAATGGCTAAAGTAAATGTTGGTCCTTTGGAAAATGAGAAGCATTTAGTTATGGGATATCACAGTGGAGGATACTAATATCTTTCCGGTAACTAGCAAAGAGACAAAGGTAGGTGAGGATTTGGAAACTATCATTATTACGGAACAGCTAGTTTTAGACTGTTTGGAGGTAATTGAGCTAATGATAGAAAAGTCTCCTGACCTTGATGGAATGCCTCCCAGGGTACGAAAAGAGATGCCAGGAAAAATAGCAAATGCACTGGCAGTAATTTTCTAAAATTCACTGGACTCTGTGGCAGTCCCAGCAGATTGGAAAACAGCAAAAGTGACACCACTGTTTTAAAAAGGAGGTGGACAAAAAGTGGGGAATTATATACCAGTTAGTTTATTCTCTGTAGTGGGAAAGATGCTTGGGTCTATTATCAAGGAAGAAATAACAGGGAATCTCGATAGAAATTGTCCATTGTACAGATGCAGTATGGGTTCATGAAGGGCAGGTCATGCTTGACCAATCTTTTGGAATTCTATGAAGACATTTCAAGCAAGGTGGACAACGGAGACCCAGTGGATGTAGTGTTCCTGGATTTCCAAAAGACCATCAACAAGGTGCTGTGCAAGAGGCTGTTGCACAATATAAGGGTGCATGGCGTTAGCGGTAGAGTATTAGCATGGATAGAAGATTGGTAAACTAATAGGAAGCAAACTGTTGGGGACAAATGAGTATTATTCTTGCTGACAATCATTGACACGTCGTGTGCCTCAGGGATCAGTGTTGGGACTGCAATTATTTACAACTGATACAGATGATTTGGAGTTGGAACTACATGTAGGGTGTCAAAGTTTGCATGTGATACTAAGATGATTAGCAGGACAAAGTGAGCGGAGGACTGTGAAACTTTGCAGAGCAACATAGATACATTGAGTGAGTGGGTAATGGTCTATCAAATTAAATAGAATGTTTGTAAGTATAAAGTTTATACTCTTTGGTTGTAGTAACATTTAAAAATAAAATCACTTGAATGTTAAAAAGTTGCATCATTTGCTCTGCAGAGTGACCTGAGCATCCTTCTGCATGAAGGTTGGTCACCAGGTACAACAATCAGTTCAGAAAGCAAATGGAATTTTGTCCTTCGTTGCTGAAAGGAATGTGTTTAAAGGCAGAGGTTATGTTCCAGCTGTATTTGAGTGCTGGTGAGGCCACCCCTGGAGTACTGCATGTAGTTTTTGTCTTCTTACTTGAGAAAGGATGTACTGGCACGAGAGGGGGTGCAGAGGAGGTTAACTAGGTTGATCCCGGAGTTGAGGGGTTTGGCTTAAGAGAGACTGAGTAGATTGGGATTATATTGATTGGAATTCAGAAGAATGGAAAGATATAAAAGATATAAAATAATGAATGGAATGGATAAAATAGAAATAGAGAGATGTTTCCACTGGCAGGTGAAGCAAGGACAAGACAGCATCACCGCAAGATTAGAGGCAGCAAATTTAAGACTGAATTGAGCAGGAACTTCTTGACCTCGATGGAATTCATTGCCCAGGGAAGTAGTTGATGCTAGTTCAGTAAATGTTTTTAAAGCTAGGTTAGATTTATTAAAACTTAATTAATTAATGGACACGGTGAGAACATGGGTAAATGGTTCTGTGTCCACGAAATGATCAGCCATGATCTTATTGAATGGCAGAGCAGGCTCGAAGGGCAGGAAGGCCTTCTCCTGTTCCTAGTTCTTCTGTTATACATCCCTCCCTCATTCGTGACTTGGAGGTGTTGGTGTTGGATTGGGATGGACAAAAGTAAAATTCACAGAACACCAGATTATTGGTCAACACGGTTATTTGGAAGCACTAGCTTTTCTGCTTCTTCATCAGGTGGTTTTGAGATGCTGTTGTGTCATTTTTAACTCTTGTAACTCATGAACAGCAACAAAAGCCACGACGCAATCCGTGTGCTCCAGCCAACAATGGGTCCCGGGTGATTGATGTCAGAGGCGGACCAATGGAAAGGCAGGGACGGCGCTGGAGGACCTGGCGAGGCAGTTGGTCCTCCGATCAATCAGGATGAATGAGGGGCGGGAGTAGACTATACCACGTGATCATCCTCGCGGTCGGTTCGGGATGTGTGGACAGAGAGCTGTTGGTAAAGATAGAAATAAACAGCAGGAAGCGGGAGGGAAATGGTGTTGGCATGGGTTGAGAGGGTTCACAGACATTTGGTGCAACATCGGAATCTACAAATTTGAAACTTAGAGTCACGTTTTTGTAGTACACGGGAAAATGCCTCATCTCGCGATTGACTCGAGTAAGCAACACCATCTTTATTCGGGGCAACAATTCACTGGGCACGTGCAGCCGCCAGCTTTGTAGGGGGCAAAGTTCTGCGGGACGCATGTGCAGCCTTCTCTGGTATACAGTCATAGGGTAGGATTTACATAGAGCATATTCACACCCAGAGAAATGGATTTTTTTTTCTTGATTTGTTTTGTCATTCATTTAAATGATTTGGATGTGAATAGAAGCGGTACAGTTAGTAAGTTTGCAGGTGAAACCAAAATTATTGGTATTGTGGACAGTGATAAAGGTTGTCTCAGGGTACAATGGGATATTGATCGGATGGATCAATGGGCTGGGGAGTGGCAGATAGGGTTTAATTTAGATAAATGTGAGGTGCTGCATTTTAGAAAAGCAAATCAGAGCAGGACTCACACACTAAATTGTAAGATCTTGGAGAATCTTGCTGAACAAAGAGACCTTGGAATGCAGGTTCATAGTTCCTTGAAAGCGTCGCAGGTAGATAGGACAGTGAAGAAGGCATTTGGTATGTTTCCCTTTATTGGTCAGAGCATTGAGTAGAGGAGATGGACAGGACATTGGTTAGGTCACTTTTGGAATATTTTGTGCAGTTCTGGTCTCCCTCCTTTCAGAAGGAGGCACCGAAACTTGAAAGGTTTGAGAATTGATTTTCAAGGATGTTACCAGGGTTGGAGGATTTGAGCTGCAAGGAGAGGCATAATAGACTGCGGTCATTTTCCCTGGAGTGTCATAGGCTGAGGTGTGATGTTATAGAGGTTTATAAAGTCGTGAGGGACATGGATAGCATAAATAGACAAGGGTTGGTGGAGCCCAGAACTAGAGGATATAGGTTTAGGGTGAGGTGAGGGGGGAATTCAAAAGGAGCCTGAAGGACAACTAAAATTGTCACATTTCAAAGGCATTTGAATAGGAAGGTTTCACAGGGATGTTGGCCAAGTGCTGGCAAATGAGAATAGATTAGGTTAGAATATCTGGTTGGCATGGATAGGTTGGACCGAAGAGTCTGTTTCTGTGCTAGACACCTCTGACTGTGGGATCATAAAAGTGAACATTGCTCTGATTCATCTCTGGGCTCCTTGATGTCCATTTGTTTGTTATCTAGCTTCCTCGTCTCTCGTGTGTATTTTTGCTCGGTGTAATATTTTACTATTACGATCACAGACCTCTTTGTAAATGAATTGTCCACTGCTGCCTGGCTCCTGACCGTATGCTCCATTATCAGGTTATTTTTTTCCACAATATCTTTGACAGTCAAGAGTTCTTATTTCCAATAAATGAGTGGATTTTCCTTCCATTTCTGACAGTCAAATTCTGCACCATTTTCATTCCCTGTAAATCATATTGAACTCCCTGAAACATGATGTGTATTTCTCCTTCCACAGATACCAGTGATCAAGGCCAAAGCTCTGTTTCCTGTTGAGAAGGTGATGTTTGACTTCCTTGTACTGCTGCAGTTGGTTTGGTGAAGGTGCTCCCACAACGTGGTTGGGTAGGAGACATTACAGTTTATTCACTCAGATATAGTGCAGAGTTAAAGATATCTGTACAAATCAACACGTTTTAATTTCACAAAAATATTGAATTTTTGACATAAGGCCACAGATGGAGAATATTATGTCCGGTGACCAAAACTTTTGCGAAATAAACATTTTTTCAGGAACGACTTAAAGGAAGAAAGCAGATCTTAGAGGGTTAGGGTGGGAATTCAAGACTGTGTTGCCTTGGAATCTATAGAAACAGTCACACAGCTGAACTCAAAAATAAACACGTCATTGGGAGTCTGAACTAAAATGAGTTATTGAGATATGAAAGGGTGTGTGGTGCAGGAAGATAGGAATGATTACAGCCAGGAATTAAACCAAGGGTGTGAAAGTAGATTGTTGTTGCTTATAAATGGGAGCATTTTGATGGATCAGCAAGTTCTGGTACAAGTGAGCACTTGGGCGGTAGTGTTTTCAATATTCTGGAGATTATAGGGAGGGTGATTGTGGGATGCTGGCCAGGAGTGGGTTTAGGTAATGAAATCTAGAGTTAACAAAATGAATGAATCAGTGTTTCAGTAAATGAGCTGAGACTGTGGTGAGGTCAGGTGATATCACTGAAGTCGAAACAGTGGTCTTGGAGTGGGACTGGGTTATCACCCTCGCCTCACCTCTGGAATTCAGCTGTTTGTCAGTTTGTGAAACAAGTCTGTAACAAGACCAGGATCTGAGTGTCCCTGGCAGAAACCAAACTGGGTGTCACAGAAGGTTATTGCTGAGCAGCTGCTTGACAGCACTGTTGATGACACCTTCCATCACTTCACTGCTAAGCGAGTGTCGACTGATGGAGGGAAATTGGCTGGGTTGGCTCTGTCCTGCGTTTTTGTGTTGAACATCCCTGGGAAATGTTCCACAATGTCAGTAGGTGCCAGTGCTGGACTTGTCTTGGTGGGCAGCAATTTCTGGAGCACAGCCATCAGTATTATTGCCACAATGCTGGCAGGGCCGACAGCCTTTATACTGCTTCTCCATTTCTTGATCTGATTTGAAATAAGTTTTCAACCAAGTTGATTCACGTCTGTGATGTCAGGGACCAATGAAGGCTCATCCACTTGGCATTGCTGGCTGAAGATTGCTGCAAATGCAGTTGTCTTGTCTGTTGCATGGATGTGTGAGACTCCTCCATCAGTAAGGGTGGGTATATCTGTGATGCTTCCTGCAGTGAGTTGTTTAATTGTCCATCACCATTCCTGACTAGGTGTTGCAGAACTGCAGAGCTCAGATCTGAACAATTGGTTGTTGGATCACATAGTTCTATTTGGTATTGCTTGCACTGTTTGGCATGCAGGTTGGGTAGCTTCACCAGGTTGGCACCACATTTTTAGGTATGCCTGGTATTGCTCCTGGCATGCCCTGTGGAACTCTCCATTGAACTAGGGTTGATCCCCTGACTTCATGTTAATGGTTGAATGGGGATATACTAGGCCATGATATTTCAGATTGGGCTGGAGTACAGTTCTGTTGCTGTTGTTGGCCCACAGTGAGGCCAAAGTTGCAGGGTTAAGAGGCTGATTGTGTTGTTGTATTTTCCAGTGCATTGGTAGATGTAATGTGGTCCATTCAGTTTCATTCCTTTGTTAGACTGTGCAGTGATTAATACAGTGAGTGGTTTGGTGGGCCACTGTCAGGAATGCAACTTTTAAAAAACGGTTTTGTGATTTCAACATGAAAGAAGTGAAACGATCATGGTATTCGAACAGATGAAAGACTCAACAGACATTCAAGGTATTTTTCAATGGAGAATTTCAGTTACATCACACTATAAATTTTTGCTATAAATTCTGTGCCTTAGAATTGTGCTCTCCACAATCACCTGATGAAGGAGCGGTGCTCCGAAAGCTAGTGTGCTTCCAATTAAACCTGTTGGACTATAACCTGGTGTTGTGTGATTATTAACTGAGAATATGACAGTACTACTAACAGGACTGCATGTAAACAGGCTCAGTCCACTTAATCAATACTTTCAGAAGGATTTCCTCCAAGTTTGATGACGCAATATTAGTCAAAACCGTCAACCTCAACCTGCAATGATGCTCTTAATACAAACTTCAGGCTGACACAAAGCTCCACACCCCACTGCAATGTGGTAACTAGGCCCGGCCCAGGAACTGGAACTGTGACTCAAAACTGTGATCTCAAAGGAAGTGAGCAAACATAATTCTGACAGATTAGTTCTCAGAGATGAGTAGCAAGTTTGAGACAAGGCAGGTGGTATGCCTTCTTGCATTTAGCTTAACTGCATTCCTTATTTACAGTCGTGTTTTGCAAAGTATAAAGAACTGTTTTTTTCCATAGTTGGGGAGTTTTATTCTCATTGATAACAATTGCTGCCTCCCACTCCCCAAGTCAAATCATAGGATCTATAACAAAACAATACACTGCAGATGCTGGAGATCTGAACCCCAGAAACCAAGTGCTGGAGAAACGTAGCAGTTCTGAGGGCATCGGTGAAGAGAAAAACATGTTACATTTCAAGTTCACTGACTCTTTGTCTGAACGGACAAAAGGTCATGAGACTTAGAACTTACAATGTTTTTTTTCCCCTCAGAGATGCTGCTGGACCTGCAGTTCTCCAACATTGTGCTTTCTATAGTGAACTTTAATTACAAAACAGATCGGAAAATACTAATCTGCAAAAGTGAAAGGTTCATTGTAAACATTGTAAACGTAGTGTCCACACTTGCGTTACACAAGCACGCCTCAGTTTAAAAAACAAGATTTAACTCTGTGACATTCCACCTAAAAATTAGCCAAGTTACACCAGTAATAAAGCTCCTCCACCCAATTAGGCACTTCAGTACAACATCCTGCAGTGTTGCACACAGCCACCTTTGCCAAAGAATGATCACATGTCACAAAATTGAAGGCCGAGAACATGTCTCTTTAAAGGAGCTGAAGTCAAACTCTCAGTTTTTGGAAGACCTTTTATGAAAACTGAACATTTAAATCTCAGAGCATAATCTTTGCTTTTTAAAATAAAGTGTGTGGGAAACATCCCACATCTTGTTAAAGGTTCTGTTCAGTCTGATACATAGAGCCAAAGGTCATGCAAACATCACACTTTCCAATCACTTCTACAAAGGGCTGACATCACATTTCTTCAGGATTTAAAGTATTTTGTAAATTGTTTGTAAAATCATTTGTCACGTTAAAGAACTGGACAATAAATGTCATTGTATACAATAAGAGTGAAGCCTGTGACAGCAGATTTAGCTTTGGAGGGCAGTGTATGTGCTTTCTAAATTCTGGGAGCACTTTGGGAGACTGCTCCCAGATGGTGATAGTGATCATATCTCGAATGCACTGTTTAGATTTGGGAATCCATGGGAATCAATCTGTGGTTTCACTAATACTTGGCTTGCGTTGTTGGCGTACAGTAAGCAATTCATAAAGTTACTTACGTATTGTTGTTGACTACCTGAATGGTATTCAAATCTGCCAGGTTGCCTTCAATAGTGTGAATGCATCTATTGTAAATATTTGGAATATTCCAGAACTGCCCAGTGCTTGGCAAATTCAGGAGGGACAAAAAATAACTTTTGAGTAATTTGAAATTAAGAATCTATGAGGATGTAACCACTGAAGTATTCAATTCAAATAGTTAAATGGAGTTCTCACATTTAAAATACCTCTTCTCTATAGGAATGGATGGACTGACAGAATTGGGACCAAATTCCTAGCTGGGACGTGTGAAATGTGTTTTGATAACGTCACCTGCATTTACCAACAATAAATTGGAAAGCTCGGAAATTTTTAAAAAAACTATACGAGCTTCATTGTTGCTCCAGTCTGGTCCCAAGCTCTGTGAAAAAATAACAATGTTCAGGTTTATTGCATACACTCTGAAACACATGTTTCTTCTACAGATCCTGCAAGTTTCCCCAATGAGCACAGTCCATCCAAATGATGTTGCTAACTTTGGCCAACTCGTTTCTTTCCTAGCCTCTATAGCCTGAAGAGCGACCAGAAGCAATTACTCCACATATGTGAGAACAGTACCAACGAGGATTCTTTCCTTCAGAATTGACTTCCATATATTCATTGCCCAGAACAGATAAAAAGCTTGTTACCTTTTATAGAGCAATGATTCAGTGGGAGTAAAACCTGTTCTTGCTTAACAATCATGCTGTCTAAATTTTAAACATGAACACTTCTTAATAGTTCACTAGATCCTAATGAAATATTTGGTGCGAAACAAATCACATGATACATAGTTATTCAGATAACAAAACAAGTTTGTTCATTGAAGAACCCAGAGGAAAAGGTCATGAAACAATGTGATATACCTCAATCATCATTTCAAGTGCATTCTCTGCATAAATTCTCCTTTTCTTCCTCGAAGTATTCAACTTCTTGAATAATCGAGAGAATGAAGTCGCAGTTGTACAACACGAAATCAAACCCTTCAGTCCAACTTGCCCATGCTGACCAGATATCCAAAATTAATCTAGTCCCATTTGCCAGCATTTGTTCCATATCCATCTTAAACCCTTTCTACTGATTATCAGTTTGTTTTACTTTATCAGCACTTGAAATACTGACATTTTCTTTTCTCCCAACATTGGTTAAAGAAATTATAAGTTCGTTCATCCAAGTCAATTTTGTAATCTTTCACAAAGAAACAAGTGAGGACAACATCTAGCTGAGTGCAAAACAAAATACTGCAGCTGCGCGATATCTGGGAACACTCTAAAGGTGAGGCACTGATACTGCACAAGTTTGTCAGCATGGTTTCAATTACTGACAATTTTTAGTAATGTCTTAGCCTTCACAGAGTTAAGGTAAATGTGAGATATCTGAATTTCATGAATTTGTTCCTATCGCACTTTGATCAACAAAAATTATTCTTGGTTTAATCTACTCAAAGGAGAAAGTGACGACCAAAGAAGCTGGACATCAGAGTCAAAAAGTGTCATGCTAGAAAAGCACAGCAAGTCAAGCAGCATCCGAGAAGCAGGAGCATTGATGTTTCGGGCATGAGACCTTCATCAGGCATCACAGGCTTCAGAAAAATAACTGGCATAGACTTATGCCAATACATATGTAGACGGGTCAGACCATGTTCCTATCAGATGAGAGACTAATTTCAGATTTGGTACCATTCAGTGCAACATTTCAACATGATATTTACATATGTACCTAAAAGAGAAGTTGTCGAAAATTACAAGCTCTAGAATGATTTTACGATTAAACTTGGAAATAAAGCTGGTGAACAAGAATGGCAAAGTGAAGTCCCATCAGTATCGCCTTGGGCAGTGTCAAGTAAGAATTTGACAACAGAGTTGCCACTTTAGTGTAACCTGCAGTCTGGCCAAATTGCAGCAAAAATGTGTTCAATTTTATCTGCAAACTATTGAATGCAAAATCCTCCTTGTACAGTAATGAGGCAGAATTTTGGGATGTCATTTTTAAAATATATTATTTTCAAAGTTACTCACAATTAAGAGTGATCATTTGGTGCTGTCTGCATAACACAATATGAAGAGGAATTAACAAAAAAAAAACATTATAACCCAAATTCAGAGTCACTAATTCATTGATATTGCATGGGTCCAGCATTTATAAGTAATCAATTTTTAAAAATAAATACAGATACATTTACTAACTATATTGGAGTACAGTCAAGTTTCTTACTGAACTGTGACAGGATTGGACAGAGTCCACATGGATTTAAGAGAGGGGAATCATGCTTAGCAAATCTACTGAAAGAATCTACAGAGTTGAATATTAAATTAAGAAATTGCAGGACAATTAGAAAAGCTTATCAATAAACATGGTAGACTGGGTTTTGTGAAAGAGAAACTATATTTGACAAACTTATGACAATTCATTGAGGAGATAACAAGCAGGGTGATAAAGGGCAATCCAATGATGTTCTGTATTTGGATTTTTAAAATGCAAATGATAAGGTGTTACATAAAAGTTAATTGCACAATTTAGGAGCTCATGGTATCAGGGTAATGTATTAGAATGGATTGAGGATTGGTTAACCACACTGGTTGTTGCTGAGTCCTCACTTGCAGTGCTGTATACAATGTTAGCTCCCATATTTAATAAAGGATAAACCAACATCGGAGACTATTCAAAAAAGATTCACTTAGCTACTTCGACGACGAAAGGGTTGACCTGCCAAGAATAAATAAGCAGGTGTGATCTTATGGAAACAAGATTCTGAAGAGTTTGACAGGGTGGATGTTGACTAGATCTTCTAGCACCAGTAAAGTCTCAAACCAGGGGACTTTACAGAAGGGATCATTGATTTTAGAAAAAGTAAGTGTTTTTTTTCTCTCATTGAATGGCTAGAATTTTCTCGCCCGAACTTTTGTGAAAGTTAAATGCGGGAGGGGAATGGTTGGCTTACTCTTCGGAGGGTTGTTCTGGCTTGTTGGGCTGAAGGGCCTGTTTCCACATAGTAGGGAATCTATGATTCTATCTCAAATTATTTTAAAAGAGGGCAGATAGATTTTTGAAATATTGAGCAGTTGAGGGCTATGCGGATCAAGCATAAAAGAGGTGTTGATGCCTGGGTTGGCCTAACCATGATCTGATAGAATGGGGCAACAAGCTGAAAGAGATAAATTGCCTACTCCTGCTCCGATTCCTTGAGGCTCCGTTTCATGTTTTTCATGTCTCCACAGAAGAGTGCGATACAATGTGCTAAAGGTCTCAGATGTTGTGAAAATGGGGTGTTTATGTACTGATTCAGATGGCATTGACTCATCAATCACAGCTATACAGTCATGAGTAGGAAGGCAATTCCCTCCATGAATAAAGGAAATCTACTGCAGAGCTCACACAAAGGGAATTCCTACCCTCAGTAAACTCTCCCATCACTTTACCCAACACATCAGCAAAAGTAGGATACACTGCGCATGCTTTATCTAACAAAGGGCCCTCGGGTGATTGATGTCTACACCGGACCAATGAAAGGACGGTGGGCGGGGCTGGAGGACCTAGGGGAGGTTGGTCCTCCAACCAATCAAAGTTAATGAAGGGCGGAGCTAAACTAAACCATGTGATCACCCTCGCGCGCGGTGCAGAGTCGCTGTAATGAATGTTCGGGAAGTTATGGAGAGAAAGGATACGGTAAGGAAAGAAATAAACAGGGAAACGGGAGAAAAACTGTGTTGCTATGAGCGGAGAGGTTTTACAAATTGTGCACGTCGGAAAACACAAATTTAAACGCCTCAGTCCCGTGTTTGCAGTAAATGGGGAATTGCCTCAGCGCGGCTACAGGGCTGAGTGAGCGCCGCCATCTTTATTCGGGACAATGACTCACTGGACACGTGCGGAGCCGCCATCTTTGTAGGGGGCAAGGTGCAGCCAGGCGCATGTGCAGCCTTTCTCGAGTGTAGAGTCATTGGGATCATAGCAGCCAATACTGCTCTGATTCACCTCTGGGCTCCCTCATGACCACTTTGTCAATATATAGCCTCGTCAGTCTCGATAGTAATTTATAGACAAAGGGTTTTTCTCTGCGGTCCAGCCCCTGACCATGTACTGCTCTATTATCAGATTACTTTTTTCTTGAATATTTTTGAGTCAAGAATTCTTTTTTCCAACAAGCAAGTGTATTTTCCTTCCATTTCGAACTATCAAATTCTGCACCATTTTCATTACCTGTAATCCGTTTTGCACTCCCTGAAACATCAACTGTGTTTCTCCTTCCACAGAAACCAGTGATTAATGTCAAATCCCTGTTGCCTGTGGAGAGGGTGATGTTTGACTTTCTTGCACAGCAGCAGTTTGTGTGGTGAAGGTGCTCCGACAATGTGGTTGGATAAGAGACATTACAGAGTATTCATTCAGCAACAGTGATGATGATTTGAAAATAATGTCCAAATCAACAACTGTTTGTATTTCTATTATCATGCTTATAATTTCACAAAAATACTTTTGAGAACTTTAGCCATAAGGCCAGAGATGGAGATATTAGGTCAGGTGACCAAAAGCATTGCCAAAAAGCAGGTTTTGAGGGATGTCTTAAAGGTGGAAAGCAAACCTGTGAGGTTTTGGCTGCGAATTTCAGACCATGCTGCTTCAGCAACTGTAGAAACAGCCACACAGATGAACTAATGAATTAACAAATGGTTGAGAGTCTCGAAGAAAATGGGTTGTCGAGGTCTCAAAGTGTGTGTGGTGCCGGGAGCTAGGGATTATCACAGCCAGGAATTAAATCAAGTGTGAAAATTTTAAATTGAAGGATATTGGCCAGGTGCTGGCAGGTAAGACTACATTGGGTTGGTGTATCTGGTCGGCATGGACGGGTTGGACCGAAGGGTCTGTTTCCTTGCTGTACATCTCTATGGCTGTATGCTGTTGATTCTAATTAGGAGCCTTTTGATGAATCAACAAGCAGAGATTTCGACTTTCTTGAGATTACAGGGAGGTTGAATGTGGGAAGCTGACCCTGAGTGTGTTTGGAAAATGAAGTCTGGAGATAACACACAACGGATGAGAGTTTCAGTACATGAGCTGAGATGAGGGTGGAATCAGCTACAGTTAGTGGTCTTGGAGTGGGACTGAGTTGTCACACTCACCTCGCCTCACCTCTGGGATTCACCTGGTTGTCAGGTTGTGAATCAGGGCAGTAACACAATCGGGAGCTGAGTGGCCCTGGTGGTGCCTAAAATGAGTGTCACTCAGCTGGCTGTTGCTGAGCAGCTACTGCTTGGTAGCCCTGTCAATGACATCTTCCATCACTTTACTGCTGGTCGAGTGTGGACTGATAGATGGAAATTGGCTGGGTTGGATTGCCCTGTGTTTTTGTGTTGAACATCCCTGGGCAATGTTCCACATTGTCGGTAGATGCCAGTACTGGAGCGGTCCTTGGCTTGGTGGGTGGCAAGTTCTGGAGCACAAGATATCAGTATTATTGCCAGAATATTTGCAGGGCATGTAGCCTTTGCACTACTTAACCATTTCTTGATATTATTCAAACTGAATCGAACTGGCTCCAAACTCACATCTGTGATGTTGGAAACCACTGGAGAAGGCTGAGATGGGTCATCCCACTTTGCACTTCTGGCTGCAGATTGCTGCAAATGCTGTCATCTTATCTGGTGCATGGTGTGTGAGGCTCCTCCATCAGTAAGGGTGGGGATATCTGTGATGCTTCCTCCAGTGAGTTGTCTAATTGTCCATCACCGTTCACTACTGGGTGTGGCAGAACTGCAGAGCTCCGATCTGTTCCATTGGATGTAGGATCACTTAGCTCTGTTGCATGCTGCTGATGCTGTTTGATATGCAGGTAGTTCTGTTTTATAGCTTCACCAGGTTGGCACTTCGTTTTTAAGTCTGCCTGGTGCTGCTCATGGCATGCCCTCCTTTACTGTCCATTGTAATGGGTGAGTGCGGGATGTACAAACCCATGAGATTACAGATTGTGCTGGAGTACAGTTCTGCTGCTGTTGATGTCCCATAGTGCCTCAGAGATACCCAGTTTGAGATCCTACATCTCTTCGAAGTCTGTCCCATTTAGAACGGTGATAGTGCCACTCAACACGATGGAGGTTTTTCTTAAATTTAAGGCAAGACTTTGTCTCCAAAAGGAATGTGTGATGGTCGCTCGTACTGATACTGTCATGGCCAGATGGATCTGCCGCTGGTCAATTCATAACAATGAGATCAAGTATGTTTTACACTCTTGTTGGTTCCCTCACCACCCGCTGCAGATTCCGTTGGGCAGCTATATCCTTTAGGACCTGGTCAGCTCAGTCAGTAATTCTGTTGCAGAGCAAGTCTCGATCATGGACATTGAAATCCTGTACCCAGAGTACATTTGACACCATTTTACTTCCTCAGTGCTTCCTCCAAGTGTTGTTCAAAATGAAGGAGAACTGATCCATCAGCCGATGGAGGACGGTACGTGGTAATCAGAAGGAGCCATGAGACCTACTGGTCTCCGGAGCCAATGCTGTGTACTCCCAGGGCAAATCCTCCCTGTCTGTACACCACTGAGCCACCACATCTGCCTGGTCTGTCCTGCCGGTGGGACAGGACATATCCAGAGATTTCAGGAGAAAGTGAAGACTGCAGATGGTGGAGATCAGAGTTAAGGGTCTGGTGCTGGAAAAGCACAGCAGGTCAGGCTGATGAAGGGCTTAGTCTTGAAACGTCAATTCTCCTGCTCCTCGGATGCTGCCTGACCTGTTGTGCTTTTCCAGCACCACACTCTCGATATCTAGGGATGGTGATGGTGGTGTCTGGTCATTGTCTGTAAGGGATGATTCCGTGGGTATGACTATGTCAGGCTGTTCCTTGACTAGTCTGAGACAGCTCTGCACATTTTGGCACCAAAATCCATATGTTAGTCTGGAGGACGTTGCACCATCGAGAGGGCTGATTCTGTGGTTGTAAGTTCTGGTGCCGTGTTAGTTGTCAACTGGTCCATCCAGTTTCATTCCTGTGTTGAGACTTTGCAGTGATTAATACAGTGAGTAGCTGGCTGGGCCGCTATCAGGTTGGCAGAATTTTTTTTCGCCATTGACAATGGTTTCATGGAGATCATGAAATTCCTAATACATTGTTTTTTTTCTTGAATTCAGATTCCACCATCTGCCAAGATGGGATTCGAATCAGGACTTCAGTCGTTTGTTTTAATATTCTGGATAAAAGCTAAATACATCAGGTTTGTTCACTTATTTTAAATTTCACTAACCCTGGTTTTGTTTCTTTGTAAAACACTGTCCATCACCCTGTCTCCTCCATCCTCCCCTCCAACAACAAGTGAGGAGCACATGGAGTTTCTCTGTCACTAAGACTGAGATAATCCGATCTGCTGTTTCTCTCCCTCCCACTAGCCCACTGAGCCAAACTGCCTCACGTGGTGTTCCTGGTTTTTGTCCTAAACCTACATCTTTCTCCAGTCTCTTGCCAAGCCTTATCAGAGCTCACCTTGACCCTTTACCCTAATTTCGTTAAACTCACTTTCCAACTCTCTTTCCTCCTCTGCTGCCTCATCACTCCCCTTTGCCAATTCATAGATATTGTTCCTTGTTCTGTCTGTTGGTCTTTTTTGGTTATGTCCTTCTCTCCCATTCTGTGAAAAACTAATATTTGACCTCACCGTTGTTGGAAAATCCTGCTCCATCTCCACTCTCCCTTTCCTTTCTGAATTCCTTGCATTTGGTGTCCCTCAACGATCTATCTTTGGTCTCTCCTGTATCTCACGTACATAGTGCCAGGAGGTGATATCATCCAAAAACACTGTGTTAGGTTTGACATGTACACGGACGATGCCCAGCTCTCCCTCCCCATCATCCCTCTCCATTACTCCACTGTTACTCAGTTATCAAACTGCTTATCACATTCCCACTACTCGATTAGCTGCAGTTTCCTCCAATGAAACATTGTCATGGTTAAACCCATTGCCTTACCTTTACCTTTCTGCTGAGCCCCTCCCTCCCACTGGGAACTCTCTGAAGCAGAACAACACTCTTCACAATATTGCTGTTATATCTGACCCCAAGGTGACCTTCTGATCAGACATCCACACAATCACAACACCAGGAAATCCAATCTCTTAAACGTTGCTTTTCTCCACCTCACCCCAGCTCTATTGCTACTGAAACCCCTTACCCGCGTCTCTGTTGTCTTAAACTTGAATCCAAAACAGAACCCTTGATTCCGTGACTTAGAATCTCGTTTCAGACCCCCCTCTCAGTATTTACCCTCAGACACATCCTCTCAGTATTTGTCCTGTCAAACCCCTTAAGAATCCCATCTGTCTCAATGAGATCACCTCTCTTTCTCCAAAATCCAGTGAGTAGAGTCCCAACCTTTTCAGCCTTTATTTAAAAGATAATCCCTCCAAACCAGGGATCATCTCATTGAATCTTCCCTGAAATGCCTCCAATAAAGTGACACATTTCCTTATCTAAAGGGACCAAAACTGCTCTCATTCCTGCAGATATGGTGGTCTCACCAGCACTGCCACACGTTACTCTCAGGTAGAGACTCCAAACTCTAATACTGAAAACTTTTGAAACAAAACATTCGATTCCCCTTCTTGATTCCCTGTTGTAACTGTGTGGTAGCTTTCTGTGTTTCCTGAACAATTACCCCTGGTCCCTTTGTGGTGCAGCTTTCTACAGTTTCCACCATTTAAATAGTACTTTGTTCTTTATTATCTCCTCCAAAATGAGTAACTTCCCATTTTCCCAAGTTACACCCCATCTGGCAACTTGTTGCCCCCTTCTCCTGTGCATCTCTCTCTTTTCATAATCCTCTTAGACCTTTACAGTTGTGCCTTTTCTAGGAGATATCCCCCCTTCTCATTCTTCCAAGCATTTACTGGGAGCCCTGGGCAGTGGGAAGCAGACACAGTTGCTATCTTTTTAGGGATACGCTTTGGAGTGATTGGGAGGATCTTCCTACCCATTGGTCAGGATGGAGACAACTTGCCCATCGTTAGACATTAGCCTTTCACCCCCATGTCTTATTGATGAGGCAGAGCGGCAGCACGGAATGAAAGAAAAGAAAGTCATTCTTGTTCCCCATATCTCACTGGCGCTTGGATCATTTTCTCCAATGTGTCAAAGAACTGCTGTGTTCAGTCACATGAGATCTCCAGTTGGAATCTCCTAGAAACCCACAGATTTCCCTCTGAGTTGACTGCTGTTGTCCTCAAGGGTAATATGTACAGTAATCCTGGGCCACGAGGAGGGGATGGTGTGAGTTTCTAACTTGAACTGAGAGTGACAGATTTTATAAACTTGAATTACAGGATATTTATTATAGGTGGACATTCAGATAGAAATCTCAGTATATGTCTGCCAAACTCTAATTGCATTACTCAGTATATCAGGACCTGGATATTCGCATTGTGTGTGTGAGTATTGTGTTCCAGATCAATCCCATTTGCTGCTTAAAAATTCTCCTTTGAATCATCGCATTCTCTCAAAAGGTCTCCCCAAACCTTCAATGTGTCATGTAATCCTTTTATGATGACCTGATGAGTGTAAGGTTTCTTATTCTAATGTGTAATTTTTGTATAAGGATGTCTCAGAGAGGGAGCAGAATATTCTTAAAGGGGAGAATAACCATTTTGAGGGGAGGCTGTTGTTTATTGGTATCAATGTCATAGGAATAGAAGAGTTCACATTGTTGGATCATTCGAATCTCTTGTGGGGTAGAATTGACCTCCATCAGAAGGATGGATTGTACCTGCACTGGAGAGGAAGAGTTGCTCGTGCTATTCAGGAGGCTTTAAACCAGTGAAGGAATGTGGGTAAACCGAAAAAAAAGTGAGGAAAGAGCTAAGTCTGAGGCTGGTACAGTTCAGACGTCAAATAGTCAAGGCAGACAAGGGCATGGCAGAGAACGAGGTAGGACTGAGCAGTTACACTGCACTTATTTCAGTGCAGGACGCCCGATAGGTCAGGCAGATGAGCTCAGGGCATAGTTTTGAACATGGCACTGGGATATTATGCCAATTATAGAGGCATGACTCAGGGATGGATAGGACGAGCAGCTTAATGTTCCAGTGTATAGATGCTATAGCAAAGATAGAAAGGGGGCAACAGAGCAGGGGGAAAGGTATTTTTGATAAGGGATAACATTACAGCTGGGCTTCAAGAGGGTATTCCTGGGAGTACATCCAGGCAGGTTATACAGGTGGAACTGAGAAATAAGAAAGGGATGATCTCCTTATTGGGATTGTACTATTGACCCCTCCTCGCCCCATTCCCAATAGTCAGCAGGGAATTGAGAAGCAAATTTACGAAGACATCACTTATCTGTAAGAATAGTATGGTTGTATACAAGACTTGACCTTTTTTATTCATTCACAGGATGAGGGTGTCACTGGCTGGGCCCAAAGGGCAGTCACATTGCTGTGGGTCTGGAGTCACATGTAGTCCAGACCTGGTAATGATGGCAGATTCCTTCCCTGAATGATATTAGTGAATCTGATGGGGTTTTTTTTTCGCAACAATCGACAATGGATTCATAGTCATTCACAGATTCCTAATTCCAAATTTTTATCGAATTCACATTCCACCACCTGCCCTGGCAGGATTCCCACCCAGGGCTCCAGAACATTATCTGGGTATCTGGATTATCCGTTTAGCGAAAATATCACTAGGCTATTTGGCAGGATGAGTGAGTGAGGTATCCGTAGGACAGCACATCGGCACCAAAATTCCCATGGTCTCTGCAGAACATAGAAAGGGCTGGGGAGGGAAATATATTCCTGGTGGTAGGGTATGACTGTAGGTAGCAGAAATGGCAGAGGTTAATGCGCTGTATCTGGTGATAAGTGGGGTGGCAAGTGAGGACCGGTGGATTATATTCTACTTGTGGTTGGAGGGGTGGTGTAAAGGCGAAGGTGCAGGAAGTGGAGGATCTGCATTGAAGGGCATTGTTGATCACGTGGATGGGAGATGTGGTCCTTGAAATAGGAAACCTTTCTGGGATGTCCTGGAGTGGAATTGCTTCTCCTGGGAGCAGATATGGCGGAAGCAGAGGAATTGAGAGTACAGGATCACGTTTTTACAGGAATATGCTAGAGGGTAATCAGGAGAGTAAAAAGGGGACATGACATATCTCTCGAAAATGGTTTAAGGAGAATCCAAGGAGATTCTACAAATACATCAAGGATAAAAGAATAACCAGACAGATTATAGGACACCTTAAAGACCGAGAAGGTCATCTATGGAACAACAGGAAGTGGGAGAGATACTATGCTATTCTGTTCTACAGAGTTTGGAGAAATAATAGTGATAACTTGAAAAGTGTCCATATTACAGAGGAGGTGGTACTGCATGTCTTAAATCTTAGCAAGGTGTATCCCAGAAATTTGTGGAAAGCTAGGAAAGTGATGGCAGTGCCCCTCCCTGAGATATTTATACCATCGTTTGTGACAGATGAGGTGCTGGAAGACATGTGTCATTATTTAAAAAGTGGTAAGGAAAGGCCAGGGAGCAAGAGGACAGTCACCCTAACGTCAATGGCAGGCAAGTTGTTGGAAGGGATTCTGAGGGATAGGATTTACATGTATTTGGAAAGACGAGGATTGATTAGTGATAGTCAACATGGCTTTGTGTGTGGAAAATTCTGTCTCTCTAACTTGATTGAGTTTTTTTGAAGGCAGACTGTGGACGTTGCCTATATGGACACTGAACGATGTTCACAAAGCAGACTGGTTAGCAAGGTTAGATAACATTGAATGTTGGGAGAACCCAACATTTGGATACAAAACTGGCCTGAAGGTAGGCGGCAGAGGGTGGTGATGGAGGGTTGCTTTGTGGACTGGAGGCCTGTGAGCAGCAGTGTGCTGCAGGAATGGATATTGGGCCCTTCAATAAATGACTTGGATGTGAATATATGAGGTATGGTCAGTACGTTTACAGATGACAGCAAAATTGGAGGTGTAGTAGGCTATGAAGAAGGTTAGTTCAGAATACGACAGGATCTTGATCAGATGGGCCATTGGAGCAAGGAATGGCAGATGGAGTACAATTTAGATAAATGTGAGCTGTTGTATTTTGGAAAGGCAAATCAGGGCAGGATGTATGCACTTAATGGTAAGGTCCTTGGGAGTGTTGTTGAACAAAGAAACCATGGTGTGCAGTTTCATTGTTCCGTGAAAGTGGTGTTGCAGGTAGGAAGGCTAGTGAAGGTGGCGTTTGGTATACTTATTGGTCAATTATTTGAATACAGAAGCTGGGACATCATATTGTGGCTGGACAGGACATTGATTAAGCCATTCAGGAATTCTGTTTTAAGTTCAAAATTCCCTGTTCTGGGAAGGATGTTGTGAATCTTGAAAGAGTTCAGACAAGATTTACGATTTTCCAGGGTGGGAGGATTTGAGCTAAAGGGAGAGGCTGAATCGGCTGGGGTTAACTTCCCTGGAGAGTCAAAGACTAAGAGTTGATTTTAGGGATTTATAAAATCACGAGGGGCATGGATATGGTGAACAGCCGGAGTCTTTTCCCCCCAGGTCCAAAACAAGAGCACATGGGCTTAAGGTTGAGAGGGCAAAAATTTAAAAGGGATCTAAGGGGCTACGTGTTCAAACTGAGCTGTGTGGAATGAGCTGCCAGATGAAGTAGTGGAGGCTGATAGAATTACAACATTTGAAAGGCATCCGATTGGTTACATGAATAGGAAGGGTTTCGAATGATACGGACCAATAGCTGGCAAACGGGACTCCATTAGTTTAGGATTCCTCGTTGGCATGGTCCAATTGGAACAAAGGTCTGTTTCTGTGCTGTATGTCTCTGACACTAATAAATGAAAATAAGATGTGTTCCTCTTTTGTGGAGAGCTAGCAGAAGCACAGATAATTGTCCTTGGAGCCGAGAAGGTTAAGCAATGATTTTGACCAGGTGCAGATTTGTTTCCAAGGTATTTAATTTGCAGAGAGAGAGAGAGGAATTGTTAACAACGTCACAATTTTGGTAACTATTTTCAAGTAATTGGCAACTATGCAGGGTGAATATGTGAACATTATTTTATTCAGTAAATTCTGAGCATCCGGAACAGTCTGAATAGCAGCTGGACACAGATTCAGCAGTTATTCATAAACAGATTCGGAATTTTACTTTTTAAGCAAAGATTTGGGGGGCTATGGGCAAATGGGAGGGGAGTTGGGACAGATTTGCAGCATCTCCAGAGGGAAAGAGTACAGCCCCAATGGGCTGAATAGCCCCCAGCCCCTGTGCTCTGTGATACTGCCCCATTCACTGTGAATGATGAAGCTCATCCCAGGGTAGAGAGGGAGGATACCACCACTCCACCTCACAATGGGCCTGATGTCAGTGTAGGCCAATAGGAGGCAGAGGGTGGGACTGGAGGACCAGGCAGTACCAGTTTGTCTTCCAACCAATCGGAGTGAATGAGGGTATCCTTAAGGCTGGATTTAAAGAAAGGCACATGTAGCAGAGATTTGAGAAACTGGAGGAGATTAGAGACAGGGAGCTTTCTGTGGCTGGAGAGGAATTATATAAATAACGAAGAGTTGTGAGGCTGGATGAGGTGACAGTGATCAGGAGAGTTGTGAGGATGGAGGAATTTGGAGATAGTGAGAATTAGAGTCCTAATGTTATACAGCAAGGAAACGGGCCCTGTGGTCCAACCAGTCCATGCCGACCATAATTCCAAACTGAACTAATTGTACCTGCCTCCGCTTGGTCCACATCCATCCAAATATTTCCTATTTACGTACTTATCTCTCTGAATGTATTTTAAATATTGTAATTGTATTCCTCTGGAAGTTCATTCCACACGTGTAATTTTTTAAAAAAAAAAACCCTAATGTCTTTTCTCAAATCTTTCTCATCTCTTCTCAAAATGAATGCACCCGAACTTTGAATTCCCCTCTCTCCCGGCCATTCACCTTTATCTACACTCTTCACGACTTCATAAACCTTGTAATAAGGTCACCCCTCAACCTCCTACACTCCAGTGAAAACAGTCCCAGCCTCTCCTGATAACACAATCCCTCCATTCCCATTAACATTCCAGTAAATCTCTTCTGAACCTGCTCCGATTTAATGATATCCTTCCTATAACAGCACAACCAGAGCTGGGTTTAGAATTCCAGAAGAGGCCTCCCCAACATCCTGTACAACCTCAACATTACGTCCCAACTCCTATACTCAAAGGTCTGAACAATGAAGGTAAGTCTGATTGAACACCTTCTTAACCACCCTGTCTACATGTAACACAAACTTCAAAGACGTGAAGCCCTTGGTCTCTTTGTTCCATATCACTACTCAACGCCTTACGTTTAATGAGTGTAAGTCCCGCCTTCGTTTGTTTTATCAAGATTTATTATTTTGCATTTATTCCAATCCAAAAATCCTTTAAGTATAAAGGCAGTAGGAATATAATTAAGAGGGAAATCAGGAGGCAAAAAGGAGACATGAGATAGCTTTGGAAAATAGGGTTGAGGATAATCCAAAGGGCTTTTATAAATACCTGAAGAACAAAGGCTAACTAGAGAGAAAATAGAGACCCTCAAAGATCATCAAGGCGTCCATTGTGTGGGGCGAGATAGGGAGACAAGTATTTTGCATTAGTGTTTACTGTGAAGAAGTACATGGGAGATATAGAATGTGGGGAAATAAATGGTGACATCTTGAAAAAAAAGTCCATATTACAGAGGAGGAGGAGGTGCTCAATGAGTGGCTAAGGAGCTGGTGCAGGGGAAAAGGATTCACGTTTTTGGATCATTGTTATCAACTCTGGAGTAGAGTTGACCTGCATAAGAAGGATGGATTGTACCTGATCTGGAAGGTGTCTAATATCGAGGCAGGGAGACTTGTTAATGCTACTCAGGAGGCAGTAAACCAGCGAGGAGTGTGTGTAATTGCAAATAGATACTGAGAAAAGAGGTATCTCTGAGGCTGGTACAGTTCAGAAGGCAAATAGTCATTGCAGGCAAGGGCAAGGCACAGAACAAGGTGGGATTTAGCAGTTACACTGCATTTATTTCAATGCAAGAGGCCTGACAGGGAAGGCAAATGAGCTGAGGGTATGGTTTTGAACATGGCACTGGGATATCATGGGTATTATAGGAACGTGGCTCAGGGATGGAAAGGACTGGCAGCTTAATGTTTCCGGGTATAGATGCTATAGGAAGGATAGAAAGGAGGACAAGGGGAGGGGGAGTGGCATTTTTGATTAGGGACAGCATTATGGTTGTGCTTAAGGAGGACATTCCTGGGAGTCCGTACAGTGAAGTTATTTGGGTGGAACTCGGAAATAAGGAAGGGATGATCTCCTTATTAGGGTTGTCGCGTGGGTTTCATCTGGGTGCCCTGGTTTCCTCCCACAGTGCAAAGATATGCTGGGTAATTTCGATTATCCAGGCTGAATTGCCACAGTGTTCAGGGATGTGCAGGTTGGGTGGATTATCCAGGCTGAATTGCCACAGTGTTCAGGGATGTGCAGGTTGGGTGGATTATCCAGGCTGAATTGCCACAGTGTTCAGGGATGTACAGGTTGGGTGGATTATCCAGGCTGAATTGCCACAGTGTTCAGGGATGTGCAGGTTGGGTGGATTATCCAGGCTGAATTGCCCACAGTGTTCAGGGATGTGCAGGTTGGGTGGATTATCCAGGCTGAATTGCCCACAGTGTTCAGGGATTTGCAGGTTGGGTGGATTATCCAGGCTCTGGATTAGTGGTGCTGGAAGAGCACAGCAGTTCAGGCAGCATCCAAGTAGCTTCGAAATCAACGTTTCGGGCAAAAGCCCTTCTCGAAACGTTGATTTTGAAGCTACTTGGATGCTGCCTGAACTGCTGTGCTCTTCCAGTACCACTAATCCAGAATCTGGTTTCCAGCATCTGCAGTCATTGTTTTTACCTCCTGGATTATCCAGGCTGAATTACCCACAGTGTTCAGGGATGTGTAGGTTGGGTGGATTATCCAGGCTGAATTACCCACAGTGTTCAGGGATGTGTAGGTTGGGTGGATTATCCAGGCTGAATTACCCACAGTGTTCAGGGATGTGTCGGTTGGGTGGATTATCCAGGCTGAATTGCCCACAGTGTTCAGGGATGTACAGGTTGGGTGGATTATCCAGGCTGAATTGCCCACAGTGTTCAGGGATGTACAGGTTGGGTGGATTATCCAGGCTGAATTGCCCACAGTGTTCAGGGATGTACAGGTTGGGTGGATTATCCAGGCTGAATTGCCCACAGTGTTCAGGGATGTGTCGGTTGGGTGGATTGTCCAGGCTGAATTGCCCACAGTGTTCAGGGATGTGTCGGTTGGGTGGATTGTCCAGGCTGAATTGCCCACAGTGTTCAGGGATGTGAAGGTTGGGTGGCCCTGGGAAATGCAACGTTACGGGGGAGGTTAGGCGGCTCTGAGGGTCAGTGTCGATGTGATGGGCTGAATTGTCTCATTCCCCATTGTTGGGATTCTCTGATAATTCTATTAGTTTTAAAATAGTTACAGAAAATAATAGACCATATCTATAAGTTAAGTTTCTAAATTAGACAAAGGCCAATTTTGACAGCACAAGGGAAGCACTTTCAATCTTTGTTTGTGGGAGGTTATTCCCAGGGAAAGGGATGGCTGGAAAGTGGGAACATAAAAACATAAGGAATAAGAGCAGGAGTAAGCCATCTGGCCCCTCAAGCCTGTTCTGCCATCCACAAGATCAGGGCTGATCTTTTCATGGCCTCAGCTCCACATTCCTGCTCTCTCCCCATAACCCTTAATTCTTTTCCTGTTCACAAATTTACATTTTGCCTTAAAGGCATTCAAGTTGATAACATCAAATGCTGCACTCGGCAGGGAATTCTACAGATTCACAACCCTTTCGCTGAAGAAGCTCCTCCTGAATTCAGTCCAAATCTGCTCCCCCTTATTTTGAGGTTATGCTCTAGTTTCAACCGTCCCCAGTGGAAATAACCTTCCAGCTTCTATCTATCTTACCCCCTTCATAATTTTATTTTTTTCGTCTCCAACCTCCCATTCTTCTAGATTACAATGACTCTAGAACCAGTTTTCTCAATCTCTCCACATACACCAACCCTCAACTCCTGACTCAAACTAGTGACCCTCCTCTGTACTCCCTCCAGTGTCAGTCCATCCTTGCTAATGTAAGGGGACCAAACCTGTACACAGTACTCCAGGTGTGGCCTCACCAGCACCCTGTACAGCTGCAGCATAACCATCCCTCTAGCAATGAAGGACAATATTCCCTTCACTGCCATAATTACCTGCTGCACCTGCAAACCAACTTCCTGTGATTCATGCACAAGGACAGCCTGCTGCATGTTTTCACCATTTCATCATCCAGTTTGTTGTTAGTCCAACCAAAATGTATGACCTCACATATCCCAACATTGAACTCCATCTGCCAGATCCTTACCCACTCACTTAACCTATCTGTATCCCTGTGCAGACTTACAGTGGCCTCTGCAGTCATTGCTCTACCTCATCTTTGTATCAAATATGAACTCTGACACTGTACACTTGGTCCTCAACTCCAAAACATTTGTGTAAATTGCAAATAGTTGTAGTGCCAACACTAATCCAAACACCCATTTATCCCCATTCTTTATTTTTTGTTGGTTAACCGATCCTGTATCAATGATAACACATTACCCATAATGCTGTGCATCTTTACCTTATTCAGCAGCCTTTTGTGTGGCAACTTATCGAATACCTTCTGGAAATCCAGGTACACCACATCCCAGGAGTCTGCCTTATCCAACGCACTCGTAGTATCCTCAAATAATTCCAGTAAATTCTTAAACATGACCTGTCTTTCCTGAATCCATGCTGTGTCTGCTAAATGAGACAATTTCTACCCAGATATCTCAACACTAATTCCTTGAGAGATTCAAGCATTTTCTCCACTACAGAAGTTAAGCTAACGGGTCCTTTTTGAAAAATAGTGGCACCACATTTGCAGCTTCCAGTCTGTCAAACCCGTCCCAGAATCCAACAAATTTTAGTGAATTATCACGAGTCTATTTGTTATTCACACACTCCTCTCTTCCTCCCCCCCCCCCCCCCCCCCCCCACCTGCCATCTCCTTTAGTCCCTGGGATGCAATCCATCAGGGCCAGGAGACCCATCTACCTTTAGGCTGTTATCTTTCCCAACATTACCTCTTTACTGGGAATGATTGCTTCTCTGTCCTCCTCTGCCATTGCCTCCATAGGCCTGCGACAATGAGAGTACACAGACAGTATGTTCCTGTTAAGGCCAAGGCTGGGAGGTGTAGAGAATGCTGCCTGTCGAAAGAAATTGAGGGCCTGGTCAAGAAAATGAAGGAGGGATATGGCAGGTACAGAGAGCTGTTTTTGTGTGAATCCCTAGAGGAGTATAGGGGCAGTAGGAGTATACTCGAGGTAAACCGGGAGGGCAAAAAGGGGACATGAGATAGCTTTAGGAATTAGGTTTAAGGAGAATCCAAAGTGATTGTACAAATACACTAAGGATAACGAGTAACCAGGCAGAGAATAGGTACCCGCAAAAATCAAGGCTGTCTGTGGAACAGCAGGAGGTGAGAGAGATTCTGTATGAGCGGAGAGGTTTTACAAACAAAATGTGCACGTCGGAAAACACAAATTTGAATGTCCCAGTCTCGTGTTTTCAGTAAACAAGGAATTGCCTCAGTGTGGCTGCAGGCATGAGTGCGCGCCGCCATCTTTATTTGGGGCAAAAATTCACTGGACACGTGCGGAGCCACCAGCTTTGTAGGGGGCAAGGTGCAGCCAGGTGCATGTGCAGCCTTTCTCTGGTACAGAGTCATTGGGCAGGATTTACACAGAGCACATTCAAACTCAGAGAAATGGATGTTTATTTCGGGATTTGTTTCGTCATTCATTTAAATGGCTTGGTATCGTAAATGAGTTTGCAGGTCATACAAAATTGGAGGTATTGTGGATAATGAAGAAGGTTCCCTCAGATTACAATAAGATATTGATCAGATGGGGTTTAATTTAGATCAATATGAGGTGCTGCATTTTGGAAAAGCAAATCAGGGCAGGACTTATACACTGAATGACAAGGCCCTGGAGATGTTTGTAGAACAAAGAGATCTTGGACTGCAGGTTCATAGTCCTTGCAAGTCAAGTTGCAGGCAGGTAGGATGATGAAGAAGGTGTTCAGTATATTTTCCTTTATTGGTTTGAGCATTGAGTATTGGATGTGGGAGGTCATGTTGCTGTACAGGACATTCGTTAGGCCACTTTTGGAATATTGTGTGCAGTTCTGGCCTGCCTCCTATCAGAAGGGTGCTGTGAAACTTGAAAGGTTTCAGAAAAGACTTACAAGGATGTTGTTAGGGTTGCAGGATTTGAGCTACAGGGTGAGGCATAAAAGGCTGGGTCTGTTGTCCCTGGAGTGCCATAGGCTGAGTGGTGATGTTATGGAGGTTTATACAATCATGAGGGGCATGAATAGAGTAAATGAACAAGATGTTTTCCCTGGAGTGGTGGTGTCCAGAAGTAGAGGACATTGCTTTAGGGTGAACAGATAAAATTTCAAAGGGGCCTAAAGGACAACTCTTTCATGCAGTAGGTGGAATGAGCTGCCAGAGGAAGTGGTGGAGGCTAGTACAATTAAAACATGTTAAAGGCATCTAAATAGACACATGATCTGATTAGGAAGCATTTACAGGGATATGGGCCAAGTGCTGGCAAATGGGAATAGATTAGGTTTGGATACCTGGTTGGCATGGATGAGTTAGACCGAAGGGTCTGTGTCGGTGCTATACATCTCTATGACTGTGGGATCATAACAGCTTACACTGTTCTGCTTCATCTCTGGGCTCCCTCATGACCACTTTGTCAATATCTTGCTTCCTCAGTCTCGAACAGACCCATTGGTCTGTTTAGTATTTGACTATTATTTTTACAGACATTTTTGTAAGTTAATTTTTCACTGCCGCCCAGTCCCTGACCATGTGCTGCTTATTAATTTTTTTCTGGAAAATCTTTGACAGTCAAGAATTCTTTTTTCTAATTAGCAAGTGTATCTTCCTTCCATTTCGAACTATCAAATTCTGCACCATTTTCATTCCCTGTAATCCGTTTTGCACTCCCTGAAACATCAACTGTGTTTCTCCTTCCACAATTACCAGTGATTAATGTCAAATCCCTGTTGCCTGTGGAGAGGGTGACGTTTGACTTTCTTGTACAGCTGCAGTTTGTGTGGTGAAGGTGCTCCCACAATGTGGTTGGTTAAGAGACATTACAGCGTATTTATTACAGCAACAGTAAAGATCTGAATATAATGTCCGAATCAAGAACAGTTTGTAGTGTTATTATGCTGCTTGTAATTTCATAAAAATATTATTGGGAACTTTAGACATAAGGCCAGAGAAGGATGATATTAGGTCAGGTGACCAAAACCATTGCCAAATAAGCAGGTTTTGAGGAATGTCTTAAAGGAGGAAAGCAGACCTGTTAGGTTTTAGCTGCAAATTTCAGACCTTGTTGCTTTGACAACTGTAAAAGCAGCCACACAGGTGAAGTAATGAATTAACAGGTCATTGGGAGTCTCGAAAAGAATGGGTTGTCGAGGTCTCAAGGGGTGTGTGATGCAGTGAGCTAGGGATGATCACAACCAGGAATTAAATCAAGGGTGAGAATTTTAAATTGAGGGATGTGGGCCGGATGCTGGCAGGTGAGACTAGATTGGGTTGGAATATCTGGTCAGCATGGACGGGTTGGATTGAAGGGTCTGTTTCCAAGCTGTACATCTCTGTGGCTCTATGTTGTTGATTATGAATAGGAGCCTTTTGATGGATCAACAAGTTTTGGTACAAGGGAGTACTTGGGCAGCAGAGATTTAGTTTTTCTTGAGATTACAGGGAGGTTGAATGTGGGAAGCTGGCCAGGAGTGTTTTTGGATAATGAAGTCTGGAGATAACACAAGGTAGATGAGAGTATATGAGCTGAGATGAGGGTAGAATCAGCTAGAAATAGTGGCCTTAGAGTGGGACTGGGCTGTCACCCTCACCTCGCCTCTGGGATTCAGCTGGTTGTCAGGTTGTGAATCAGGGCGGTAACACAATCGGGAGCTGAGTGGCCCTGGTGGAGCCTAAAATGAGTGTCACTCAGCTGACTGTTGCTGAGCAGCTGCTGCTTGGTAGCCCTGTTGATGACATCTTCCATCACTTTACTGCTGATCGAGTGTGGACTGATAGATGGAAATTGCCTGGGTTGGATTGCCCTGTGTTTTTGTGTTGAACATTCCTGGGCAATGTTCCACATTGTCGGTAGATGCCAGTGCTGGAGCGGTACGTGACTTGGTGGGTGGCAAGTTCTGGAGCACAAACCATCAGTATTATTGCCAGAATATTGGTCGGGCCCATAGCCTTTGCACTACTTAACCATTTCTTGATGTTATTCAAACTGAATTGAACTGGCTTAAACTCACATCTGTGATGTTGGAAACCACTGGAGAAGGCTGAGATGGATCATCCCACTTTGCACTTCTGGCTGCAGATTGCTGCAAATGCTGTCATCTTATCTGGTGCATGGGTGTGTGAGGCCCCTCCATCAGTAAGGGTGGGGATATCTGTGATGCTTCCTCTAGTGAGTTGTTTAATTATCCATCACCGTTCACAACTGGGTGTGGCAGAACTGCAGAGCTCCGATCTGTTCCATTGGATGTCGGATCACTCAGCTCCTTTGATTACTGCTGATGCTGTTTGATATGCAGGTAGTTCTGTTTGGTAGCTTCACCAGGTTGGCACTTCATTTTTAGGTCTGCCTGGTGCTGCTCATGGCATGCCCTCCTTTACTGTCCATTGTGATGGGTGAGAGCAGGATTTACAAACCCATGAGATTACAGATTGTGCTGGAGTACAGTTCTGCTGCTGTTGATGTCCCACAGTGCCTCATAGATACCCAGTTTGAGATCCTTCATCTCTTCAAATCTGTCCCATTTAGAACGGTGATAGTGCCACTCAACACGATGGAGGTTTTTCTCAACTTTAAGGCAAGTCTTTGTCTCCAAAAGGAATGTGTGATGTTCGCTCTTACTGATACTGTCATGGACAGATGTATCTGCCGCTGGTCAATTCATAACAATGAGATCAAGTATGTTTTTCTCTCTTGTTGGTTCCCTCCCCACCCGCTGCAGATTCCGTTGAGCAGCTATATCCTTTAGGACCTGGTCAGCTCAGTCAGTAATTTTGTTGCAGAGCTAGTCTTGATTGTGGATATAGAAATCCTGTACCCAGAGTACGTTTGACACCATTTTATTGCCTCAATGCTTCCTCCAAATGTTGTTCAACATGAAGGAGCACTGATTCATCAGCCGATGGAGGATGGTACATGGTAATTAGCAGGAGCCATGCGACCTACTGGTCTCCGGAGTCAATGCTGTGTACTCCCAGGGCAAATCCTCCCTGTCTGTAGACCACTGTGCCACCACATCTGCCTGGTCTGTCCTGCCGGTGGGATAGGAACCAGCTGGTCATCTAAACAATGGGAGTGAATAAGGGGCGTGGCTAGTGGGATGACACGTCACCAGTAACTCTGCCTGTGCAGTGCCACGTGACTCGGCAGTTTGTGAATGTGGGAGATGCAAACAGGGAAGGGGAGAGTGGCCTCGGAGTCAGGGAGGTAATGAGGCAATTTAGACTGGGAAATTTTAATTACCCTCTGTGCGGTTCATAAGTCTGAATTAGAAACTCTTAGTCCCGCGTTTGCAGCAGATGGGAAAATGGCTGCGGCCCTCAGGCGGTGACAGGTTCTGGGATATGGCCGCCATCTTTATTATGGGTAAGGTACAGTGAGGCGCATGTGCATGTCCCCTTCCTAGGATGGGGGGGGGAGGGGGGGTGCGATTTGAAGAGAGGCATTTACACATCAAGCACATGCCAAGAAAAAAGTATGTCTTTATATACTTCCTGTACTGACTGTGTGAGTTTTGTTTTGTGAATTCATTTCATAGGATATTAAATCGGAATAATTGAGGCTGGGATCTCAAAAGCAAGTTTTTACAGTCAATGGAGTCATCAGGATCTGAATATAATTGGCATTTAACTGTGGAAGGAGAAAGTCTGTCTGATCTGTTTGTGGGAAAATATCCCCAATATTTTTGTTAAGCAGAAAGATGTACAAATTCATGGTTGGGTCACCCTTTGGGTATGTGCTCTGTTCTGGGCCCTGCAGCAGAGGAAGGAGGTATTGGCCTGAGAGGGAGCACAGATTTATCCAGATTACACCTCGTCTCTTTGTAAGAACTCTCAGATTTAGACCCAATCACCCACTCCATGATGTTAAGCTGCAAACTTCCCATTAAAAGTCCTTTTGGACTCAAATTCCAGTACCTTTTCAGGTGGAATGTTCCAGCTTCTGACAACTGTCTGTTCATTCAGAAACTACTGAGGTCCATGTTGACTCTGGGGTTACAAAGGGCTGAATTGAAAGATGAGGTGCTGTCCCTGAGCTCCCATTGAGATGCATTAGAACAGTACAGGAGGCTGAGGGCAGTGTAGGTGTGAGCAGACAATGAAAATGACAGGGCTGCACTGTGAGGGCTGCTTGGCTCAATGAGAGTGTTTTGGAGTTGGGTGTAAACAGAGTGAGGTGAGACAGAGAGAAGGTGAAGCTGAAACTCCGTTTTAGTTCAGGCCGTTCAGAAATTCACAGTCCCAATGGGAACAGCCAGTTTTTAAGTGATACCTGTGGAGTATTTGTTAACAGTTTTTAAAGTATTTTTCCTGAGGGCAGTTGAGAGTTAACCACATTGCTGTGGGTCTGGAGTCACATGTAGGCCAGACCAGGTGAGGATAACAGTTTCCTTCCCTACAGGACATTAGTGAACCAGATGGGTTTCTAACATTCGACAATAGTTTCATGGTCATCATTCGCCTTTCCATTCTAAATTGTATTGAATTCCAATGCTGCCATCAACCATGTTGGGATTCTATCCCTAATCCTCGGAACACTGTACATATCACTCATCTGGCAGGAATACCATTAAGCCATTGCCTCCCTTTTTAGCAATGTTTAAAAGAAATTTCCTTCATTCTGCGTGTACAATTAGAGTTAAAATACTGTAACGTCCATGTGTCAGCCTCTCCAAAAGGTCAATCAAAAGAAATTTGTTTGGGAGTGAAATATTTCACTTTTTTGGGCCAGTTTATTCAACAAAAAATAATCTAAATAAAAATCTTATGCCTCGGGCATGTAATTTCTGAAGCCGGAGGGGGATTACAGAGACAGGGAGGGTTGTGGGGCCAGAGGGGGATTGTTGTCCAAACATCACTGTGGTGTACATGGACTGCAGCATTTCAGGGAGGCGGTTAACCACCACTATCTCCAAAACAAGGAAAGGTGGCCAATAAATACTGGTCTGGGCAGCAAAGGCAACCCCCAGTGAATAAAACCAAGCAGTGACCTCTCTGAGCTGACTTGCTGTGAAGTTAAAACCTTCTCTGGAAATGGAGTGGGCAGAGATGAGAAACAGTGACATTTCACAGCTGCCCTCAGAGAGACCTCACCCTTGGAAATACTCAGAGCCGGGGATCAGCTCAGTGAGTTTCAGTCTCTTCAAATATCAATCTTTGTCGGTTTTATTTTATTTAATCTACAATCGTGAGTCCGGTGAGGATTTCTTTTTAATATCTTAGGGTCTCTTGATTCAATGTTTAAGATATAAAACGTAAGCATTAAGATATTCTCGGGCAGTATTTTTCGAGCAGTCAGACTGTGCCTTTGTCTTGGTCTGTAGATTGTGAAGGCGCAGAACTGGCCTGTTGTAGAGTGGCGTGCTGTTCCTGTTGGATGTGGGAGATTAGGGAGAGTTTCAATAATCTTGATGATTGTGTACAGGAAGTGTGATTGCAAATCCTGTTGGATCACAAGGATTTGCGGAGGAGTGATTAAAGGCAGTGAGGAATTGACAGGAGCCGGGGAGTGTGATAGGTGGCAGTGTCAGGAATGCAGAATACTGCAGATACAGTCAGGTAGATGGGTTACCGCCAGGAAAGCGAGTAGTGCTAGGCAGGTACTGCAGGAGTCTCCCGTGGCTATCCCCATCTCAGACAAGTATTCTGTTTTGGAAAATGTAGGTGGTAATACACTTTCAGGGGAGTTTAGCACTGACAGTCAAGTTACTGGTTCTGAGACTGGCTTCTAACATAATGTGAGGTATATCCAGTTCCACAGGATCGATGGTGATAGGGGACTCTCTAGTCAGGGGCACAGTCTGCCGTTTCTGCAGCTGACAGTGAGACATCGGAATGGGGTGGTGCTGCCCTGGTGCCAGTGTCAAGGATGTCTCTGAGGGAGCAGAATATTCTCATAAGGGAAAATAACCAGTGGGAGGTCATTGTACATTGGTACCAATGGCATAGGAAGGGGAAAGCATGGGGTCCTGACGAGCAGGGAGACTTGCTAGTGCCACTCGGGAGGCATTAAACCAGTGAGGGAGTCGGGGTAATCCTAAAGAGATAGTGAGAAAAGAGGCGAGTCTGAGGCTGGTACTGTTCACCAGTCAGACTGTCAAGGCAGGCAAGAGCAAGTCACAGAATGAGGTGGGACGGACCAGTTGCACTGCATTTATTTCAGTGCAAGAGACCTGACAGGTCAGGCAGGTGGGCTCAGGGTATGGTTTTGAACATGGCACTGGGATATTACAGCAATTATAGAGGCATCACTCAGGGATGGATAGGATGAACAGCTTTATGTTCCAGGGTACAGATGCGAAAGAAAGGGGGCAACAGAGCAGGGAGAGAGGTGTTTTTGATTAGGGATAACATTATGGCTGGGCTTCGGGAGGATATTCCTGGGAGTACATCCAGGCAAGTTATTTGGTTGGTCCTGAGAAATAAGAAAGGGATTACCATCTTACTGGGATTGTATTATCGACTCTCTCCCAATGGTCAGCGGGGAATTGAGACACAATTTTACCAGGACACCTCAGTTATCTGTAAGAATAATATGGATACAATGATAAGTGGTTTTAACTTTACCAACATGGCCTCGGAGTGCTGTAGTGTTAAGGGCTTGGATGGAAAGGTATTTGTTCAGTGTGTACGAGAACATTTCAGAGTCAGTTTGTAGGATGTACCTGCTAGAGAAGGAACAAAACCTGACCTGTTTTCTTTATTCATTCACAGGATGAGGCTGTCACTGGCTCGACCAGCATTTAATGCTGCGTTTACCCAGAGGGCAGTTTACCCAGAGGGCAGTTAAGAGGCTGGTACACGTTGCTCTAGGTCTGGAGTCCCATGCAGACCAGACCAGGTAAGGATGGCATTTTCCTTCCCTAAAGGTCATGAGTGAACCACATTGGTTTTTCCAACAATTGACAATGGACTTCTTGTCGTCACTAGATTTTTTTCCAGATATTTATTGAATTCACGTTCCAAAATCTGCCGTGATGGGATTCAAACCCGGGTCCCCAGAACGTTATCTGGGTCTATGGATTAACTGTCTAGCGATAAGTTCACTCCGTCATCGCTGCCTGTTAGGAAATGAGGCAGGGTGAGTGACTGAGGTATCAGTGGAGCAGCGCATCAGCACCAAAAATCCCACAGTATTGTGGCTCAGTGGTTAGCGCTGCTTCCTCAGCACCAGGGACCTGGGTTTGATTCCAGTCTCGGGCAACTGTCTGTGCTGGAGTTGGCACTTTCTCCCCAGTGTCTGTAAGGGTTTCCTTCGGGTGTTCCAGTTTGCTCCCACAGTCCAAAGATGTGTAGGTTAGTTGGATCAACCATGTTATATTGCCCATAGTGTCTAGATGCAGTATGAGGTTTTGGGATGTGCAGGCAAATCTCTGCCTGATGTGAAAAGCTCCTTTTGGGGAGGTGTGTCCGCATTTCCCATGGCGGCAAGGGAGGGTCAAGGATGTGGAGCGTGGGTTGGTGGGAGGAACAAGGAACCGAACAAGGAAAGTGCAGTGGGAATGGTCTCTGCGGAATGCAGATAGGGGTGGGGAGGGAAATATGTCTCTGGTGGTGGGGTCTGACTTTAGGTAGCAGAAATAACAGAGGTTAATGCGCTGTGTCTGGAGATGAGTGGAGTGGAAGGTGAAGAACGCAGGGTTATATTCTTTATTGTGGCTCGAGGGGTGGGGTAAAGGCGGAGGTGCGGGAAGTGGAGGGTATGTGTTGGAGGGCATTGTTGATCAAGTCAGAGGAAAATTACAGTCCTTGAAGTCGGCCTTTCTGGGATGTCCTGGAGTAGGATCCAAAGAGATTAAACAAATATATCACAGACAAAAGATTAACTGGACCAGAGAATAGGACCCCTTAAAGGTCAACAAGGCTGTCTATGGAACCACAGGGGGTGCAAAAGATATGGAAATATTTCACTTCATTTTTACTGGAGAAGTGTATGGAAGCTGGAGTGTTTGGAGAAATAAACAGTGATAACTTGAAAAGTGTCCGTGTTACAGAGGAGGTGGGACTGGATGTCCTAAATCGCATTAATGTGGATAAAGCCCTGGAAAATGATCAGATGTATCCTAGAACTTTCTGGAAATCTAGGGAAGTGATTGTTGGGCCTCTCCTGAGGTATTTGTATCGTTGATAGCGACAGGTGAGGTGCCATTATTTTTTTTTAAAGTGGTAAGGAGATGCCATGGAACAAGAGAACAGTGAGCCTGAAGTCAGTGGCAGGCAAGTTGTTGGAAGGGATTCTGAGGGACAGGATATCCATGTGTTTGGAAAGGTAAGGAATGATCAGGGAGAGTCAATGTGGCTTTGTACATGCACAGTTGGGTCTCACTAACTTGAGTGAGTGTTTTGAAGTGACAAAGAAAATTGATTAAGCCAGGCGGTGAACGTTGTTAATATGGACATTCAACAAGGTTCCACAAAGCAGACTGGTTCGCAGGGTTAGATAACATGGAATGCAGGGAGAGCAAGCCATTACAAAACTACCTTGAAGGTAGGAGACAGAGGATGATGGAGGGTTGCTTTGCGGACTGCAGGCCTGTGAGCAGCAATATGCTGCAAGGATGGATATTGGGCCCTGAAATAAATGACTTGGATGTGAATGTATGAGGTATGGTCAGTAGGTTTACAGAAGACACCAAAATTGGAGATGTAGTGGAGAGTGAAGAAGGTTAGTTCAGAATACAACAGGATCTTGATCAGATGGGCCACTGGAGCAAGGAATGGCAGATGGAGTTCAATTTAGATAAATGTGAGCTGTTGTATTTTGGAAAGGCAAATCAGGGCAGGACTTATACACTTAATGGTAAAGTCCTGGGGAACATTGCTGAACAAAGGGACCTTGGAATGCAGGTTCATAGTTCCTTGAAAGTACAGTCACAGGTAGGCGGGGGAGTGAATGCAGCATTTGATACGCTCCCTGTTATTGGTCAATGCATTGAATGCAGCTGTTGTGACGTCATATTGTGGCTGGACAGGGAACTGATTAAGGCCCTTCTGGAATTCTGTTTTCAGTTCCAATCTCCCTGTTCTTAAAATAATGTTGAGAAACTTGAAAGGTTTCAGAAAACGTTTGCAAGGATTTTGCCAGGATTGGGACGGTTTGAGCTATTGGGAAAGGCTGAATAGGCTGTGAGTATATTCCCTGGAGAGTTGGAGGCTGAGAGGTGATCTTATAAAATCATAAAGGTATGGATAAAGTGAGCAGTCAGGGACATTTTGCCAAGTTCGGTTGGTCCAGAACTAGACGGTACAGGCATAAGGTGAGAGGGAAAAGATTTAAAAGGGATCTAAGGGGCATCTTATTCATGTTGAGGGCATTGCAAGTATGGAATGAACTGCCAGAGGAAGGGGTGAAGGCTAGCACAATTGCAGCATTTAAAAGGCATTTGATTTGGGTACATGAAGAGGAAGGTTTTAGAGGGATAAGGGTGAACCGCTGGCAAATGGGACTCCATTAATGCTCTCCGTTATTGGTCAATGCATTGAATACAGAAGCTGGGATGTCATATTGTGGTTGGACAGGACATTGATTAAGCCACGTCTGGAATTCTGTTTTCAGTTTGAATTTCTCTGTTCTGGGAAGGATGTTGTGAAACTTGAAAAGGTTTGGACAAGATTTACAAAAACGTTGCCAGAATTGGAGGATTTGGCCTACAGGGAGAGGCTGAATAGGCTGGGGCTATTTTCTCTGGTGAGTCCAAGACTGAGAGGTGACTTCATGGAGATTTATAAAATCACGAGGGGCGTGGATAAGGTGAGCAGACGGGGTCCTATTTCCTCAGGTTAGGTGGGTCCAAAACTAGAGCACCTGGGTTTAAGTTGAGAGGGCAAAGATTTAAAAGGGATCTAAGTGGCAACGTTTTCAAGCTGAGTGTGGTGTGTGTATGGGAGGGGCTACCAGATGAAGTAGTGGAGGCTGATAAAATCACAACATTTAAAAGGCTTCCAATTGGGTCCATGAATAGGAAGGGTTTTGATGGATACAGGCCAATAGATGGTAAATGGGAATCCATTAGTTTAGGATTCCTCGTTGGCACAGACGAATTGGACTAAAGGTCTGTTTCTTTGATCTTAATAAATTAAGATGCATTCCTCTATTTTGCGGAGAGCTAGCTGAAGCACAGATAATTATCCTTGGAGCTGAGAAGGTGAAGCAGTGATTTTAACCTGGTGCAGATTTGGTTCCAAGGTCTTGAATTTGCAGAGTTAACACTGTCATAATTTTTAGTAACTACTTTCAAGTAATTGGCAAATAATACAAGGTGAAAATGTGAACACTATTTTACTCAGTAAGTTCTGAGCATCTGGAACAGTCTGAACGACACAGATTCAGCAGATATTCTGAAACAGACTTAGAATTTTACTTTTTAAGGAAAGATTTGGGGGGCTATGGGCACGTGGGAGGGGACTTGGGACAGGCTTGCAGCAGGTTGAATAGCCCCCAGGCCCTGTGCTCTGTGATACTGCCCCATTCACTGTGAATGATGAAGCTCATCCCAGGGCAGAGAGAGTGATCAGCCCTCCACTCTCATCACAATGGGGCCCGGCTGATTGACGGCAGCTCCAGACCAATGGGAGGAGAGTCTGTGCGGTCCTGCAGCCAATGGGATTGAATGAGGGGTGTGGCCAGCAAGACAACACCTGTCCATGAGCTGTGCAGGTGCAGTGTCACTGTTTGGGGTTGGGAGAGACAGCAGAGACTGGGACAGAGGCTGTGGGACCTGAATTACAAACTCCCGGTAAATTAAAACCAAAAGAACTGCAGAAGATGTAAATCAGAAACAACGGGATTGTTGTAAAGGAGTTCATTCTCGGTCATGGATTGTAATCCATTGGCATTGTCACGTCGGTTCCAGTGCCGTGGGGAAACACTGGAAATATGATGAATGTAATGTAGGTTTCAGTTATTAAACTGTAAAAAGTGCAGAACAATTTACAAGGATGTTGCCAGGTCTCAGGGGTCTGAATTATAGGGAGAGGTTGGACAAGTGAGGATTTTATGTTCAGAGCAGAGGAAACTGAGGGGGTTCTTTTTTAGAAGTGTATAAGACCATGAGAGGCCATGGATAAGGCGAATGCACTCAGTCTTTTTCCCAGGAACTCAAGGATTTGACGGCTTGATTGGATCAGTTTAAGATTAGAGGAGAAAGAATAAAAGGGAAGCTGAGGAGCAACTGTTTTACACAGAGGGTGGTATGTATATGGAATGAGCTGGCAGTGGAAGTGGTTCAGGCAGGAACACTCACAACAGGTAAAAGATATTTGGACAAATACATGGATAGGAAAGGGTCAGAACCAAATGGGCCAAGTGCAGGATGGACAGCGTGGTTGGACATTCTGATCGGCATGGGCTAGTTTGGGCCAAAGGGCCTGTCTCTGCTGCAGGATGCTATGACTCTAAGTGCATTTGCTATTTCTCCGATTAACTCTGTTGGTATCCTGGGATGTATTCCATCAGGGCAATGAGACTTGTCTACCTTTAGCTCCATTAACTTGTCCAGCTCTAACTCTTTCGTGATAATGGTTATTATCTAGATTCTCACCTTCCTTAGTCTCCTTATCAATTACTGGCATGTTCTTCGTATCCTCCACTATGAAGACTGACTGCTGTGTGCTCATATTCCTGAACCCTGCTGGATAGGAATAACTAGGCACAGAACTCTGAGAGGTCTTCTTTGAGTCTTTAATGATGAGACATGGCAGCTCTCTGGATAGTGTACATGCAGAACACCTCCAGGCAGCATCAGGTAACCCCCCGCCTGTCCGATATATGGCTCCCCTTCTTATACCTTTTGTGGTTTGTGACTTTGAATAGAGACTGTCTCTCAGTATTATCTCCATGGCAGCAGCAGTTAGAAAGTCTAGTTCAGTTCAGCACTTTGTGGTTAAACCACATACCCCACCCCCACGCCCCCATGGCTCCCTCAAGTATCTGACAGGCAGTTCAGTTTCAGTGGGGTATCTATCAGGATTCTGATGTGGAGGAGCTGGTGGTGGGGTGGACAAAGTTAAAAACCACACATCACCAGGTTATAGTCCAACAGGTTTATTTGGGAGTACAAGCTTTTGGAGTGTGCTGTGATTTTTAATTTAATCAGGATTATCTCTATGGTAACTGTTAAGTGCTTCAACAATTACAGAGGCAATATGTTCCCCACACAATAGGTTCCCCTCTAGCAGGGTAAACTGCTATTCTGGCCCTGGGGATAGTTATTCATCACTGTTCTCCCCCAATCCCATCTAGCTTTGTATTGATCTTTAAAGTTTTTCTAATCTCCTTGGTCTTTGCCAATCTGTGTGCATTCTATTTCAGTTTGATAGACTCCCTTATTTCCTCAGACACCCCCGGCAGATTATTCCTTTTCCTACAGTCCTTCCTTTTCCCTGATATATACTTTTGCTGAGCATTTAAAAAAAATGTTTTGATATTCCCGCACTGTCCGTCAACTTTCCCACCATAAAGTCTTTGTTTTCAATCTACATTAGCCAACTCCTGCCTCATCCTATTGTAGTCTCCTTTTGTTTAAGCACTGGATCTTGGGAGTGGATCTAATCTTCCAGCTTTCCATCTGTGTTCTAAGTTCAACCAGACTTCTCAGAATTCTTTTATCCGATTACGAGGGGAGGTGATGTTTCCTGTGTGTTTTGGTTTTCATTGTCAGAGACCTTGGCTTTGTAATAAAGTACAGGATAGATATTCACAACAGAGTACTCTGGACGCTGCGAATGTATGACACAATCTAAAACCATAAATCACTCTCTCCCATCAGTTTAAAATTGCAAAATCATTATCTCCTACACACTTCCTCACGATCTAAGCTTAGAATGCTAATCCACCTGACTATCTGTCATTTTCCGAAAATCTCCTTTGGTGAAGGTGGTGAGTTTTGGATTCAGCTTTCCAGTTATTACCGTAAGAAGATAAGCACTGGGCACAGGAGAGGCAATGCAGCCCTTTGAACCAGCTCCTCCATTTAATACGGTAATGATTGAGCTCACCTCGGTCTCAGCTGGATTTTCCCGCCTGCTCTCTCTCACGTTTCAACTCATTGCAAATTAAAAATCTGTATCTCTTCATTATAATTGGCTCATTGCCCTGGCATCCACTGCATTTTGAATAGGGAATTCCACAGATTCACAACACATTTTGACAAGTACATTCTTCCATATGAGAATAGAATAGAGTCCCTATAGTGCAGAAACAGGGTATTCATCCATTGAGTCCACACCAACCCTACAATGAACATCCCATTCAGACCCACTCGTTCCCTGTAACGTTGCATTTCCCATGGCTAATTGTCTAACCGGCACGTGCATGGACGCTATCAACAATTTAGCATGAGCATTCCATCTAACCTGCACATCTTTGGACTGTGTGAGGAAACTGGTGAACTGCACGAAACCATGCAAACATGGGGAGAATGTGTAAACTCCACACAGTCGCCTAAGTTTCCTGACGCTGTGAGGCAGCAGTGCTAGCCACTGAGCCACCTCTGCTTCAAACCTACTGTGCCTTATTAACCTCCCTATCCCCCAATTGGCTGAATCTATGTTCCTTACGTCAGAAATCAGGTTGTCCAAGCGGATGTCTCAGGAAATCCCAGTGACAGCCCACATGTCCCGTGTGTCTGAATGGGGATCCGATACACAACATCCTCCATCCAACACTTTTCATTCATGTTCCAGAGACAGGGCTCCAGTGGCTGCATGAGGACTGCAACTCCCAAATTCCGTGGCAGGGAGCGCACGTTTGTGGTGAACCTGGCACTGCACACATACAGAATGTGGGTGTGTTTTGGAGCGTGTGCTTTGGGGTAAGTAGTGGAAAGTATTTCACACTGTGATTGTCTGGAGGAGGAACGTATTTGCTTGTAGTATTGATCTGTTGGAGGGTCAAAGTGTCACCACACCCACATGGGACCAAGTTACATTCCCAACTTGTCATAACACTGGAATCGACCAATGAGAAACAAAGAAGGATGTGACCCATTCTCCCAGACTGAAGGTTCCTCTTCTGTCCAGGATCTGCCACCTCCCTGTCTGTTTCCTTTTGTTTCATTCTGCTGTTACATTATTGACTTGCAGCAACTGAAGGGAAAGGAAGTGAACCCAGAAAGGAAGTGAACCCAGAAAGGGTGCAGAGTCTAACCAGGGACGGGATGTGGTGGCATAGACCTGTTTATCAACAACTCCATGAGAATGTGGAGGGTGTACATTAGGGGGTAGGAGAGTCAGAATGGTGAGAGAGAGTAAGTGGGCTGGAGGGTTACAGCTTTGGGGGAAGAAAGGGGAAAAATATATTCCAGAGAAACTAGAATAGTCTGTTCTGAGTTTCTCATCTGTGCATGTTCCTTTATACAGGGTGTAGATGGTGAAGATTTGCAGACTGAAATATCAACATCAGGTGCCGATCCTGATAAAGTTAATCAGAATTTGAAGAATCAAAGATGGAGAATCACTTGGCCAAAATCCTGTAACACTCTCCCTCCCAGCATTGTCGGTCTATCTGCGCCAAATGGACTGTGAATGGTTCAAGACAGCAGTTCACTACCATCTTCTGAAGGGTAACGAGAGATGGGGTATAAATGCTGGCTGAGCCAGAGATGCCCATATCCTGGAAATGGGTTCTATCTCTAGTTGCTGAAACCCAGTTGATGTTACTGCAGGATGATGAGGGAGGCTGAGTGCATCCTCCAGGAGGCAGCACCATCACATTACCCCTGCCTACACCCACACAGTAACACAGTAACGCCACTGGAACAAAAGGCAGTGAAGCCAAAGGAGGACTTAGATATAGTTCTTCGAGGTAAAGTCACGAAAGGGGATTGGAACACAGCAGGAACAGGAGACTGAGCTGGATGGTCAGCTGTTTCCCCTTGAATGGTGGAGCAGGATTGAAAGGCTGAATGGTCTCCTGCTGCGATCTCCTAGGTATGTATATAGTCATGGAGCCCGGGTAGGAAGAAGGGGGCAGGAATTCTCCAGGAGATTGCACTTCCACAACAGTTTTCAGTGAGGGATGGTTTGATGGATTTTATTTAATATTTATCTTTAACACAAGGTTTGTGAATTTGGTTTTAAAATATTGTAGCTATTTATTCCACAATAAATAAAACTAAAAGAAAAGAAATGAAACTATCTGAATATAACAGTTTTTAAAAATTTCAAACGCCCTGTAAAACAAAATCCTGTGTATTCCCAGACACCATCTCTTTCCAGTTACTCAAACTCCAGGGAAATATTCCCTCCCTGTCTGAACCTTTGGTTTGATTTAACTGTTTTTCAGTTCTCCTTCTGTGAGCTGTGAAGTGTTCTTTTTCCCCCCATTTCTCCTACCCAGACGTGTTATCTCACACAGCTGAGCAACCTTCCCACGTTCATCATTACGCCATTTTGGGTTTTTGTTAATATATAATCACCAGCAGTAAACCACCCGTGTAACCAATCGAATATTTACACACAAAGCCCATTACGGGCAAAGCAAGCTATTACAAATGACAGAGTGGGAAGGGACCAAATCAAAGTAGAGTTAGGGGTGAGATGGCAGCAGTGGAGATAAAGCACTGTATCCCCTGCGATGCCCACCTCTGTCTGAAGGCATCGAGAGCATTGATACATACCACATGCTCCTTCTCCAAGGACACCCTGCTTTATCCTCAATCATAGAATAGAATCCCAACAGTGTGGCAGGAGAGAATTGGTCCATCAAACCCCACCAACTCCAAAGAGCATCCCACCTGGAGCACTCCATCCTTTTGACACTGCATTTCCCATGGCTGATCCACTGAGTCTGCACAATCCTGGACACTGTGGACAATTTCGCACAACTGCTCCACCTAACCCACAAATATTTGAACTGTGCGAGGAAACCAGAGCACCTGGAGGGGGCCCACACAATCTTAGGGGAATGTGCAAACTCCAAACAGACTGTTGACCAAGGCTGGACTCCAACCTTGTACCTGGTGCTGTGAAGCAGCAGTGCTATAATCACATTTTAAATCAAAACAGATGATCCCTGCTCATTGTCACGTTGCTGTTTGTGGAGACTTATTGCCCAGAGAGACATCCTGAGATGCAGAAAGAGACAATATAAATTCAGTCAACTCCAGCCGAGTTAATGTGATTAACAACAACATCAATACTCCAACAGTGCCATCAGACCTCGTACCTACTCTATCATTTACGATTTTTAACCCATGGGAAGTTTGTTACCAGCTTCGATGACAGCCATAATGCTCTGACCACTTTGACGGAGCCAGTGCAAGTCAGTTCTAATAGTTATCAACAGATTGAATCTAAACAGGATGCCCCACAACAGGAAGTGCTCTGACACTCAATGCCCGTAAGCCAAGGTCATTTTCCTAAAACCACTCACGTCTGGTAATACCATTGAAGATATTTTACACAGTAACCTTTCAGTCTCAATTGTCAGTTCCAGTCCATGAAGCAGTCAGTAACATGCACCAGTGAATTGAATTCTAACAGCAGCATTGCCCTGACAGGAGAGATTGAGGAGTTTGAAGCTGTCTTCTCTGGAGTATCTAAACATGAAACACTTCAAATGAACAAAAATCTTAAAGAGCTTGAGAGGATAGATACAGGAAGGATGTGCTCTCTGGCTGGTGTGCCTGGAATAAAATAAGCACTAACTACGGTATCTTCACCCAGCATCCCCTTTAGCTGCATAAAAGTTTAATATTTATTTGCTGCTCTAATTACACTCCCAGTTTTAACTGCTGTAATGTTGATGACTATGCAAATGTATAAAATATAATTTAATCCATCCCAAAACCTCTCTGTACCTGTGTCTCACTTGTGCTCACCGAGACACTCATTCAATCTGACCTCTTTACAAACCCTGCCCGGATATTTCCTTAGAGGGCTCAGAATGAAATATTCACAGAATTGTTACTGTGCAAAAGGAGGCTGATTGCCTCATCAGCTCTCCAAAGGATCACCTCACTGAATGCTATTATTCTCCCTTTACCCCATAAACCTTCCCATTCGTCCGATTCTAATAACACCGGCGAGTTCACAAGTAACCACAGCGATTGGATTTGTTTTGTTTGTTCATGGGATCATGGCATCACTTGCTGGGACAGCATTTGTCATCCATTCTAACTGCCCAGGAGATGGTTCAGAGTCAACCATGTTATTCAGTGTCTAGTTTCATATGTAGACTGGACCAGGTCAGAGTTAATACAGTTTCCCAGACCCAATGACATGAAGAGTTGATTTCTGGCCTACTATCTTATTTCTGAAATGATAATGAATAATTTTTGCAGTTGAATTAAAAGTGAAAGACCAAAATGTGTTTTATTCTGATTGACCACATCTTCCTATTTTCTCAGTTGTTATTGACAGTCTCATTCCTCTCGCACCAGAACCTGTTCCAGAGAGTGTTACAGAAAAGGCAGAATGGTCAGCTGCAGGTGGTCACTTGACCGGTCACTGGATCCAAAGGTTCACTCTCCACAGATGCTACCAGATCTGCTGAATTTTTCCAGCAATTTCTGTTTTTGTTCCTGATTTCCCAGCATTTGCAGATGTTTCGTGTTTGAATATTGATCTTGCCTGTTGCAGAGGAGTTTATTGATGAGTTTGGAGAGTTTTGAACATTGCAACTTAGGCCACAAATCAGCCATGATCTATTGAATGGCAGAGCAGGGTTGAGGGGCTGAATGGCCTCCTCCTGTTCCAATGAAAGTTACCCATCGGCAGCTTGTTGTTACATTTCCCCTCACTGCTCACTTCACCTCCATGTCTAACACACTGTTACTGACTGAACAAACCTCCTGCTCATGTTCAGTGGCTCCCTCTACTGCCACCCGGATTTAACTCTCATCATGGGATGCTGTCTCGTGTTACTGCGGGAATGCCCACAAGGACTCATCCTGGAGCGTTATCCCGTGGGATCCAAAAATCCCGTTTATTTCCTTCTTCCTATTTCACTCTCAGTTTAAACCCATTCTCCTGTCATGCTCTTCAACATGCCCATGTGGGTGGACTAGAGGCAGCTGGCACCTGAGATTGAATCTGCCTCCCCCCACAATCAGGGATTTGGGAAAACACTCAGACAATGATCTATCCATCTGATTGTTGACTCAGACAGATAGGCAGAAAGAAAGATGCACATTTAGATAGCGCCTTTGATGACCCGGGGCAATGAAACATGCTTCCAACCCAATGATTTCAACTTCAATCTCTGAAACACAGACACAAAGCTTCCTACTTGTACCAGGTTGCCTCTCAGCCTTCTCTTTTCTTAAAAGTTTTAAGCTGTTAAGCCTTTCCTGGTGATTATAACCTCTGTGTTTCTGTCAGAGTTGTGACTGAACCTTTATTTTCCTGTTGTGAGTGATGCTAGTAGCAGAAACAGTTCCTGACTTGTGAGGGGTTTCGGTTGGAGTATTTATATTTACACATTCTTTCCCACCCTCACATACAGTGTGAAATTGATGTTAAACAGAAGGAAAGGATTGAGTGAGCACCCACAGAAACACAAAAGGCAGCATGTGTACCTGAGTTGAATGAACCTGGATTTAGGAAAATGTTACAACAATCACAACTAGTTAGAATTACAGAATCCCTTAGGCGCACAAAGAGACTATCCAGTCCATCGAGTCTGCAATGAACTGCTGTCCCACCCTACCTCCATAACCCCACATTTAGCATGGCTAACCCAACCCACCTAACCTACGCACTACAGGCCACGTTAGCACGGCCAACCCATCAAACCGGCACATCTGTGGGAGGGTCACATATTATGTCTAAGTGCTCAGGATTGTGGATGAAGGCTCACAAATACATGTCTCTGACGCTAATCCTCTTTTTTTTCAAAATAAAATCTGGGGGAAACTGCAGCCAGAAAGATTTCCAATTATCTCATGAGGAAGAGAATTCAAAACTCGTGCCACTGACCCAGGGGGCGCAGTGAAGTCACAGAGGTCTGGGAACCATCAGAAACGTAATGAGTTGTGAGCAAGGTGGGGGTGAGACAAGGATAAAAAGACAGTCTGTCACATGGGGGAAGGCAGGAGAGATTAAACAGTAGAAATGGTAGTCCCTCAAGGCCACAGCGAATGGAGTTAGGGCTTGGAAAGAAACAAGGAAACAAGCTGTCAAATAAATATATTTAAAAAACAGATTATAACAACATAGAGGGCAGAGTACACAGTCTGAAATTGCTGCTCTCGTTGGTGAGTACAGAACGCTAAAAAGCCTGGGTCATTCTATTACAGCCAACACATGCAGGATAGGCCAAGTGGCCTCGATCTGTGCTGTAACTTTCTGATAAATTTATTCTGACATTTGGAATTCAGGTCGGATGATGTTCATAAATTCTCAAATTGGACTTGAGTTTAATATTCTGGAGAAATGTTAAATCAATCACAATGATCCCATTCTGCAGACTTTAGTCCGCAGCCCTGCATGTTCCAGCATCTCAGTTACATCCATGTCCTTTTGTTCTAATGTGATGCTGGTTACTGCCTCTGCCACCCCATCAATGCGTTCCTGCTCCCCACCATCTCCGAGTGAAATGAATTCTTCCCTCCCTTCTTTCTGGGAATTAGTTTCAATCTAAATCCTCCAGTTTCTGACCTCACAGTTAATGAATAGCTCCTTCCTATCCACTCGATCTGGATTCCTCAGCATTTTATCACTTCAATTAAATCTCAGCTCATCCTCCTCGGAAATCATCCCCAGCCTATCCAATTTTTTCTCAGAGCACAAATTTTCCAATTGTAGAAACATTCTGATCAATCTCCTCTGTACCCTCTGGTGTGATCACATTAACCCTGGAATAAGGGGATCAGAAGTATGTGCAGTACTTTAACTGCAGTCAAACAAGTGTTCCTGACATTTCCCATGTCACCTCCGTGTTCTTGTGGTTGTCGCTCAGACAAGAAGTGTCCTGGTTTTCCCACTTGGAACTGGATGTGCACTCCATGGGGCTGGGATTCCCTACCATGTGTCTATTTGTTAACTAAACCTAAATTGACTTCAGATGAAAACAAGATTATCAGCTACCTACCAATCAACTTCTTCCGTTACACCCAAGTTACCTTACTTTTTAAAAATCTCTTTAAAATTATTACTATCTAAACACAACAGGCTTTAAGTTGCTGATCAAGTATTCAGATGTCTCCACTGTTACAATCACTTGAAGATTATCTTCACCTTCAGCTACATTTGGTGAATTGAACACTGATTGTAAATATATGAATATCAAACGGACTTGAGTTTTATGGTAATTAATCCAGTCTGACATTCTTGTTGGTTAATATCTTGAAGAGAACTGTCCTCAGAACTCCAGGTGTGCTCTGACTTCATTCACAACTGGATGTGGCTGGACTGCAGATCTTAGATCTGTTGTTTCCTGGATTGCTTTGCCTGTCTATCACTTTCTGCTTATGCTGCTTGGAACACAAGTAGTCCTCTTTGGTAACTTCATCAGGTTAACACCTCATTTTTAGGTATTCATGCTGCTGTTACTGACATGCCCTCCTGAATTCTCTCAGTTGAATGAGGATTGATCCTCTGGTTTGATGGTAAGAGGCAAGTTGGGGAATATGCTGGGCCGTGATTCTGTAAGTTTTGTTGGAGTACAATTCTACTGCTGTTGGTGGAAGGAAAGGGCTAAACTCTTGCACTGTAAGCCATATATGTAAGAAGCTACATGCAGTATCATGAACACTGATTGGCCAAGAAATGAATTGCGAGCATCACTGTACAATGATGCAGGATCATAACTGCAGCAAGGGGAGATTAAGAACCAACTTGACATAGGAGTAGGGAAAGAAGCAGCTGATCACATTGTCTCATTAATAGTCACAAAGAGACTCTGTGAGATTATTGTACTGTTGGAGTTGAGGATGGAGGAGATCGGGGAGATGGAGAGCCCTTCTACAGAAACTAATCTGTCTGAGAGTTATGGGATCGACTTGATTGCCATGCATTTAATAGAAAGTTAATTGAAACTGTTTTTATCCCCAAAAGATAACAAGACAATAGAAACAAACCCCAGAATACATGGTTCAGAGATGGATGTCAATAGACCATCAACATCCAACTCCTGCAATTATTCAGCAAACGTATGTGTGATTACCCTGTTCTGATGAACCAGAAAATCACTGTTCACTCTGTGCAGGTGGACAGCGATGTGGGGAAGGATTGGCCGAGTGGTATTGTCACGAGACAGTTAATCCAAAGCCCCAGATAACGTTCTGGAGACCTGGGTTCAAAGCCTGCTGCAGCAGATGCGGGGGATTTGAATTCAATTAATAAAATTTCTGGAATTTAAGAGTTTAATAATGACCATTAATCGATTGCCAGAAAAACCCATCTGGTTCAGTAATGCCCTTTCAGGAAGTAAGCTGCCATCCTTACCTGGTCTGGCCAACATTGTGACCTCAGACCCACAGCAATGTGGTCGACTCTTACCTGCCCTCTGGGCAATTAGTGATGGGCAGTAAATGCTGCCGGGCCAGCGACACCCTCATCCTGTGAATGAATAAAGGAAAATAAAAATCTCTACCCAGTGTGAATCTGTACATGTTCAACAATGTTGTGAACATTTCCAAAGCTAAGATCTCTATGTGCAAAACGTTATGAGCTGCCAAAACCATTGTTCATTACTTGGCGTGAACAAGAGAAAAAGATCCTTCAACTTGTGGTTATGAGTAAATTCATTGGTGTCTCAGCAGGATGGATGCCTGAGTGAATCCCTTCACACAGAGCAGGTGAACAGCTTCTCCCCAGTCTGACGGGTTTGGCTAATTTCTAGGTGGGATGGGTAAAGAATTCCCTTCTGGCATTCCCCACGTTTCCAGAGTCGGTCCCTAGTGTGCCTGCACTGGTGTTTTGCCATTTCAGATAAATGCTGGCAGAGTGTTATACACACCGTTACACCCCCCCTCCCCTCCCCTCCCCCACCCCAGAACCAAGTATAAAACAGTAAACATTATCTCCTGCTGTGGAGGGACAGCCTGTCTTGGTCTGAGTAGGAACATTGAGCCGATTTACCTCAATGACAATTTAATCGGTGACCAGAGCAAGTTAAGCAAGTCCAATTAAAATGCATTGTAGCACAGAAAGAGGCCCATCAAATCCAAGCTGGCGCTCTGTAGCAGAATCTCACATTCTCATTCCCCATATGTCTCCCAAACTCTGCAAGTTTATTTCCCTCAGAACTGATCTAATTGTTTTTATCAATCATTCATCTTCTCTCCCTGCACCACCATAATAGGCAGCATGTTCTGCATATTTCCAGCCAATACAGTCAGCAGAAACACTTGCTCATCTCCTGCTGTCTCAAAATCTCATATCTGATCTTAATTCTTGTGCCATCATCTATCGAATACAGATATTTTTGTCTGTTATATCTCGGTGTGTTATAATCTTATACAGCTTTATCAAAAATGTATTTAACTTATTTACTTCCATGAAAATAGCAATCTCTTCAAATCAATCCAGTGACTGCATTTTCATCATCAGTGAACCACTCCAGTAAGTCTGTACTCCACACCCTGAAGATCACTCATATCCTTCCTTGTTAATGTCTGTTTTGTTCCACAAATCCAGACGACACAAGTTTTCTGCACAACAGCAGTGGCTTTATTATTGGACAGCTGGCAAGAATTTCAAAGCATCTCTAAAGTTGCCGAGTGTCTACTTGTACAGACTCTTCTTCATGAATCTCTGCCTTACCCACAGAGACAGTATATTTAATAAGAATTAGACAAAGGCATATCAGTCACATGGGTGATTGTCATTACATAGTTTAAAGCAGGTAATTATGAATTTACAAAGCTTGATGAATGCCAATGTCCTGTGATAATGTGTGATGGATTACAGAAACTGATTATCGTATTGTCCACGATTATGTGTTGATGGGAAGAGATTAAGGCAGAAGGGTTCTTCTTTCAGTGAATGGGGGATTCACTTACCTATGCTCATATGGAGGGGAAGTAGTGAGACAATGGGAGCAGGAGGCAGTTTAACAGGGTTGTGCCCAGGACTCTCAGTCTCTGATTATCTGTCCGTCTGCAACTTCCCCTCTCAGCTCTTGCAGTCGCTTTGTCAGTTCTTTCACAAATTGTTTCACCCTATCCTTGCCATTGTACATCTCCTGCCCTCCCACTACCATACCCTCTGGCAGCTGCATAGTCCATCCGGTCACTAATTCAAAGGGGGATTGCTCAGTTCCCTTTGCTGGGGGTGACGTCAGTTTCATTAGGATTGTGGGGAGTACCCTAACCCATCCCGGCCTGTCTCTGTCAGGGCCTTAGTCAGACTAGCTTTCAGTGTCTGCTTCATTCCTTCTTCTGTCCCTGAGCTCTGGGGGTGGTGTGTGAGATGGGATTTCTGCTCAGTACCAAACAGGCCACAGAGCTGCTTAACTTCGTTTCCTGGAACATGTGTCCCTTGGTCAGAACCTGCAGGGGAATGCTTCCACCCTCTGAGTAAACCTGTTTATTAAGACCCAGCAGGATTTCCTTCCCTGGGATTGAGATGGGGGTGTAGGTAAAATCCATCTGTAATTGTTCCCCTGAGTCCCTGGGTCCCTTCGGCTGCCTCCATTTTATCCTGATTGTTTTCCCTGGCTCACACTGTGTACAGACTACACCCCTTCGACAAAACCTTCTTGTTCCAGAACACCCCTGTAGTTGATCATTCGATATTGCATTTTATCCTGCTCAATATGGGCCAGCCCATGATATGTTTTTAATAATGTTTGTCTTATACAGTGGCACTGCTGGATCATCCTATGTCCTATTACTGCCCCACCCTTTTCCCATTCCTGTTTCTCCTGCTATGGGACTGTTTCTGGAAATGTCTTTAAACTTTCCTTTCTCGCTTCTGTAGCTACTGCCACTGCATCCTCCTCAAATGTATGCACTGTTTCAGTAAATATGTTCACCCATGCTCACCAACTACCCTGTTGGTGTGGCGTTTCTACTTTCCTGTCAGCTCTAATCTTCATTATTGCTGCTTCACTGGGAAAGTTAGCTGCTTCCAATAACTCTCTGACCTGTTCTTCATGCTCAATGTGGTCCACAGACAGGGTGATATACCTTCACCGAGCCCAGTCATGAACTATACCAAAGGCATGCTGACTGCGTGCATTTTGCCCCCCTCACCCCTGGTTAATGTCCGCGCTTCTGCCAGGGCTCCTGATGGTTCTCTATTTCTGGATAATTCCTCACAAAATTCCCACAATAATTAAACAATCCTAAAGTTTGCCTGATCCCTGTACGGTGTGCGGGTGGATAGTTTTATAATCATAGTTTTTGTTCCCGCTGGGTCTGTTCCCTCTCCCTTCCTGATTTGATCTCCCCAATGTGATATCCCCGTTCCGTCTCTCCCTACCTTCCCAGTTTCACTCTCTGTGTGTTAATTTTAAGCCTGGCCTGGCTAACCTGATCCAATACTCTGTATAATATCTGGATATGTTCTTTCTCACTGCTTGAGGTGATGAGGTGTTGGTAAGATCAGTGTGACGAAATCCATCAAACACACATCGGTGGGATATACTGGAATATTGCGGGATCCCTGAGGTAATAGTATCCTGGTGGACTGTTCTCCTCGGTCAGTAAACACCACTCTCTTCTGCCATTCAATGTCCACAGGTATTGACCCAGACTATTTCCAGCTTCTGTCAATCTATCACTGTCACAATTACTGCCTCTTCAGCCCCAGCTTTGATGAGATCCCATTTGTGTGGGGAATGAGAGGGCCCTCGATCTCTACAGAGTCGATAGATAACAACCCACTATCCTGTTTGATTTACACAGACCGCTGAGTGGGTCCGAGCTATAACCCACCAGATTCTCTGACTGTCCCAGTCTCCCTGCAATGTAGCTACTCCAGAGAATTTGCCTCTCCTTTTCTTTCTGTCCCAGTCCTGGCCGGAGCATCCCCATGTTTAAATTCGGGTGTTGATGTCAATAGTTGCCATTTTAGAAAAAATAGGAACAACTCCCAGAATGGTCCCTTCTTGAGTGTCACACCTCCATATCTGAATACGTTTTGTCATACTCCTGGTCTACATCGGGACAGGTTTGCTTCATCCACCTTCCTAGGTTCCCTCTCCGACTGCTCTCATTTTAGTAATTGAGGGGGTGAGGGGTAAATCCTTATCGGTAACTGACAAAGATGCTCCGGTGTTAGAATCATGCAAGTGTTGGCCCCTTAACAGCACGTCAATGAATATTCATGGGCTATGCATATATCGACATGAATACAGGCCACTCACAATATGAACACCTATCTCCCTCTCTCTGCCTACATTCCTTGTCGATGTGCTCTTTCCTGCTTCCCTTGTAACATTGTGGGTCTGATTACCCTCCCTGTACTGCAGCTATTCCCCTGTGTTTCTGTGTTTGCCTCAGCTCTCATGGTCCAATTCAGAATGTGGTTAGAATTATCTCCCACTGAGAGTCCCATGTTTATAATTACAGTTAAATAGGGTCCCATGTCATCTTTTAAATGCATCAAACCGATATCATCATCACAGTTTGGGGTGTGGTAATCCCCCATAGTCCTTACACACCTCAGGCTTCCTCTCTGTATGATCCTCGATATTACCCTTGGTTCCCTGAGACACCAAGGTTATTTTAGCCCATTCAGCCTGTCCCCTCCCCAGTGTGTCCCTGTAATATCTGTAAATGCCTGGAGGCACTCATCAGCTGTGCACTGGGGGGAACCGTCTCGCACCCCATCCTCTCATTGCAGGTACAGTTTCTGCTGTACACTTCAGGGCATCTTGGGCCGAGGGAGGGTCCATACATCATCTTCGGTGAGACTGTGTACCTCTCCTAATTCATCCATATTGTCCCAATAAGGCCCATTATTACCATTTCTCTATCAGGCTGGGTGTTCATTCACCAACATCTGTTATTCAGCGGGTGAACGGTTCAGGTTTGGTTTCTGTCAGTTCCCTTTGTTGCTCCCTACTGTTTAAGTTGAGCTTTGATGCCCAGTGGTGCCATAGAGAGGGCCTTCTGGGCCTTATAGGGCAGTGGGTCATCCCACCCATTGTCGTCCCTCTGTCCATACGTGGGCGCTTTGTCATCTAACCCGTTCCAGTCAGTGTCACCATCCTCACTGCCTTCTGAGGAGAGCGGGGCACTCGGTACCTCCCCCCACTGTAACTACCACCTGGCCCTTTGGCTTTAAGGCCTCACGTCTGAGAGCCACCACCTTCACTTGTTCCTGTTTCCCATAATAATGTAACACATCCTGTCATTCCTGGAATAAAACAGAGCAAAATGTAAATTTGGTTTTACTTGAAATATTAATAATTTGACATTTACTTTACATATCTATAGAGGTGAAAATTCTACTATGATTATTTAAGTGAATTTAACGTGATCATACAATGAAAATAACTGATAGTCAACGACAATGAATGAACTGAATAATATGTGATTATTTGTACAAGTTCTTGCAATGAAAATTCAATTTTATTTAATGTTTGTCACCCATTACAACATGGGCATTGTTATTAGGGAATAAATTAATGGAAGGATATCAGAGAAAATAAATAGACTTTAATTTTAGCTTCACTGCAATAATGAACCAAAACAATATTTAGAAATATGGTTAAACTACATAACAAAGTTTCCAGTGTCATTATTGACATGAAAACAATTTTAGTTTGCAAGTTGTTTTATACTAAGAATAATTGAAAATGAATTGTGATTTGGAATACACCATTTAAAATATATTTTGAAGAGAATAATCAGATACTTTTTTGGAGGAAATTAGGAATGGCAGTAAATATATATTCATTGATATTAATAGTTTTAAATGTTGAGAAGTTGACTGGGATTATTTGTTTGAGAGTGGCTGCATGATTATAAAGACCAATTCACCATTTTCATTGCACTGTTGGTTTCACTAGAATCTGTTGTGGTCTGAGCTCTTGTTCTGTGCAGTGGACTGTCACTAATAGCTTAATTAACCTGCGAGTCCCTGATCAGGTTTCCTTTGTCTGTAAGTCAGTCTGTAAGTGAGCAACACACCTCCTTTTGTGGGGGGAAATAAATGGCAGATCACACTGAGAATGGTTTCTAGCACACACCATCAGCAGGGAAGGGTTTTTTCTAAAGATTTCCAATCTCTATCTACAAATCTGATTTGTCATTTTGTGGAGGATTCAGCCCCTTTGTTCTGAGCTGTTTTTATACAAGCAGTTGGTTCATTATGTCTTTGCCAAGAATGTTGTTTACTTTTCCCTATTACTGTGATTCTGCAGGTTCGCATATTCTGTGAGTCAGTAATGTTCAGTAACTGAACATTGAATGATTTTGTCTCTAACAGAACAGTGGCCTTGTTTTCAGTTAAGTATTCACTTTCCATTTCCTGGTTGTATTGAATGTTCCAGAACCAGACTCTGAGCAAGGTTTCCATTCACTTGTGTTGGAGTCACTGACAGCCACATGGTCAGTCAGTTTCAGCAGTTTGAATTCAATAATCATCTAGAATTATGAGTCTATTGATGAAATTATTCTCGATTGTCAGGAAAAACCCATCTCGGTCACTGATGTCCTTTAGGGAATGAAGCTGCCATCCTTACCTGATCTAGTCTACATGTGACCCCTGACCCACAGCAATGTGGTTGACTCTTACCTGCCCTCTGGGTAATAAATGCTGCCCATAGCCAGTGGCACCTACATCCAGTGAATGAATTTTCAACAAAGCTCTTAGTCCTGTGTCATGTGAGAAAGAAGCAGAAGGTGAAGTTTCAGCCCCTCAAGTCCACTCCATCATTCAATAAGGCCAGGCCTGATCTGTTAGTGATTTGTGTTCCATCTTCCCCCAACGTCCCTTAACAAGAACCTATCAACCTGTGTCTTAAAAATATTCATTGAGCACACCTTCTGGGGCAGAGAGTTCCAAAGTTGCACAGCCCTCTGGGAGGAAATAAATCTCCTCATCTCTGTCCTGAAAGGGTAAATCTAATTTTAAAGCAGTTCTCTTGAGTTCACGTATGACCCACAAGAGGAAACATCCTTTCCACATCCTCCTTAACAAACCATTCAGGATCTTAGACACTTCAGTCATGTCACCCCTCACTCTCCCAAACTCCGGTTGAAACAAATCCAGCCTGTCCAACCGATCCACATTTTATTACTGTCACGCCGGGTTGAAATGTTGTGTTGTGTTTATTATGCAGTGAATGCGTTGTTCCACTGTGTGGGCTCTAAGAGTCAACGTGAGCCATACTAGCTTTCCTGTCTCACTGTGTTACATATATCTTACATCACTGTGGTGATCCTATCCCTCCCTACCTCATATAACCAAAAAGAATGGCAGAGAGAGATCAAGGAAAGTTGTGAGAAAATGTGTTGTTGCCGAAAAGGTACTTGGTCTGTTTGTAGAGATTGCATTGTAATTGAAGTAACCAGTTAATGAAAAGTTACTGACAAAATATTTGAAGTGGAGTTGCTGCTGGTGATGGAAATGCTGCTGGTTGGTATAAGAGAGGGCTGGGGGGAATACTGTACTGATGAGAATGTTGAGCAAGGTAACCTTTTATCTTTGTCAATAAGAAGAGGCAGAGATTGCAGCTAGGACAGCGTTGGAGCTGTTTTGATCTTGCAGACGTTATTTTAATATTTATTTAATGTGATGTGTGTGTCACTGGCTGGGCCCAGCATTTATTACCCGTCCCTAGTTACCCTTGAGAAATTGGTGCTGAGCTGTCTTCTTGAACTGCTGCAGTCTACCTGCTGTGGGTTGACCCACGATGCCATTGGGGTGGGGATTTCCAGGACATTCACCCACCGACAGTGAAGGAATGGCAATGTATTCCCAAGTCAGGTTGGGTTAGTAACTTGGAGGGGAACTTGAAGGTCGTTGTATTTCCATCTAGCTGCTGCCTTTGTCCTTCGAGATGGAAGTGGCCATGGGTTCCTTGAGTGTTGTTAGGGCTGCACTAATCCAGGCAAGTGGGGAGTATTCCATCACACTCCTGACTTGTGCCTGGTAGCTGTAGGGCAGGCTTGCAGGAGCCAGGAGTTGAATTACTCCTGTAGCCTCTGTATTTGTGTGGTGAGACCAATTCAGTTTCTGATCAATGATTATCCCCAGGATAATGTTGATAGTGGGTGTTCAGTAATGGTAACAGCATTGAATGTCAAGTGATGGTAGTTAGGTCATTTCTTATACGTGATGGTCGCAGCCTGCATTTGTGTGGCATGTATGTTACTTGCCCCTTGTCAGCCCAAACCTGGATATTGTCCAGATCTAGTTGTTCTTGGGGTTGGACTGCTTCAGTACCTGAGGAGTTAATTGTTTATCAACGTTCAATAATTACAAAATTATGCAAATTCCTTTTTCTATCAAATGTCATGGACTGTATCTTGTGGTCACTCTGATATTAACTTTCGTTATCTCCTTATTTTCTTCCTAATTCAGACACAAATGTTTGAACATCGATCAGGATTAAATTAAATAATTTAAAAACATACGTTTCTACATGTAAACTAATTGAATGAAATCCATTCCTTCTGTATTGTCTGCATTTTGAGCAAAAGTCATTTCTTTTCAATAATTACCGAATGGCTCATTTATTGTCCTCAATCCATCAATCCAGCTGTTATATTTTAGTCTTCAGTTTACCGATCTTAATGATGTCTAATCAACATCAGAGCAAAGGGCTTTTAAAATGTTGAGTCAACTTATTTGTTCTGATTACAACATATATTATGAATTCATTATCCTTATAATAATTACAGAATAATTTGTTTGTCTTTCTAACATGTCTAGTCAGATCCATATTTTAATTTAATCCATTGTTTCATTTAATCCATTGTAACAATACTATTGATTTCAGGTCAAGTATCCCACAGTGGAACCAATGATTTTGCATCCAGCATGCTTTGAAAACTGACTTTTGCTCATTTGAATAATCACAGTAATCTCAGCCTTATAAGTTCAGAGAACTGTAATTACTTTTCACTGCAATGATTGCTGTTCATGTCTACACATTGCACAGTCATATAGCAACATTAAATATCTCCTTCCTTGAAGTGCACTGATATATTTTCAAAAATCTATGTGTTGCTAATATGTAACTATTGTTCAGTTCAGTAAGGGGTATAAATGTGCAATAATAGCTCAGTACGTGAACTGATGTGAATATATTGCCGTGTACAAACTCACAATCATTGTGAAAATCAATTTTTATTTTAACCATGGAAACACAGTTGAATTAATTCAATTATATTTCACTTTAATGTTCGCATTCATTGTATTTCTAGTCACAATAAGAGTGAACTATTTCATGTGACAAAATTATTTAAAATTCATGTCACTTTTTCATGGACACAAAGTAGAATTAACACCCATTTTTGCTTTCCTTTACCCATCACAGTCAAGTTTGAATTGTAGAAAGTTAGACTGATACAGCATGAAATCAGGCCATTCAGCCCAACTTGGCATTCTGGCCAGGTTTCCGAAACTAAACTAGTCCCATTTTCCTGTGTTTGTCCCATATCCCTCTGGATGTTTTCTATCCATGTAACTGTCCGAAAGTCTTTTAGATGTTGTAATTGTACCAGCTGCTGACTTTCCTCTCACATCTCATCTCAATATGCCAAACACACGTTGTGAAAAGAGTTCCCCCTCAGATCCCTTTTAAAACTTTCCCCCTCACCTTAATAACATTCATACTTTAATCAGTGACCTGAAGCAAATAAATTCAAGATATTGTGACCATTATAATCAACAACAGATACAAGTTGAGAAAATGTTGGATTGAAAAGTAATTCAATTGACACTTAGATATTTTCTAATCAACTCTGAGGTGCTTTGACACATCTCGGTTTAAGGTAGGAATTGAACGCCTGCCTCCTGGTCTATTAGTACAGACATTACCAGAGCCCTCCATAATGTTCCCATGCAGGAAGGGCAGGACTATAATCACATACTTACTGTGGTTACTCACAGGGAAAACTGCTCAGATATTTATCATGATAATTGGACTGGGATTGTATTAGACAGTTCCATTGTGTAATGGATAAAAAGAATGATGGAACGAAGCGACAATGATCTTAAATAAATATAAGTCTCATGATAATCAAATAAGTCAATATGTTTGAAGCAGTTATTCATATACATAAATTAACATTGACCTCCTTTGTAACGCACATGAATTGGAAATAAAGCATTGGCCATTCAATGTGACTACTCAGCGAAAGACAACTTTCTTTAGTTTCACAAAATTGTGATTTCTAAGAATTCAAGATTTATTGTAAAAGAATAGAGCAAACATTTGTTAATTCAGGTTTGTGTACACAAGAAACACGTGAAATTTAAATAATGTTTAATGTGAAAAATAGTTAGCTCTTTTGTAATAATCAGAAATATAGAAATGTTAGCATTGAAGTGAAATACAATCAGTACAAGAACGCAAAAAACTGTGGATGCTGGAACTCAGAAACAAAATCAGTAATTGCTGGAAAACAACTCAGCAGGTCTGGCAGCATCTGTGGGAAGCATTCAGTGTTAATACTTTGGGTCCAGTGACCCTTCTTCAGAATGTATTTTTGCTCACAGCCAATTCACTCTAACTAAGCTTCCACACTGAAAATTATTTTGCTCAGATTAAGAGATTGGAGAGTGCAATATTGTTTGTCAGTTGATGTATTGAGCCATTGTTCCACATCGACAGCTGGATATATTGCATTCAAACAATGATTACCAGTTAGACATTAGCAATAATTAGTTTTAAAATGGCTGAAACCAAATTTAAGGTTGATAAGAAAATCCTTATTGCAATGTAATTGGGCAGTATATCGGAAAAAACTGAAATATTGAAGTGAAAAATAATTAGCCATCTCTTAATTGATAAGGCTAATTAATAATTGTTCCATTAATATGAGAATTCAAATATAAGAGAATGAGATAGTTACTATGAGTGTGGAGTGAGAAAACTTTGGTTGATTACAGGTGTGTTGACCTGAAAAGAATGTTAATATTTCATTATGATACTGGCACTAAGAAATAATGGATTCAACTAAAATGTGAATCTCATGATGGTGTGAGAGTTGAAATGACAATTAAATAATAATTAATATCAGAACTCAACACGTAAAATGATTCAATATATTCAAAGCAGTTTGTACGGGATATTCATTAAGATCAGTAAACTGAGAATTAAAATATTGGGTTAATTTAAAACAAAAATCACACCTTCAGAGATATTCATCAGAATTGTTTTGTAATTGAAAAAACCTCATTTATTCAAGAATTCTGCATTTCCCTCATTTTCTGTCTTTTTTCCACAGGGATCTGTACTGGAACCCTTCTGGTTATGATACAAATATATAGAAGACACATGAATTAAAATCTAATTGGGTGAGTTAATAAGCTTGCAGATGATACAAAGTATTCGCACCTGCACTAAAATGCAGAAGGTTGTCGAAGAATGCAGCAGGAGAAAAAGATAAACTGCAGCTATGGGCAGAGAAATTAAAGGTAAAGCTTAATCCATACAAGTGTGAGGTGTCTCACTTTGGGAGCTCAAATGTTAAGGAAAAGTAGATAGTCAATGGCAGGACCCTGAACAGCTTTGTTGTTCAAAGGTATCTTGGCATTCAAGACCATGGCTCCCTGAAAGTGTCCATGCAAGTAGATCGGGTGGTAAGGAAGGCAAATGGCATGCTGGCCTTTATTCATCAGGGAACTGGTTACAAGAGTCAGGATATCATGTTGCAACTTCATAAGATTTTGGTTAAAGCATACTTAAAGTATTTATTTACTTCTGTTCGCCACATTACAGGAAGAATATGGAGGATTTGGAGAGGGTACAGAGGGCATTTACCAGGATGCTGCCTGGATTTGGAGACGCTGCTTTTTTGTGGAGTGGCGGTGGCTGTGGGGAAGAATTGATTGAAGTCTGTACAATCATGAGATACATAGGTAGAGTTGTCAGTCAGGAAGTTTCTTCCCAGAATTGAACCGTCAAAACTATGAGGCAAGCATTTCAGGCTTGGGGGGTGGGGGGAGTTCAAGGGGCATGTGAGGGGCAATTATTTTTTACACAGGGAGTGGCAGGTGTCTGGAATGAACTTCAAGGGTTGGTGGTGGAGCCAGATACATTAAGGCTATTTAATGTTCATTTAGATAATTTGGATGGATATGGATCAAGGGTCGGCAGAAGGGATGAGTTTCTTTTGCATTATGTTCAGCATTCCTGTGCTGCACAGATTTTTGAGAGAAAACTAATATCTCACTCATATGACATTTAATCTAATCAATATTTAGCCACTGGTGTCAGAAATAGGAAGAAAATAAGTAGAGAACGAACTTGAGTATAATCTAAAGATAGAGTTAATGACATTTACAGAGGTAATTTTTTGATTTTTTAAAATTATAATATTAATAACATTGGAGATGTGTTGAAAATGTTTGCAGTTACTGATGTGCTGAGCCAAAATTACCCTTTTTAAACTGAAGATTGGACTAGAAACCTGTTAGAAAACTTGAAAATATTCAGTCAGGTGTGATGCACACCATAATTTAATCCATTGATTATTACTGCCAATACTACAATAAAAAAAATCAGGTCTACACCAAAAAGCATCGATTTTCCATCCAATGCTCATTGGAAATATTGGAATACTACTCATTTCAACAATCAAAGTAATCACAGCCTCATCGATTAAGAGATATCTAATGACATTTCACCAATAATTACTGTTTATTTCGAACAAACAGCAATGGGAAGTTTCTCAATTACCTTCAGTTCACTGACAGCATATTTATAATTTTAGTTATTGCTAATATCTAACCACTGATCAATCAAGAAAGGGATAGAAAAGTGGAATTATGGCTCAGTACATCAAGTGATGGAAAGATATTGCAGTGTTCACTCTCCCAATTATTGTGAATATCGATGTTTATTTTGATTTGATTTGAGTATATTTTTCTTCAACACAAAGATTTATTCTAATTCTGATCACAGTAAGATTTAAATATTTTAAATCTAAAAAAATTTAAATTTGTGACATTTTTTGTAAACACAAAAATAGAATTTACAGGTGTTTGCTCTTTCCTTTATCAATTGGAATTGTTGCAAGTTATATATTTGTGGAAGGAAGAGAAGATGTCTGCAGCTGAATAGTCACAGTGAATGATCTTTTCTTCCGATTCCGTCTGACTGCTAAACATTCTCATTATCTTTTTCTTTATAAGAAAAACTGCTTTAAACATATTCAACAGTTGTATTTTTTATGAATTTACAATATGTCGATTTATCTTTCTTCCAATTATCCTGATATTAATATGTAAGTGAGAGCATATGTGCTTAGTACAATTATTATCGTGAATTACTAGTACATTCTCAGTCCATGACACAGAAAAAGTCTAATTAATTCCAAGCCCAATTATCGGAATGAACACTGGTTAGTTTTCATTTGAGTAATCCCAATTGATTATAAGCCCAACCTTCCTTGTTGGGACGATAATGAAAGGCACTTGTGTAGCTCTAGTAGTGTGTCTCCTAAGAGACCAGATCACCAGATGCAGAGCCATAGCCTTGAAAGCTAGTGCTTCCAAATAAACATGTTGGACTATAACCTGATGTCATGTGATTTTTAACTTTGTCCACCCTAGTCCAACAGGGAGAAAGTGAGGACTGCAGAGCTGAAAATGTGTTGCTAGAAAAGCGCAGCAGGTCAGGCAGCATCAAAAGAACAGGAAGAAGGGCTTATGCCTGAAACGTCGATTCTCCTGTTCCTTGGATGCACCCTCGTCCAACACCGACATCTCCAAATTATTGTTGCACAAAGGAATTGTAATTTTTAAAAGAAAATATGACTTTAATTAAGATCTTTAACACACGATTATTAAACCCTTCCAATATTATTATAATATAATTGTAATTGAAAAAAAAATGCTCACTGAACACGGCACACACAACCACACAAATGTCTTCCTGGTCATCTAATTACTGCTCAAGAGAAAAGCCTGAGTAAATATTTTATTGTTCCTGAGAACAAGAATCACAGTAAATATTTGGTGAGCAGTTCCATCCAATAAATGCACTTGATTTCTGAAATTTCACTTCAGTAATTGCACACGACATATTTCGCTAAACCTAATAAAAATGCTTTATTCCAAATGAGCAAGGACGCTAACATCAGCATACATAGATTTCCAATCCCCTTGAAGTATTGCAAAATAAAATAATGTATTTTGGCTTGGTACAACTGTACTTGAAAACATTTTGAGCTCGCACATAAAAAATCTTTATCTGTTTATTCAGACAAAATAGTGAAACTTGGCACTGTAAATTTATTTTGACTTTCACTCACGAAAATACTCATGTGAATAGTTTCTCATTATCTTCCTAGTTCTGATCCAAATGTTGAAATATTTACGATAATAAAACTTCAGGAATAATTAAGTGTTCTTTGCAAGAATGGCATGAAGATTAGATTAGATTACTTACAGTGTGGAAACAGGCCCTTTGGCCCAACAAGTCCACACCGCCCCGCCGAAGCGCAACCCACCCATACCCCTACATCTACCCCTTACCTAACACTACGGGTAATTTAGCATGGCCAATTCACCTGACCTGCACATCTTTGGAGTGTGGGAGGAAACCCACGCAGACACAGGGAGAATGTGGAAACTCAACACAGAGAGTCGCCTGAGGCGGGAATTGAACCTGGGTATCTGGCGCTGTGAGGCAGCAGTGCTAACCACTGTGCCACTGTGCCACCGTGCCGCCCACAAATGTTCAAGGTCCTCGAATTACTGTTGAATAGAATACTCTTCATAAGGGCCTTATTGTCTCGAGCCGATGTTTTCTGTGACTGGTATTTTTTTTGACTAGTGACTGATGTGTTTTCAAATCATGTGCACTGCAGAAGGATTTTTTTAATTTTCAATTTGTTATGAGCAAAAAAACTGTTTTGAACATGCTGATTTACTTTTTTTACTCCAAAGTTATTTATCAATGTACAATCATTACAAAATTATGGAAGCTCCCTGTATCTTACGTTCACTGTCATACGCACTTTCACTATCTACTTATTAACTTCCTACTTCTGACAGGAATGTCTAAACATTGGTTATGAACAAAAGTATATAAATTAAAAGTACGTCTCAAGAAGCAAACCAATGGATGGTAACGTGGCATTCTTGTAATCCTGCATGTTTGACCCAAAAACAATTCTGCTGAATAATAACTGAATTGCTCATTTTTGTGAATCCATAAAGCTAGCTATTATATTGTATTCCTCAGTTTACCGATATTCATGAATATCCAATCATCATCACAGCAAAGTGTTTTAGAATATTAAATCAATTTATTTTTACAGATTATAATGTTATTTTTCCAGTCACTGCCATTACAATAATTGTACAGTTATTGGAGTTAGTCTTTCTAACAAATAGTGAGAATCGCATTTCAATTGCATCAATTGTTTCTGAGTACGAACCCTACAATATAAAAATCAATTTACTTCTCAGTTGAACGATCCCATAATGGAACCAATGATTTCCCATTCAATGCCTCATTGTAAAAATTTGATGATTGCTCATTTGAATGATCACGGTAATCTCAGCCTGAAGCGTTCAGAGAACTGTAATTACTTTTCATTAGAATAATTCCTAGTCATTTCTCCACATTGTTCAGTGAAATAATCAACTAAGATTTCTCAGTATTCTTAAATTAACTGATAGAATTTGGACAATCCAATTACTGCTATTATCTAATCATTGTTCAATATAGTTCAGGGTATATCTGTGGAATTATGGCTCATACATGAAATAATGTAAAGATTTGCAGTGTGTGTTGTAAATATCTTTTTATTTTAACCTGAGCAAAAGTTGAATTGATTTAATTATGTTTCGCTTACATGTTAACATTTACTGTATTTATAAACACGGTACAAGTTAATCATTTTTCATGGAACAAAATCATTTAAAATTCTTGTGACGTTTTGAAGTACAACAAAAGGAACTAACATCACTATTGTTTCATGAAATAGTCACAGTACATTTGAACTTTGGGAAGTGAACATTTCTGGAAAGAAGGAAAGTTGTCTTCAGATGAATAGTTGCATTGTGTGACTAATTAATTTATTTTCCTATTCATTTATGTTGCAAAAAACATTTGAATTTTCCTTTCATTCTGTGAAAACTTGCTTTGAACATATGGACTTATTTTATTGATTTTTGTTCATCAGTTTACAATGATCAAATGATTAGGCATTTTTTCCTCTCATGGATCATCATGAGATTCATATTTAATTAAAGTCATTATTGCTTTGTTACATCATTACTGTAAATACTAATTCATTTTGTCAGTTCATTACACACAGTAAATATGTAATTAATTCCCGTACAAATTATTACAATAAACATCTGATTCGTTTTCATTTGTGTTGCCACAGTAAGCATGTGACTATGGTCCTACCCTTCCGGGGTGGGGACATTATGAAGGGTCCGTGTGGAGCTCTGACAGTGTCTCTACGACAAGATCAGGAGGAATGATTTCAATTCCCACCTTCAGCAGAGATGTGTCAGAGCAGCTCCAAATATTCATGAGAAAATACCTGAGAATAGATTGAACTACTTTTCAAAACAACATGAAATATACTTCAATCTGCTGTGCATTTCAATCATCACCATATCTATTACTTATTTTCTTCAGGTCACTGATAAAACGATGCATCTAATTCTGCTAGTTCAACATTCCTTGAAAAAGTAATTGAGAATATTGCAATCTTAAATTTGGAAGAGTCGAAGAAATGATACTGATTTTTTTTTCTCTGTTTGAAAGAACCTAGTTCAGACATTTCAAGCACATAAATACTTATTCTCCAGTATCATAAAGGTGAAAAAATAAACAGTCAAAATTCCTATTCAGCAACTTCATAGTATTCATTGGTCAGTTGACCAACTACAATTGTGACTAAATATTGCAATTCATCTAAATATTGTTATGTGCTTTGAACAAATTAAATTTCTTATTACTATTCATTCTTGAATTGTCAGGAATTTGTTTTTATTTTCCATCCACCTATTCATAATTCATAAGATTGATATGCTTTCAAAATATCGACATGTTCATTTGAACATTTAATTTGTCTCTCTCTCTCACTTATCTCACTTCATGCATGATAGCTTCAATGCATTTTGCTAATTAACTCTACGAAACTTAAAAATGTTGTTGACTTTACTTCTTTTGTATGCAAGAAAACAATGTAGGTACACCCATTTGTTCTTTAGCTCAAATAAGACTAAATTTTAAATTATTGAAAAGACTACACTGGGGGAAAAAGAACGATTCTTCATCTCAAATATCACATTAAATGACACTTTTTCAAATCATGTGACCTCTAAAATGATTTGTATTTTAATTTCATTGTAAGAAAAAAAAACTGCTTTGGAAATGTTAGAATTGTTTCTTTTACTTCCAGCATTAGTTGTCAATGAACAATAATCATGTAATTATCAGTCATTTTGAGCAAAATAATTTTCTGTAGCAAATGTCATTAACTCGACCTTTTGTTCACAATAGTACTCACTTTCCTGGTCTAATTATTTTCTTCCTTATTCTGACATAGATGTCTAAACATTTATCACGATAAAAATTAAAAAAATAAACATGACTCAACAAAAAAACCCAGTGTTGAACTGTGTCAATTGTTGCTGAGTATTTTTTTAGAATTATTAAAAAGACTTTTTATATATTAATTTTCTGTTTATCAATCTTAATTATTACGTAATCGATGTCAGAGCAAAGTGCTTTCAAAATATTAAGTTAATTTATCTATCAATATTCTAGAAACAATTAACAATTATAATAATTACACAGCACTTTGTGCTTGTTACGAAGTCTAAGTTAATGTGTTTTTAATATTTTCCATATTTCTTATTGTAAATGCTACAATATAAAAACCTGTTTGGTCGGGCCAATACACCCAGAAAAGACCAATAACTGCCCTTGTGACATCCTTTGTAAATATCTGACTTTTGCTCATTTGAAAGGTCACAGTCATTGATATTCAGAGAACACCAGTTACTTTACACTGCAATATTTCTCTTCATTTCTGCACATTACTCAGTGGAATAGTAAGATGAGATACCTCATTATTCTTAACTTTATTAATAGTAGTTTTAAAATCAATATGTTGCTGGGTAACAGTTAGAGGTGGGAAGGGGAAGAAACAGGCAGTGCAGGGTTCCCCTGTAGTCGTTCCCCTAAAAAATAAGTATGCAGCTTTGGAAACTGTTGGGGGGGACAGCCTTGCAGGTGTAAGCTGCAGTGAAGGGGTCTGTGGCTCTGAGATTCAGAAGGGAAAGGGGGAGAAGAAGAGAGCGCTAGTTATAGGGGACTCTCTAGTTAGAGGGACGGACAGGCGGTTCTGTGGACATGGGCGAGACTCTCGGATGGTTTGTTGCCTCCCGGGTGCTAGGGTCCGAGACGTCTCGGACCGTGTCTTCAGAATCCTTAAGGGGGAGGGTGTGCAGCCAGAAGTCGTGGTACACATTGGCACCAACGACATAGGTAGGAAGAGGGGCGGGGAGGTCATTCAAGAGCTCAAGGAGTTAGGCTGGAAGCTAAAAGCTAGGACAGACAGAGTCGTCATCTCTGGGTTGTTGCCGGTGCCACGTGACAGAGAGGCAAAGAATAGGGAGAGAGTGCAGTTGAACACGTGGCTGCAAGGATGGTGTAGGAGGGAGGGCTTCAGATATTTGGACAATTGGACTGCATTCTGGGGAAGGTGGGACCTGTATAAACAGGACGGGTTGCACCTGAACCAGAAGGGCACCAATATCCTGGGGGGTAGGTTTGCTAGCACTCTTCGGGGGGGTTTAAACTAATTTGGCAGGGGGATGGGATCCGGACTTGTAGTCCAGCAAGTAAGCTAGCTGTGTGTCAGGATGTCCAAGACTGTAGGGAGGCTGTGGAGAAGGTAGCACTGACAGGGACTACTTACGGACACAGAGATGGGCTCAAGTGCGTATACTTCAATGCAAGGAGTATCAGAAATAAGGTGGGTGAACTTAAGGCATGGATCGGTACCTGGGACTACGATGTTGTAGCCATCACGGAAACATGGATAGATGAGGGACAGGAATGGCTGTTGGAGGTTCCTGGTTACAGATGTTTCAGTAAGATTAGGGAGGGTGGTAAAAAAGGAGGGGGGGTGGCATTGCTAATTAGAAATGGTATAACGGCTGCAGAAAGGAAGTTTGAGGGAGATCTGCCTCTGGAGGTAGTATGGGCTGAAGTCAGAAATAGGAAAGGTGCAGTCACCTTGTTGGGTGTTTATTATAGGCCCCCCAATAGCAGCAAAGATGTGGAGAAACAGATTGGGAAACAGATTTTGGAAAGGTGCAGAAGCCACAGGGTCGTAGTCATGGGCGACTTCAACTTCCCAAATATTGATTGGAAGCTCTTTCGATCAAGTAGATTGGATGGGGCGGTGTTTGTGCAGTGTGTCCAGGAAGCTTTTCTAACGCAGTATGTAGATTGTCCAACCAGAGGGGAGGCCATATTGGATTTGGTACTCGGTAACGAACCGGGACAAGTGGTGGGCTTGTTAGTGGGTGAACATTTTGGTGATGGCGACCACAATTCTGTCACTTTCACCTTGGTTATGGAGAGAGATAGGTGCACACAACAAGGAAGTTTTTACAATTGGGGGAAGGGAAATTACGATGCTGTAAGACAGGATTTGAGGAGCATACGTTGGGAGCATAGGCTGTCAGGGAAGGATGTGGTGGAAATGTGGGACTTTTTCAAGGAGCAGATACGACGTGTCCTTGATATGTATGTACCGATCAGGCAGGAAAGAAATGGTCGTGTGAGAGAGCCTTGGTTGACGAGGGAGGTTGAATGTCTAGTAAAGAGGAAGAAGGAGGCTTACATAAGGTTGAGGAAACAAGGTTCAGACAGAGCAGTGGAGGGATACAGGATAGCCAGAAGGGACCTGAAGAAAGGGATTAGGAGAGCTAAGAGAGGGCATGAAAAATCCCTGGCGGATAGGATCAAGGATAACCCCAAGGCATTCTATGCGTATGTGAGAAACCTGAGAATGACGAGAACGAGGGTAGGTCCGATCAAGGACAGTGGTGGGAGACTGTGTATTGAGTCGGAAGAGATAGGAGAGGTCTTGAACAAGTACTTCTCTTCAGTATTTACGAACGAGAGGGACTGTATTGTTGAAGAGGAGAGTGTGAAACGGACTGATAAGCTAGAAGAGATATCTGTTAGGAAGGAAGATGTGTTGGACATTTTGAACAACTTGAGGATAGACAAGTCCCCCGGGCCTGACGGGATATATCCTAGGATTATGTGGGAAGCAAGAGAGGAAATTGCAGTACCGTTGGCAATGATCTTCTCGTCTTCACTGGCAACGGGGGTGGTACCAGGGGACTGGAGAGTAGCGAATGTTGTGCCCCTGTTCAAAAAAGGGAATAGGGATAACCCCGGGAATTACAGGCCAGTTAGTCTTACTTCTGTGGTAGGCAAAGTAATGGAAAGGGTACTGAGGGATAGGATTTACGAGTATCTGGAACGGCACTGCTTGATTAGGGACAGCCAGCACGGATTTGTGAAGGGTAGGTCTTGCCTTACAAGTCTTATTGAATTCTTCGAGGAGGTGACCAAGCATGTGGATGAGGGCAGAGCAGTGGATGTAGTGTACATGGATTTTAGTAAGGCATTTGATAAGGTTCCCCATGGTAGGCTTATGCGGAAAGTCAGGAGGCATGGGATAGAGGGAAATTTGGCCAATTGGATAGAAAACTGGCTAACCGGTCGAAGTCAGAGAGTGGTGGTAGATGGTAAATATTCAGCATGGAGTCCAGTTACAAGTGGAGTTCCGCAGGGATCAGTTCTGGGTCCTCTGCTGTTTGTAATTTTTATTAATGACTTAGATGAGGGAGTCGAAGGGTGGGTCAGTAAATTTGCAGATGATACAAAGATAGGTGGAGTTGTGGACAGTGAGGAGGGCTGTTGTCGGCTGCAGAGGGACTTAGATATGATGCAGAGCTGGGCTGAGGAGTGGCAGATGGAGTTCAACCCTGCCAAGTGTGAAGTTGTCCATTTTGGAAGAACAAATAAGAATGCGGAATACAGGGTTAATGGTAGGGTTCTTGGTCAGGTGGAGGAACAGAGGGATCTTGGGGTCTATGTACATAGATCTTTGAAGGTTGCCACTCAGGTGGATAGAGTTTGTAAGAAGGCCTATGGAGTATTATCGTTCATTAGCAGAGGGATTGAATTCAAGAGTCGTGAGGTGATGTTGCAGCTGTACAGGACTTTGGTTAGGCCACATTTGGAGTACTGTGTGCAGTTCTGGTCGCCTCACTTTAGGAAAGATGTGGAAGCTTTGGAGAGGGTGCAGAGAAGATTTACCAGGATGTTGCCTGGAATGGAGAGTAGGTCATACGAGGATAGGTTGAGAGTTCTCGGCCTTTTCTCGTTGGAACGGCGAAGGATGAGGGGTGACTTGATAGAGGTTTATAAGATGATCAGAGGAATAGATAGAGTAGACAGTCAGAAACTTTTTCCCCGGGTACAACAGAGTGTTACAAGGGGACATAAATTTAAGGTGAAGGGTGGAAGGTATAGGGGAGATGTCAGGGGTGGGTTCTTCACCCAGAGAGTGGTGGGGGCATGGAATGCGCTGCCCGTGGGAGTGGTAGAGTCAGATTCATTGGCGACCTTTAAGCGGCATTTGGATAGGTACATGGATGGGTGCTTAATCTAGGATAGAAGTTCGGCACAACATCGTGGGCCGAAGGGCCTGTTCTGTGCTGTATTGTTCTATGTTCTATGTTCTATATCGAATAATTGTTCAATTTAGTAAAGGATGTAAATGTGGAATTATGGTTCCATATAATAACTATTGCAAGGACTTAGCAATGTAGAATCTCTCAATCATTGTGAATATTGCTTTTCATTTTAAACTTGGAAATATTTCTGAAATGATTTGATTGTCATTCACTTCAATGTTAACATTTATTGTGCTTCTAATCACAATAATAGTTGAATATTTTTCTTGTGCAAAATTATTTAAATTCTGATGAATTTTTTTGAAGTACACAAAAAAAGGATTGACATCTTTCTTGTTTCATTAAACAATCACGGGAAATGGTGACTTCTTAGAAATCAGACATTTTCAGAAAGAATGAAAGTTGTCTTCAGCTGAATAGTCCCATTGACTGACCATCATTTTGTTCCAATTTACGTGTAGAACAAAAAAAATTACGTTGCATTTCATAAAATGAGAAACTATTATGAACATCTAGAAGGATTGTATTCATTTTTATTTATCAATTTACAGTAATCACACAAATCTATCAAGTTGTCATTCCACAAATTATCATAAAAGTCATATTTAATTAAGACATCTGTTAACTCCCATCATTATTGTAAATTACTATTTAATTTTAAGTATATTACACATAGGATCCATCCATTTAATTCCAATCCAATTATCACAATAAACATCTGATTAATTTTCACTTGACTGACCACAGTGAGCATGTGATTATAGAGCTGCCCAGCCTGGTTGGGAACGTTATGAAGGAATGTTGTGCAGCTCTGATAGTATCTCTGTTACCAGACCAGGAGGTACAGTTTCAATTCCCACCTTGCACAGAGTTGTGTCAGAGCAGCTCTGAATGTTGATTAGAACATATCTAAGAATCAATTGAATTGCCTTTCAATTCAAAATTAGATATGCTTCCATCTGTTATTCATTCCAATAATCACAGTATTTGCTGTTTATTTTATTCAGGTCACTAATAACAGAATGTATCTAATTCCACTCAATCAATATTCGTTGGAAAATATTTAAGAATGCTGCAGTCATACAGATGAAATATACAAAGTAATGATATTCATTGATTTTCTTTTGTTCTGAAGAGCTGAGTTAAAACAGCACATAGAACTTGATGCTCCAGTGCTATAAAAATGAGGAGAAAAAAATACATTTCTTGTTCAGTTAAATAAACAAATGCCAATTCCTTTTATTTATCAATTTTTAATTATTAATCAGTTTATGAATTGTGTGAAATTTGTTTTTCATTTTCCACTCACCTATTTATATTGAATGTGAGATTGAACTGCTGTGAAAATATCCAAGTGCATTCATTTGAAATTTGATTTTGCATATTTATCACTGTGGGATATATATAAAGCAGTGTTACTTCTGCAATCATAATTGTTTATTCAAGGTAAATGAACTCGCACCAGTGTATAATTGTTTCAGCCAAGAGCCGAGTTAACAAGAATGAAAACTATGTGAATGAAATATATTTTTGCTTTTGTATTAGCTAAAATGTGCATACAAGAATGAAATGTGTCTGCAAATAATGGTAGATGTTATAGACAAATAGTTAAGGTGCTGTGAGGGGAGGGGGTGTAGGTTAAGCTAGATATGCCTGTACAAACAGTTACAAGCATCTGTTTCCTGCTTCAACAGGAACAAAAAAAACACCATCAAAAGGTCATAAGGCTAGGTGTAAATAAAGAAAAAAAGGAAATTATGCTATGGTTAGCACGGAAACAGATGGCAGTGAAGAAGGATAAATAACAATAAGACCACAGAGGGAGGTGGTCAAACGGCCTTATGAGGCCAGAGATAAACATTTTGTCAGGGACGAAGCTGGATGAGTTCAGAGATAAACAGCCGATTTAGATTAGAAATAGTTGTAAACAGTGAAGGAGCAATGGGAGGAGGGAAGAGAAACGAATTACATAAATATTGTGTACTCGTTAAATTCAGTGTGTGTGTGTGCCTTGTGGACAGTGGACACCACACCTCTCTTGCAACAGCATAATAAACGACATTACTGATTCAGGTCTTGTTCCAGACTGAAGTTATTGAAGTGACTGAACTTCATTTCTCACAATCACTTATCTCATTTATTGCATGATGTCTGAAGTGTGTTTTGCTCAGCAATTCTATCAACTATTTAAAAAGTCGAATCTTAAATAAGATCCTTAACACCTAATTACCAATCTATTCCTAATTCATGTAAATATCTCAATTTTCTTGAAGTCAATGTTCACACAAAACAGTGCACATGAAGCGACACAAAGATATTCATCATCAGCTGATTACTGTTCAGTGGAATAACTTGAGTATCTTATTGTTCCTGAGACTATTGACAACAGTAAGCATTTGTTTACTCGTCCATACAGTAAGTGCATTTGATATCTTATATTTCAGTTCAGTTGTTAATGACAATTTTTGTTGTTTAAACCAATAATTCTAATTTATCATGGATATTGACTGTAATACAATAAAACTGGAAACATTTTTTAAAAATATTCTAACAATCTTTAAGCTCCTCTTCTGTTGAGTGTGTGCAAAAGATAATTCAAATTATAACCATTTTTGTTGCAAATTCAACAAACGCTACATTTTGAATTTATGAACTTCTTACATATTTGCAAAAAGGTTAGTCTTCACTGTATGTCATATTAAAAGACTGCTTTTTCCAATCATGCATGCTATAAAATGATTATTGCTTTCATTGCATTGTAAGAAAAGAAGTGTTGAATTTTTTGTTGTTTCAATTCCAACATTAATCATTATTGTAGAATAATGACACAATTATTACAATCGCTTCATATACCACCCAGCAGTGACTTCATTGTTTGTTTATTTCAATGCTCATTTTCATGATCTATTAATTCTCTTCCTAATTCTGACACTTTGATTATAATATTAATCAACATACCATCTCTACAAGGAATCCAGTGGAAAGAAATTCGCAATTTGTATATTGCATATATTTTTGAGTTCAGAAAAGAATTTTGTTCAATAATTACTGAATGTCTCATTTTTTCTTTAATACGTAAAGCTAGCTACTATGTTTTATTCCTTAGTTCCCTGATCTTAATAAATACTCAATCGACATCACAGCAAAGTGCTTTTGAAATATTGAATCATGTTAATTCTTCATATGCATTGCAGTGTACAATCTCTCATTCATTGTAACAATCAATATTTATTTTACCTGTTGAAACATAGTTGTATTAATGTAAATATATTTCACTTCAATGCTAACACTTAAGACTTAAGCATTTTTCATGCAACAAAATCCAATGAAAAAGCATCAGCATCTCTTTATTATTTCATTAAACAATGACAATAAATTTTGAATTTTTGAAAGTTGAACATTTTTAGAAAGAAGGAATGTTGTCTTCAGTTGAATGTTCGCATTGAATGACTTCTTCACAGTATCTGCTGTTTATTCTCTTCTTCGGTTTCCCAAGAAAAGAAATTAACTAGTTCTGTTGGTTCTAAATTCCTGAAAAATATTTGTGAATGTTGTGGTCTTAAAGGTGAAAAGGCGAAGTGATCGTAAGTGATTAGTTTTTTGTTCGAAAGAGCTTGATTCAAACATTTCGGACATTCACATTGTTATTCTGCCGTGTTACAAGGAGAGAAAACAAGTCGCTTTCTTCATCTGTAAAGTAAACATATGCCACTTCCAATTATTCATTAGTCAGCTAATTACCTACATTTGTTATTAAAAATTGCAATTCATCTAAATATTGGAATGACATTTGATCAAATTAAATTTCTAATTATTTTTCATTCGTGAATTGTTGGAGTTTTTTTTTGTTTTCCATTCATCTATTCGTATTGAATGTAAATTTTATATGCTTTGACAATAGCGGAGGGTGTTTATTTGAAATTTGTCTTTGCATACCTCTCACTGATTTTACTTATTGCATATAGTTGCACAGTGGCTCAGTCATTAACAATGCTACCTCACAGTGCCAGGGATCTCGGTTTGATCCCATCCTCGGTGACTGTCTTTGTGTACTTTGCCCATTCTCCCCAAGTCTATGTGACTTTGCTGTGGTTTCCTCCCACAATCCGAAGAAGTGCAGGTTAGGTGAGCTGGCCATGCTAAATTGCACATTGTGTTCAGGGATCTGTATATTAGTCAGCAGTAAATGTCGAGGAATATGGTTGGGAAAGTGTTTGGATGGGTTACTCTTTGGAGGGTCATTTTGTTTCAACGAAATGACCTGTTACCACACTGTGCTAACAGGGATTCTACAATAGTTTAATTGCGCTTCTCTAAGCAATTCTAACTTTTTTAAAGTTGACTTTAGTTAATACCTTGAACACTTGATTATCAGTGTTCCTAAATCTTGTAAAATATCTCAATATTTTTTAAATCATTGCTCACACAAAACACTAAACATGAGGCCACACAAAGGTCTTCATGACCATCTAATTACTGTTCAGTGGAATAATCAGAATTGTTCCTGAGATCAATCCCCACTGCGACAGTAAGGATCTGGTTATCATTCCCTCCAATAAATGCAGAAGTTGTCCTCTGGTATTTCAGTTCAATAATTACACACGATACTGGTTGTTCAAAGCAGTGGTTATTCTTTATTATGAATGGCAAAGGATTCTAATGGAAGAGGTGTTCATATGTCCGAATGTGTTGCATGATCACAAACAGTTTTCAGTCCAAACATTGCACAAAAAAGTGTAAATTTGGTTTTGTTCAACTACTGAGGCTAACATTTTCAGTTCATGTCCATTACAAATATTTGGAGAAAGTGAGGAAAGCAGATGCTGAAGATCAGAGTCAAGAATGTGGTGCTGGAATAGCACAGAATGTCAGGCAGCATCTGAGGAGCAGGAGAAACCATGTTTCAGGCATAAGCCTTCATCGGGAATCTCCGGCTCCATGGATGCTGCCTGGTCTGCTGTGCTTTTCCACCACCACACTTTCGACATTAAAAAAAATTTGCTTATTTGGAGCATATACTCTCTGTTTCCTCTATAATTTAAATTTACTGTGCTTTCTATTCACTCAAGTTCTCATTTTAATAGCTCCTCATTTTCGTCTTAATCTGATGCAAATCTCAAAACTCCGGGCACAATAAAAGCGATATGAATTATTAACTAGCATCTGGACAAGAGAACCAATGAACAGCTACATAGACCTCTTGAACAACAAAGATATTAGAATTAAAAAAGCAATGCCTTCCAAAAAAATCTCTGTACATCTGTATCCTTTTTCAATTCAATAATCCTGCAAATAGCTGCAATATAATTGTCAGTTGATCTCTCTTAATGACTATCTAATCAATGTCATTGTAAACCACTGATAAAATTGAAACATTTTATTTGTTAAAATGCAAAGATTCATTCTCAATTCGTTATTACAACAATAAGTGAACCATATTTTATCTGTCCGCTAAGGTCAAGTGACCTGTGGCCCATAATTGAACATTCTAAATATTCCTACAGCTGGGGAAAGCAGAGCTAAAAAGGTCAAAGTAAAGGAAACAGTAGACAAAGTAACCAGCTCCAGAAAACAGTGGAAAGCCCGGTCAAAGAGCTCACAAAGGTTCGGGAGATCCCTTTACAACCAGCCCAAGAGCTGTGTTTTGGAGAGGTTGAAGCAGACTTCCTGGCACCTTGACTTCCAGCCAGTGCCTGAGCATTAGACACCTCACTTGAGAATGACGACAAGTGAAGGGTGTTTGCACGAAACACATTGAATGCTTAGAATCCAGAATTTTGGTAAAATGTTGTGAAACATTTCCCAGATCATGGAAATCAGCTCAACATTATTGAAATCAAAGTACTTGTAATGGTCTTCAAGACCATTAATTACTGGTCGGTGAAAAACACTTTGTACGTGCCTTATTGTGCTCAGGATGAATAATCATAGCAAACATCACAGTCTCACCAGATCCAAACATATGGAGGAGACACCTTATTATAATTTACACACTACATCTTTCCCAGACCCATGATGACATGTTATGACTACGTGTAACATGTATCGAGATGAAGCAAGTCCTGAATATAGGATTTATTTTCTGATAGATTTCCAATCCAAAAATTATGATAAAATGATATTGTGGTTCATTACATTGTCAACAGATCCCCATTAAATGTATTTATCCGTTTATTCAGAGACATTATTGAAACAAATACGTTGATAAATGCTGTTGACTGTATGCTTCTGTGAAAATAAATCTTCCTTATTGACTTATTTTCATTATAATTCTGACTCAAATGTCTAAATATTGATGATATGAAAAATTGCATGAATTAAATACAATGCAGAATTTGTTCTTGTTATATATTATATTTCTCCAGAAGACAAGTAGAGAAACCAAGGATAGAAGTCTTGAAGATCTGAGAATTGTGAATGACAAACCATTTCTGATCAACGTTCACTGAATGTCTAATGTCTTTCCATGTCATCACGCCAGAATTTGCATTCTCAGCTGACAGATTAAGAAATATCTAGTCAACATCAGAGCAAATCCATTTGGAAATATTCAATCATTTACTTTGCCAAAGTTCTAAAATTAATTATCAATTCATTGTCATTCCAAAAATCACACAGTAATTCAGTTTAGGTTTTGAAACAAACATCATCAAATTCACATTTTAATTTAATCCATTATTTCTTAGTGTCAATATTAAAAGAAGAATAATAGTTCTCTTATTCCAGGATAACGCAAACACAAACTAATTAATGATTCCCTATCCAACACTCACAGATAATATCTGTTCCCTTCTCATTTGAACGTTCACAGAAATCATTGGATTAATATTCGTCCTTGCATATTAAGAGACGTCTGATTATTTTACACTCCAATAAATGCTGTTCATTTTTACACATATGAGATTTCTAATCATTTTTAAGTTTGCTATGAAATGTTTTTAAGATTAATTGTTGCTTATATCTAATATTTAAGAATTGATCAAATCCAGTATATCCAGCTTTAAGTGTGAAATTAAGGCTCAGTAACGTAAACGTATTGCATTGTACAGAAACCAATGGTAGCGAATGGTGATTTTTATTTCAATACTTGAATCTTAGCTGATTTGCTGTTCTGGGCATGGCCTACCCCCACCTGCAATAGAATGGTCCATATTGGCTCATACAAAATGCCTGACAATCAAAAACACGCAGCCTACCTTAGAACTAAAATACAAGGTGTCAGGGGGTGATAAACGACACTAACATTCTGTTTCAGCCTTAAATTAAAAGAAAGCACACTACCAATGGACCTACTCCAACGCCAGGACTACAGCATTCCAGAAATTTCTTGATAACAGCATGCCGACATACAGACAAATGACCAATCCTGATCCTCATAAATGAAAGGATAATTGTCCCAGTAAATGAATAAACAGCAGCTGCAGGGTGCAGCCCAGTTAACTCACTAAGCAGCTATCATGACAACAGAAAAGTTCATTTGTCAGATATAGTTATTATTTTACAGTTACTCAGAATATTAAACAAAGGTTCTAATTACAGATTCTTGAGTATAATAGGGGAAATTTGCAACATAAGTTTGATATATGTAACCAATGCCTCCTAAAAACATTATAGAAAAGCATTTAGCCAGAGATTTGAAGTTAGCTAGTTTTAGGAATTAACTTCACGGTATGATGTTGACTGCTCATTAATTATAAAGTCCTGACAGAAAGAGTAGCTGTATAATTTTACACAATATAACAAACTTTATAACTAAGTCATATTACTAATCTTATAGCAAGTAAGCTAAAATTAACTGTCTTTTCTATTTCTTTGTACTATATAATTAAGACAGTGAACGATATGAGGAGTAATTGGCTTTGATAAAATAAAATATAATGAATAGCAGAACTCAAAATGTCCCAACTGATAAGATATCCTGAGAGAGTTCAGGAATAACTTTGGAATCTAAGTCAATAAGATGCATGGAAAGATCCCAATAGGAATCTGGGGATGTCCATTAGAATGCCCATCTGCGATTATGTGTTTCAATTGGGTGGCTGGATGAGGAGGGAAGGGCTGTAACCACATTACATGTGGCCATTGTGATGCAGAAAGTCCATAAAAATGCTGCTTTTTACTGTACATGTTACAGTGTGTTATGGATCTCCCTTCCGAGATTGGCCACGGGGGACGATCCCTTCATTAACTGGTTGCTGCATGAGTAAACATCTTCCACATGCCTGAGCTCAGATTGCCTCCTGAGTTTTCATTCCCTGCCAGTGAAAACAATTCTACAGCTATGATGACATTTCAATTCAACACATACATTTATTGTGTGTGAAATGATTACATTCAGAGCGATATAATTTTCATGATAAAATTGCTTTACATTTACTTTTTTTGGTGTACAAGAAAACATTTCAATTATATCCATTTGTTCTTTTGTTCAACCAACACTAAGTTTTAAATTATTGTGAAGACTACAATGGGGGAAACGGGAACGAGTCTTCAGCTCAAATGTCATATGAAATCACTGTTTCCTTTATTCAACCAAATTGCCCGACAAAATTATATTTATTTTCATTTCATTATAAGAAACAAAATTGCTCGGAAATGTTGACAATTCTCCTTTTCCTCCCATATTAGATGTCAGTGAACAATAATCACACAATTATGAGAATTCCTTTCCGTATCAAATGTCAGTGACCCTGTATTTTGTTCACAATAATAGTCACTTTCATGGCCTAATTCTTTTCCTCCTAATTCTAAAATAAATCTCGAAACATTTATTGTGGTAAAAATTACATCAACAAAATTGACATGACTCTTCAATAAAACTATTGGAACCATATAAATCTTGCATTGCCTGCATTTTTAAACAAAATCATTTTATTCAATTGCTGCTGAATGATTTTTTCACACCATCCAGCTAAGTTTTATGCTTTAATTTTCAGTTCCTTAATCTTAATGAATATCCAATCAACTTCAGAGCAAAGTGTTTTCAAAATATTAAGTCAATTTATCTATCAGGATTCTAAAAGCAATTATCAATTACAATAATTGCACAGCAATTTAACATAGACTTTGTAAAAATGCAGTGTTTTTTTGAAAATTCCATTCATTATTTCTTGTTGTCAATGCTACTATATTAATACCTATTTGTTCAGGCCCATGCACATACCAAACGACCAATAATATCCCTTGCAAAATTCTTTGTAAATATCTGATTTTTGCTCAGGTGAAATATAACAATTATCTCAGCCTTTGAAATTCAGAGAACTCCAATTCCTTTTCCCTGCGATATTACTCTTCATTTCTACATATTACTCAGTCTAATATCAAGATGAGATATCTCATTATTCTCAAATTCACAAATATATATTTTTAAAATCAGTTTGTTGCTAATATATCTTATATCTAATAATTGTGCAATCCAGTAATGGCTACAAATGTGGAATTATGCTTCTGTACAATAAATACTGCAAGGACATTACAATGTACAATCTCTCAATCATTGTGAATATTGTATTTATTTTAAACTTGGAAACATTTTTGAATTGATTTGATTATAATTTACTTTGATTCTGACACTTACTGTATATCCAATCACAATATCAGTAGATTATTTGGAGGTCTCATCGTCCATTCCAATAATCACAGTATCTGCTATATACTTTCTTCTAGTTACTCATAGCAAAATGTATCTAATTCCACTCAATCAATATTCCTCAGAAAATATTTGAGAATGTTGCAGTCATAAAGCTGAAATATACAAAGTCATGATAGTCATTAATTTTCTCTTGTTCTGTAGATCTTAGTTAAAACAACACAGAATTTTATGTTCCAGTGCTATAAATATGAGAAAAGATCAATTACTTCTTCAGTAAAATAAACAAATGTCACTTGCTATTATTTATCAATTTTTAATTACTGGTCAGTTTATGAATTGTGTGAGATTTGTTTTTAGCTTTCCAGTCATCTATTTATATTGAATGTGACATTGAAATGGTGTGAAAATATCAGGGTGTGTTCACTTGAAAGTTCAATTTGCATATCTCTCACTTATGCCATTGATTGCATGATGGTTTAAGAACGTTTCATTCAGCAATCCTCGTAAATATCAAAAACTGTCTGATTTTAAATCAGATCATTCGCACCCAATTATCACTCTGTTCCTAATTCATGCAAATACCTCAATTTTATCGAACCCAATGTTCACACTGAACAATACACATAAAGCAACACAAAGACTTCCATCACCATCTGATTATTGTTCAGTAGAATAACCTGAGTAAGTACCTTATTGCTCCTGAAACCAATGACAACAGTAAGCATTTGTTTACTATTCCATGCAACAAGTGGAACTGATATCTTCTATTTCAGTTCAGTAGTTAAAGATGATTTATGTTGTTTAAAACAATGCTTCTACTTTATCACGGATATTGACTGTAATACAATCATGCAAACAACAAACGTTTTGTCATTCTAAAAATCTTTAAGATTACTTATTTTAAATTTGTGTGCAAGAGATATTTCAAATTACAACCGTTTTTGTTGTATAATTCAGCAAACCTAAGTTTTGAATTTGGGAAAGTTTCCATTTTTGCAAAATGGAAGTAGTTTTCAGTTTATATAACACAGTAAATGACTGGGTTTTTTTTTCCAAATCACGTGCTTTGCAAAATGATTATTGGTTTCATTTAATTGTAAGAAAAGAACTGTTTTGAACATGTTAATTCTTTGTCTTTTCTATTCCAACATTATTCATCACTGTACAATAATGAACAATTATTATAATTCCTTTATGTACCAAATGTCATTGACTGTATCATTTGTTCACTTTCATGCTCACTTTCATTATCTATTAACTTTCTTCCAAATTCTGGCAAAAATGTCTGAATTCTGACCATAATATTAATCATCTAAATTAAAATAACATGTCTCTATGATGAAACCATTTGATAGAAATTTATATTTCTTGTGTTACCTTCAGTTTTTAGTAAAGAAAGAAAAACATTTCTATAATCACTGAATGGCTCATTTTTTCTTCAATTCATAAAGCTAGTTACTATATTTTATTCCACAATTTACCAATTTTAATAAATATCCAATCAACATAACAGCAAATATTTTGAAATATTGAATCATTTTAATTGCTCATATAGCAACATTATCAAGTCATTGTCATGGTAATAATCGTGCAATTATTTAAGAAAGTCTTTTGAACAAGTAAAGTGAGATTCACATTTTAATTTAACCAATTGTTTCTGAGTACCAACATTGCAATATGAAACTTTATTTTCAGGTCAAGTTTCCCACAGTGGATCTAAGGACTTCCCATCCAACATTAATTGTGAATGTCTGATGTTTGCTTATTTGAATGATCTCCGTAATCACAGAATTTAAATTCACAGACCTGCAATTACTTTTCATTGCAATAATTCCTGTTTGTTTGCACATATTCCTCAGTCACATAGCAAAACGAGATTTCTCATTATTTCTAAATTCATTGATCGAATTTTATAATTCAGTTGTTGCTCATACCTAATAATTATTCAATCCAGTACGTGCTGTGAATGTGGAATTATGGGTCTTTACATGAATAACTAATATAGTGTGCAATCTCTCAATCATTGTTAATATTAATTCTTATTTTACCGGCAGAAACATAATTGAATTCATTTAAATATATTTCACTTTGATGCGAACATTTACTGTATTTCTAATCATCATAAGATTGAAGTATTTTTCATGACACAAAATCATGTATAATTCCTGCGTTTTGTTAAGTCAAATGAAAAAGAATTAACATTTCTGTATTGTTTCATTAAACAATGACAATGGATTTTGAATTTTTCAAAGTTGAGCATTTTTGCAAAGATGGGATGTTGTCTTCAGCTGAATAATCACATTGAATGACTAATTCACAGAATCTGCTGTTTATTCTCTTTGAGTTCCCAAGAAACCAAATTAACTAATTCTGCTAGTTCTAAATTCCTGGAAAGTATTTGATATTGTTGCAGTCTTAAAGATGAAGAAGTCAATGTGATTGTACTGATTTCTTTTATTGGGAAGAGCTTAATTCAAACATTTCAGGCACATAAATTGTTATTCTGCAGTGTTACAAAGATGAAAAGCAAGTCAATTTCGTCATCAGTGAAATAAACAAATGTCACTTCCCGTTATTCATTAGTTAGCTCATTCCCAAATTTGTATTTAAACAATGCAATTCACCTGAATATTGTTGTTCCCTTTGATCATATTAATTTTCTAATTATTGTTCATTCATGATTTGTCAGGGATTTCTATTTTTTGTTTTCAATTCACCTATACATATTGAATGTAAGATTGATACGCTTTGGCAACATCAGAGAGTGTTCATTTGAAATTTGACTTTGCACGTCTCTCACTTATCTCACTTCTTGCATGGGGTTAGGCATTGAGAACAGAGGATCAGTGGTTAGCACTCGTGTCTTACAGTGTCATGCACTTGGGTTTGATTCCATCCTCGGCCACATGTTTTTGTGGAGTTTGCATGTTCTGGTTAACTCCCACAATCCAAAGATATGCAGGTTAGGTACATTGACCATGCTAAGCTGCATGTTCTGTTCAGGGATGTGTAGGTTATGTGCATTAGTCAGGGGTAAATGTCCAGTAATCGGAGAGCAGAATGGTGCTGAGTGGATTATTCTTTGGAACGTCAGTGTAGATTTGTTGGGCCAAATGGCCTGTTTCCACACAGTAGGGATTCCATAAACTTAGAATTGTGTTTTGCTAAACAAAACTGACAATTTTTTAAAATGTTGCATTTAAAACTTATCTTTAACTGTCAATTGTCAATCTTGTAAAATATCTCAATGTTACTGAAATCAACGTTCACACAAAACACTGCACATAAAGCCGCACAAAGCTCTTCATGACCATCTAAGTACTGTTCAGTGGAATAATCACAGTAAAATGTTATTGTTTCTGAGATCAATCACCATTATCACATAAAAGATCTGGTTATCATTCCCTCCAATAAATGCAATTGTTGTCCTCTGGTATTTCAGTTCAGTAGTTATACACCATACTGGTTGTTCAAAGCATGGTTATACGTTATTATGAATGGCCAAGGGTTCTAACGGCAAGAGGTGTTGTTTGATCTGATTTGTTGCATGTTCTCAAACAGGTTTTCACTATAAATATTGCAAAAAATGTGTTAATTTGGTCTTGTTCAACTGCTGACGCGAACATTTTCAGTTCATGTTCATTTAACATAGTTGGAGAAAGTGAGGAAAGCTGTAGCATTGGAAAAGGGCAGGCACATCCAAAGAGCAGGTGTATCAACCTGTTGGGCATTAGGCCATCATCAGAAAAGATTCCTGATGAAGGGCTCATTCCCAAAACGTTGATTCTGCTTCTCCTCGAATGCTGCCTGACCTGCTGTGCTTTTCCGGCACCACTCTCTTTTGACATTAGAAATATTTGACTGAATATTCAGAGATAATACTAAAAGTTGCCTCTGTCAATTTAATTTACTGTGCTTTCTATTCACTGAAGTTTTCATGTTAATTCTTCCTCTTTTTCTTCTTAAATCTGATGCAAATTTCAAAATACGAACACATTTGCATTCACATGAATTATAAATTTGATTTCTCTTCAAGAAAACCAGTGAAAGGCGATATAGAATTCTTGAAAAGCCTACACATTTGAATGAAAAAGCAATTCCTTCCAAAAAATGTTTGCACGTCTGAATCTTTCTTTCAATTCAATAATCCTGCAAATAGTTTATAATTGTCAGTTGATCTCTCTGAATGAGTACCTAATCAATGTCAATGTAACCAGCTGAAACATTAACATCAGATTGATAACTGGGTGTTAAAGACCTTATTTGAAGTGAACAAATGTCTGGAATTTACTTGAATTCCACCAGAAAACATTCTTGAATCATAATACAAGGAATGAGATATGTGAGAGATGGGCAAACCTTATTTTTAAATGATAAACTCCAATATTTTCAAAGCATTTCAATCTTACGGTCAAAATGAACAGGTGAATGGAAAAATAAAAACAAGTATCTGACAATTCATAAACTGAACAACAATTACAAATTCACTTTGATCAAAGGACAGAGTAATATTTAGATGAATCACAACATTTAGTTACAAAGTAGGCAATCAGCTGACTGACAAGTAATAGATGGTAGAGTTTGTTAGTTTACTGAAGAAGGTATCAACTTTATTTCAAATTTATAGCATGAGAGAACAATGTTTAATGTGTTTCAATTGTTTGGACTTGCCCCTTTGTAACAAAAAAAAATCAATCTAATTACTTAGACATCGTAATCTTGAATTCTGCAACAGTTTCAAATATTCTCCAGGAATTTATAAGCGACAGAATTCGATACAGATATCCCCACTGTCCGAAATTAAAGCATTATTATGAAACCTTACATAATCTGAAAAGGCGTTAGTCGAAGAAGCATTAATTTATATGGGAAACATGTCCCCTTTTTTCGTAAAAGTGAAAATCTTCTTCAGATTTCTTTCACTTAGAGAAAACAGGGATAGATGAAAGTCTTTTTGTAAAAGCAAAGTGGCTAAAGTGAATTTTCCAACACATATTTCTTGGTAACCTGGCAATCTGATAAGTATCAGATTTTGTGATGATTGATATAATAGATAAAAGCAGATCTAATGTTGGATTGAATAGCAATTCAATCTGTGCTTAGGTACTCTCTAATCAACATTCAGATAGCTCTTGATATATTTCTGTTGGAGGTGTGAGTTGAAACCTTCCCTCGGGTTTAGTAATAGAGATACTACCACAGCTCCATAAGCTCCTTTCATAATGTTCCCACTCAGGACGGTAGGACTGCAATATTGTGTCTCATTGTAGTTTCTCAAATGAAAACTAATCAGCTGTTTATTGTTGTAATTTGAATGGGAATTAATTAGGTAGTTTCTGTGTGTAATGAACTGGAAATTAAACAATATTTTAAAATAAGAATAGAATAAATGAATAATACTGTTAAATAAACAGGAATCTCATGACAATTCTTTAAAATACAAATTGACAAAACTGCGTGATCATTGCATGGGACAAGGACTGCACAAAACACTACATAGGACAAACAGGAAGACAGCTAACGATCCGTATCCATGAACACCAACTAGCCACGAAACGACACGACCAGCTATCTTTAGTAGCCACACACACAAATGACAAGCAACATGAAGTCGACTGGGACAACACTACCATTATAGGGCAAGCCAAACAGAGAACAGCCAGGGAATTCCTAGAGGCATGGCACTCATCCACAGACTCTATGAACAAACACATCGACCTGGACCCAATATACCAGCCACTACAGCGGACAGCTGGAACTGACAACCGGAAGCAGCAGAGACAGGCCACTATAAATGCCGGAGGAAACGGCACAGAAGCACTTCACAGGAGGCTCCCAAGCACTGAGGATGTCACCTCAACAGGGGACGAAACGTTTGCAAGACAAATTCCCAGCTCGGCAAACAGAACCACAACAATGAGCACCCGAGCTACAAGTCTTCTCCCAAACGTTGAACATCCAGGATTAGTCCTTGTGAGCATTCCTGCAGTAATACAAGACAGCATTCCATGATGAGAGTTAAACTTGGGTGGCAGGAGAGGGAGCCACTGAACATGAGCAGGTTTGTTCAGTCAGGAACTGTGTGTGAGACATGGAGGTGAAGGGAGCATTGAGGGGAAATGTAACAACAAGCTGCCGATGGGTAACTTTCATTGGAACAGGAGGAGGCCATTCAGCCCCTCAACTCTGCTCTGCCATTCATGATGATCATAGCTGATGTGTGACCTAATGTACAACTTTCAAAACCGTCTAATTTCATCAATAAACTCCTCTGAAACACACAAGATGAGTTTTGGAAAACTAAACATCTGCAAATGCTGGGAAATCAGAAATTGCTAGAAAAATTCAGTAGGTCTGGCTGCATCTGTGGAGAGTGAACCGTTCGTGTCCAGTGATCAGTCAGGTGACCAGCTGTAGCTGACCATTCTGTTGTTTCTGTAACACTGGAACAGGCTCTGGTGCGAGGGGAATGCGATTGTCGATAACAAACGAGAAAACTGGAGGACGTACTCAATTAGAATTAGGAATTCTCTTACCCCTACCAGTGGGACACCCACCAACACAGTCACACTGCGGAGAGGCTGTTCACCTGCCCCAAGTATGGGAAGGGATTTACTCGATCTTACAATCTGCTGAGGCACCAGAGATAGCATAGTGGATTTAGACCCTTCACCTGCTCCATGTGTGAGAAAGGATTCATTCAAATCTCTCACCAGCGGAGACATTAGTGCATTCCCACTGGGGAGAGGCCTTTCACCTACTCAGTGTGTGGGAAAGGATTCACTCAGTCCTCTGATCTGCTTAAACACCAGCGAGCTCACTCTGGGGAAAGGTCATTCACTTGTTCCCAGTGTGGGGGGAGATTCACTCAAATGCAGCACCTGTGGAGTCCCCAGTGAGCCCACACAGGGGGAGAGGACATTCAGATGGTCAGTGTGGGAGAGGGGATTCAGTGATTCATCCTGCCCCACTGAGACCCCAGCGTGTTCACACTGGGTAGGAGCTGTTCACCCCTCTGTGTGACACGGGATTTGCTGCATCTTCAACACGATTGAGAGCCCAGTGAGTGCTCACAGGGACGTGGTCATCCACCTGCTCCGTGTGGACTGCAGGACTCTGATTCTGATGTTACTGTCCATCAGAGTCAGGAGTGGACCTTGTACATGATGACACTGTTGGAGTATTGATGTCGTTGTTAACCACATTAACTGGGCTGGAGGTGACTGAACTTACATTGCCACTTTCTGAACCTCAGGATGTCTCTCTGAGCAGTAAGTCTCCACAAACAGCAATGCGACAATGAGCAGGGATCATCTGTTTTGATTTAAATTGTGATTGTAGCACGGCTACTTCACAGCACCAGGTACAAGGTTGGAGTCCAGCCTTGGTCAACGGCCTGTGTGGAGTCCCCACATTCTCCCCGTGATAGTGTGGGTCCCCTCCAGGTGCTCTGGTTTCCCCACAGTCCAAAGATGTGCAGGTTAGGTGGATCAGTTGTGCTAAATTGTCCAGTGTCCAGGATTGTGCAGAATAGGTGCATCATGGGAAATGCAGTGTTACAGTGTTAGAGTGCTCTGGGCGTGATGTTCTTTTGATGGTCGGTGGGGTCTGATGGGCCAATGCTCTCCTTCCACACTGTAGGGATTCTATTCTATGATTGAGGATAAAGGCTACACAGCAGGGTGTCCTTGGAGAAGGAGCATGTAGTGTGGATCAATGCTCTCGATGGGCACCGCAGGGGATATAGTGCTTTATCTCCACCGCTACCCCCTCCCCACAACTCTACTTTGATTTAGTCCCTTCTCACTCTGTCACTTGTAATGGTTTGCTTGACCCGTAATAGGCTTTGTTTGGAAATATTCAATTGGTTACACAAATGGTTTACTGCTGGTGATTATATGTGTAGATTAGAGTGGTGCTGGAAAAGGACAGCAGGTCAGGCAGGATCCGAGGAGCTGGAAAATCAACGTTTTGGCGAGAGGCCTTTTCCAGCACCACTCTAATCTAGGCTCTGGTTTCCAGCATCTGCAGTCCTCACTTTTGCACTGCTGGTGATTATATGGTAACCAAAAGCAAAATGGCATAATGATGGTTTTGATGGTGGGAAGGTTGCTGTGCTCACATTTCTGGGTCAGAGAAATGGGGAAAAAGAACGCTTCACACCTCACAGAATGACAACTGAAAAGCAGTTAAATCAAACCAAAGGTTCAGACAGGGAGGGAATATTTCCCTGGAGTTTGAGTAGCTGGAAAGTGATGGTGTCTGGGAATAGACAGGATTTTGTTTTACAGGAGGTTGAAAGCGTTAAAACTGTTATATTCAGACAGTTTACGTTATTTTCTTTAATTTTATTTGCTGTGCAAAAAGCTTTTGCAACATTTTAAAGCCAAAATTTAGAAACCTTGTGTTAAAGATAAATGTTCAATAAAATCCATCAAACCATCGCTCACTGAAAACTGTTGTGGAAGTGCAATCTCCTGGAGAATCCCTGCCCACTCCTTCCTACCCGTGCTCCATGACTATATACATACCTGGGAGATAGCAGCAGGAGGAGACCATTCAGCCTTTCACTCCTGCTCCACCATTCAATGGGAAACAGCTGACCATCCAGCTCAGTCTCCTGTTCCTGCTCTGTTCCAATCCCCTTTCATGACTTTACCTTGAAGAACTATATTTCAGTTCTCCTTTGGCTTCACTGCCTTTTGTTCCATTGGCGTTGTGGTGTTACTGTGTGGATGTAGGCAGGGGAAATGTGATGGTGCTGCCTCCTGGAGGATGCACTCAGCGTCCCTCATCATCCTGCAGTAACATCAACTGGGTTTCAGCAACTAGAGATAGAACCCATTTCCAGGATATGGGCATCACTGGCTCAGCCAGCATTTATTCCCCATCTCTCGTTACCCTTCAGAAGATGGTAGTGAGCTCCTGTCTTGAACCATTCACAGTCCATTTGGCGCAGATAGACCGACAATGCTGGGAGAGAGAGTGTTGCAGGATTTTGGCCGAGTGATTCTCCATCTTTGGTTCATCAAATACTGGTTAACTTAATCACAATCTGCATGTGATTTTGAGATTTCAGTCTGCAAATCTTCACCATCTAGCACCCTGTCTAAAGGAATATGTACAGATTAGAAATTCAGAACAAACAATTCTAGTTTCTCTGGAATATCTTTTTCCCCTTTCTCCCCCCAAAGCTGTAACCCTCCAGCCCACTTACTCTCTCCTACCATTCTGACTCTGCTACCCCCTAAAGTACACCCTCCCCATTCTCATGGAGTTGTTGATAAACAGGTCTCTGCCACCACTTCCCGTGCCTGGTTAGAGTCTGCACACTTTCTGGGTTCACTTCCTTTCACTTCAGTTGCTGCAAGTCAATAATGTAACAGCAGAATGAAACAAAAGGAAACAGAAAGGGAGGTGGCAGATCCTGGACAGAAGAGGAACCTTCAGGCTGGGAGAATGGGTCAGATTCTTCCTTGTTTCCCATTGGTCAATTCCCACTGTTATGACAAGTTGCGAATGGAACTTGGTCCCATCTAGGCGTAGTGTCACTTTGACCCCCCCAACAGATCAATATTATAGGCAGATGCGTCCCTTCTCCAGCCATTCACAGTGTGAAATGCTTTCTGCTAGTTACCCCAAAGAACATGCTCCAAAACCCGTCCACATTCTGTCCATGTACATGGCTGGGTTTCCCCACACACGTGTGGTCCCTGCCTCAGGGCTTGTGGGAGTTGTAGTCCCCATGAAGCCTCTGGGGACCTGCCCCTGGAAAGTGAAAGAAAGTGTGGGCTGGAGGGTGTTGTCTATAGGATATCTATTCAGACACACAGGACATGTGGGCTGTCACTGGGATTTACTGAGACATCCACTTAGACACCCGGACTTCTGACGTAAGGAATATACATTCAGCCAATTGTGGGGTGGGGAGGGTAATAATGGGCAGCAGATTTTAAGCAGAGGTGGCTCAGCGGCGAGCACTGCTGCCTCACAGCGTCAGGGACCCGGGTTTGATTCCAGCGTTAGGCAACTGTGTGGAGTTTACACATTCTCCCCATGTCTGCATGGTTTTGTTCGATGCTCCAGTTTCCTTCCACAGTCCAAAGATGTGCAGGTTAGGTGGATTGGTCAGGCCAAATTGCTCACAGGGTCCATGCATGTGCTGGTTAGGCAATTAGCCACGGGAAATGCAGGGTTACAGGGAATGGGTGGGTCTGAATGGGATGGTCATCAGAGGGTTGGTGTGGAATCGATAGATGAATACCCTGTTTCTGCACTATAGGGACTCTATTCTATTCTCATGAGGAAGAATGTACTTATCTCGATGTGTTGTGAATCTGTGGAATTCCCTTTTCAAAATGCGGTGGATGCCAGGACAATGAGCCAATTTAATGAAGAGATACAGTTGTTGAATTTGCAATGGGTTGAAGGGTGAGAGAGAGCTGGCGGGAAAATCCAGTTGAGACAGAGGTGAGCTCAATCATCACTGTATTAAATGGTGGAGCTGGTTCGAAGGGCTGCATTGCCTCTCCTGTGCCCAGTGCTTATCTTCTTACGGTAATAACCAGAAAGATGAATCCAAAACTCACCATCTTCACCAAAGGAGATCTTCAGAAACAGCAGGATAGTCAGGTGGATTAGTGTTCCAAACTTAGATAGTGAGGAAGCGTGTAGGAGATAATGATTTTGCAATTTTAAACTGAGGGGAGACAGTGATTTATGATTTTAGACCTTGTGTTGTGAATATCTATCCTGTACTTTATTACAAAGCCAAGGTGGTCGCTGACAATGAAACCCAAAACTCCCAGGAAACATCGTCTCACCTCATAATCTGATAAAAAGACTTGTGATAAGTCTGATAGAATTTAGAACACAGATGGAAAGCGGGAAGATTAAATCCAATCCCAAGATCCTGTGCTTAAACGAAGGAGACTACAATAGGATGAGGCAGGAGTTGGCTAATGCAGACTGGAAGCAAAGACTTTACTGTGGGACAGTTCTCAGACAGTGGAGGAATATCAAAGTAATTTTTCAAATTTCTCAGCAAAAGTATATATCAGTGAAAAGGAAGGACTGTAGGAAAAGGAGTAATCTGCCATGTCTAAGGCAATAAGAGAGTCTATGAAATTGAAGTAGAAGGCATACAAATTGGCAAAGACCAAGGATAAATTCAGAGATTTTAAAACCTCAAAGATCAACAGAAAGCATGATGGATTTGGGGATAAAAAGTGATGAGTAGCTATCCCCAGGGACAGAATAGCAGTTTACACTGCTCGAGGGGAACCTATTGTGTGGGGAACACATGGCCTCTGTAATTGTTGAAGCACTTAACTGTTACCATAGAGATAATCCTGATCAAGTTAAAAATCACAGCACACTCCAAAAGCTTGTACTTCTAAATAAACCTCTTGGACTATAACCTGGTGTTGCGTGATTTTTAACTTTGTCCACCCCACCCCAACCCTGGCTCCTGCACATCAGCATCCTGATAGAGAGCCCCACGGAAACTGAACTGCCTGTCAGGTACTTGAGGGAGCCACGGGGGCGTTGGGGGGGCGGGGGTGGTTAACCACAAAGTGCTGAACTGACCTCGACTTTCTAACTGCCGTTGCCATGGAGATAATACTGAGAGACAGTCTCTATTCAAGGTCCCAAACCACAAAGGTTTAAGAATGGGAGTGGCACATCGGACAGGCGGGGAGTTACCTGATGCTGCCTGGAGGTGTTCTGCATGTACACTATCCATGTAACTGCCATGTTTCATCAATAAAAGACTCAAAGAAGACCTCTCAGAGTTCTGTGCCTGGTTATTCCTATCCAGCAGAGTTCAGGAATATGAGTACACAGCAGTCAGGCTTCACAGTGGAGGATACGAAGAACATGCCAGTAATTGATAAGGAGACTGAGGAAGGTGAGGACCAAGAAACAACCATTATCATGAAAGAGTTAGAGCTGGGCAAGCTAATGGAGCTAAAGGTAAACAAGTCTCCTTGCCCTGATAGAATACATACCATGATACCAACAGAATTAGGGGGAGAAATAGCAGATGCACTTAGAGTCATAGCATCCTACAGCAGAGACAGGCCCTTTGGCCCAAACTGGCCCATGCCAATCAGAATGTCCATCCACACTAACCCCATATCCCTGCACTTGGCCCATCTGCTTCTGAAACTTTCCTATCCCTGCATTTGTCCAAATGTCTTTTACTTGTTGTTAATATACCCACCTCAACCACTTCCACTGGCAGCTCATTCCATATACATACCACCTTTGTGGAGAACAGTTGCCCCTCAGTTTCCCATGTATTCTTTCTCCTCTAACTTTAACCTGATGCCCTCCAACACTTGAGTCCCTGGGAAAAAGACCGAGTTCATTCACCTTACCCATGCCTCTCATGGTCTTATACACTTCTATAAAATATTCCCCCACAGTGTCCTCTGCTCTAAACAAAAAAGTCCTCACTTGTCCAACCTCTCCCTGTACCTCAGACTCCTGAGACCTGGCATCATCCTTGTAAATTTCTTCTTCACCTTTCCAGTTGAATAACTGAAACCTACACTGCATTCATCACATTTCCCGTGTTTCCCTACGGCGCTGGAACCAATGTGACAACACCAATGGATTACATAATTCACTCCATTACAACAATCCCATTTTCATAGATTTTTCCATGATGCAGGAATCCTTTGGTCTTTCTGGTTTCATGGCTAATTGTCCTCATACAAAACCAATCTGTGGCTTGACTATTCCAGGGAAATGTGCCATGATTTTTTAGACTTTCAAAAACCAAGTCCCCACACTAACATGGACTTCACTGTCTCAGTACTTTTCCAGTCACACTGACATTTGAAATATTCACCCACGGACAGAATACACACCTTTCCTTCCAGATGAAAAGGCCAATGATATTCAGATCGGCACGGATCAAGTAACATGAAGTTCAATTTGAATTTCTCAACTGCAAATCCACCCTTTGAATATGCTATAACAGAGAAAACAGAAAGTGCTGGAGATCCTCAGCAGGTCTGGCAGCATCTGAAATGGTGACAGATGCAGGAAACATTGCAGCCTTGAAGAAGTGTTGAGATGATCACACCAGGCATGTGCGCTTGATGACCATTATGGATAAGATGGGGGCAGGGATCCCTTTCTGGAAGGGCCTTGGTGAGACCACACCTGGAATACTGTATACACCTTTGTTCCCCTTTTCCAAGGAAGGCTCTCCTGGTTATTGAGAGTGTGTAAAGGAGGATCACCAGATGAGTCCTGGGATGTGAAGATAGTTAAGGACTGCAGGTGCTGGAAGTCAGAGTCTGTACAATGTGGACCTGGGGAGGTGCAGCAGGTCAGGCAGCATCAGAGGAGCAGGAAGGTTGATGTTTTGGGTCGGGACCCTTTGTCAGTCTTGATAAATAACCCTGACCCAAAACGTCAACTTTCCAGCCCCATCGTATTCATGCTGGTCATCAAGCACCTATTTATGCTAGTCCCATGTTGTGGCACTCAGCGTGTAACCGATATTGTAGTGCTTGGTGTGATCATCTAAACACTTCTTTAAGGCTGCAATGTTTCCTGCATCTGTCACCATTTCAGATGCTGCCCGACCTGCTGAGGATCTCCAGCGCTTTGTTTTTTTTGTAGATTTCCAGCATTTTGCTGAAGCACATAGAGTCATCGACATGTAAACAGCTCCAGATTTTGTTGACTCACATTCCTGGGATGTCAGGACTGATGGATGAAGAGGGACTCAATCTTCGTTTAATCCTCCTTTCCTGTGGCTTTCTGAGCCGCTAACTACATCATTAATATTCTACCTCCCATTCCCTGTCCTGAATCTGACCCATCTAAGCCTACACTTTCGTTCCCATCCCCCTGCCAGACTAGTTACAAACTCACCAATGGAACTGGCAAAAGCCCCCACCAGATTTGTCTCAGCTCTGCCCAGGGGTAACCAGTCAGGCTAGTACAGGTCCCACCCAGAAACAGTCCCAGTGCCTGAAGAATCAAAACCCTTCTCTTGTACACCATTTCCCCAGCCACACATCCAGCTGATCAACCTTCTCATTCCTGCTCTCATTAGCACATGGCACTGGGAGTAAGTCTGACATTATTACAATTCAGGAGCTACATTTTAATGCATCTCTGCTCTCCCTATGTCCAGCTTTCAGGCCCTCATCCCTCTGTTTAGCGATGTCCTTGGTATCTGTGTGTTGCACGACCATGGGTTGTTTACCCTCCAGCTCCAGAATGTCCTGCAGCCACTCCATGATATCATGGATCTTGGCACCAGGGAGATTACATACCATCCTGGATTCATGTCTGTGGGCACAGAAGTGCCTGGCTGTTCCCCTGATTATTGAATCCCCTGTCACTATAGCCCTGCCACTTGCAGTCCTCTTGTTCTGATCAGCAGAGCTCTCTGTGGTGTCATGAACCTGGCTGTTGCTGATTTCCCGAGAAGCCACCCCACCCATTCCCGCCCTTACAGAATCCCAAGCGGTATACAGTATCTGTATGAGAAGGGGATAACAACGGGGGACTCCTGTACTCCCTTCCTGAGCCTTTTACTTGATCTGATGTTCACCCATTCCCTTTCTGCCTGTGTAACCCTCACCTTCAGTGTGACTAACTCACTAAACGTGCTGTCCATAACATTCTCAGTATTGTAGATGCTCCACAGTGAGTCCACTTTCAGCTCCAGCTCTGAAAAGCAGTTTCCCAGTAGCTGCAGATGGGAACCCTTGCTGCACAAATAGCCGTCAGGGACACTGGAAGCAGCCCTTATTTCCCACATTGTGCAAGAAGTGCACACCACGGGTCTGAGGGCTCCTGTCATAACGTCTCTCGACATTCATCTAGTTATTCCCATTAAGAGAATTTAAATGAGTGAGTAACCTTCCTTCACTTCAAACATGTCCATTATAATACCAAAAAATATCTTTACTTAAGCTGATATGTCATACTTTAAAAACTTAAATACTCCACAGGTATCACTGACAAATTGGCTGTTCCCATTTGGACTGTGAATTTCTGAAAGGCCTGAACTAAAACTGAGTTTCAGCTTCACCTTCTCCCTGTCTCACCCCACTCTGTTTACACCCAACTCCAGAACACTCTCATTGAGCCAAGCAGCCCTCACAATGCAGCCCTGTCATTTTCATTGTCTGGTCACACCTACACTGCCCTCAGCCTCCTGAACTGTTCCAATGCATCTCAATGGGAGCTCAGACCAGCACTGCATCCTTCAATTCAGCCCTTTGTAACCCCAGAGTCATAATGGACTTCAGCAGTTTCTGAATGAACAGACAGTTGTCAGAATCTGGAACGTTCCACCTGAAATGGTGCTGGAATTTGAGTCCACAAGGAATTTCAATGAGAAATTTGCAGAGAATTGGAAGTAGGGAGTTTACAGATTAACATCATAAAGTGGATGATTAAGACAAAATCTGACAGTTCCTGCAAAACGACGAGGTGTAATTTGGATAAATCTGTGCCCTCTCTCAGGCCAATACCCCCTTCCACAGCTGCAGGGCCAAGAATTGAACACATACCCCAAGGGTTATCCAATCATGAACTTGAACATCTTTCTGCTTTTGGTTTGACAAAAATATTGAAGATATTTTCCCACAGACAGAACAGACAGACTTTTCTCGTTCCACAGTTAAATGCCAATGATATTCAGATCCTGATGACTCCGCTGACTGTAGAAACTTGTTTAATGAGATCCCAGTCTCAATTATTCTGAATTAATATCCTATAAACTGAATTCACAAAACAAAGCTCACAGTCAGTGCAAGATGAATAGTGAAGGTAAACACTTCTCTTGGTATGTGTTTGATGTGTAAATGCTCCTCTTCAAATCACCCCGCCCCCACCCAGGAAGAGGACACATTCATGCTCCTTGCTGTACCTTGCCCCAAATAAAGATGGTGGCCATAACCCAGGTCCTCTCACTGCCTGAGGCCCAAGCCATCTTCCCCTTTGCTGCAAACGTGGGACCAAGAGTTTCTAATTCAAACTAACTACCTGCACAGAGTATAACTAAACCCTCCCAGTCTACACTGATACATTTCATCCGGTTTCTGCTGCCATTTTCCCCTTTCTGCCTCCTGCACACACCATGGGTCATCACGGGTCCAGTGACCCTTCCTCAGAACCGATGACAGCTGGGAAAATTAGAATCCCTTCAGGAAACAGGCCCTTTGGCCCAACAATTCCACACTCACCCTCCGAAGTTTATCCCACCCAGACCCATTCTCCTACTCTATTACTCACCGTTTACCCGGACTAATGCACATCCCTGAACCCTACGGGAACCTTAGCTGGGCCAATTCACCTAACCTATAGATCTTTAGACTACAGGAGATAGGGGTTAAAGAGTAACTCATAGGTGGAGACAGAGCCCAAAGAGACACAGGAACATTTGGAAAGATAAAGGAGTGGGGAGTTGGAAAGCTGTTAATGGAGGAGACAAGAACCTTCTAGCATCTCAGTGGCGGTGGTGAAAGTGGCGGCTGATGATCTACATTATGCCTGCAAAAAAGACCTTGAGCTTCCAGTTGCCTGCTCTTTAACACACAAGACTGTTCCCTGTCCAACATCTCTGTCTCATGCTTACTGCAGTGTTCCAGTGAAGCTTGATGCATGCTGGAAGAACACTTCAGAACATACCAAATGGCTTCCTATTTCAAGGACTGCAAATGTCCCCGCATATGTGGTCAACAATGCCCTCCAGTGTATCTCCTCCACTTCCCACACCACTGCCCTTGAACCCCACCCCTCCAAATGCAACAAAGATGGAATCCCACCATCCTCACCTTCCACCCATAAACAACGCATCATCCTCTGCTCTTTCCACCATCAGATCCAACCCCCTGAGATATATTTCCCTCCCTATCCCTTTCATTTCCACAGAGATCATACCTTCTGTGACTTCCACGTTAGATCCACACTCCCCACCAACCCACCCTCCACTCCAGGCACCTTCGCTTGCCACTGCAAGAGGTGGAGAATCTGTACCTACACCTTCCCCTCACCTCCATCCAAGGCACCACTGTATCCTCCCACATCCAGCAGAGATTTCCCTGCCCACCCAAACACCTCACCTATTGTGTCCCTTGCTCTCAGGACGCCAAATTGTGGAGTATTTCAGGGAACATTTCTGGGACACATACACCAGCCAACCCCACCGCTCTGTAGCTGACCATTTCGGCTGCCGCCCACCCCCTCCGCCACCATGCTGCCAAGGACATGCAAGTCCTCCATCCCACAAATCCGAGCCACCCGACACCTGGATGAAGAACACCTCATCTTCCACCTTGGGAACTTTCAACCACACGGCATCAAGGTTTCCTCATCTCCTCTCCCCCAACTTATCTCCGATTCAACCCTCCAACTCGGCAAGACCCTCTTGAACAGCCCCACCTGATATTCTTCCTTTCCAATTGTCCATTCTACCCTCCATCTACAACCACCTATTGCCTCCCTAGCTCCCTTCGCCCAACCCCAAACACCCCTCCCTATTTATCTCTCAGCCATATTCCACCACCCACATTTCTGATGAAATGCTGACATGCCCAATATGTCAATTCTCCTGCTCCTTGCATGCTGCCTGACCTGCTGTGCTTTTCCAGCGCCACACTTTAACACAAGCTGGAAGAACAACACCTAATCTCCCACTTGGGGACCCTGCAACTCTCTGGCTTCAACATCAAATTCAATAATTTTAAGTCCTGAACTCTCCTACGTCCTAGTGTCTTTGCCCCCTACCCCACATACAAGGCCTTGTTATTACGTAGCCTGTCATTACACATTACCTATGGTTAGCCACTAACAGTCCCCATAAACAGCTATTCATCCTCCCCCCGTCAGATCGTTATCCACTCCTTTGTCCAACTGCTCCTCTCTCTTTCTTTGGACTCTATCCCCACCAATCATTTACTCCTTAACCCCTACCTTCTGTATAAAAACGGACATTTTTTTCTCAGTAACATCAGCTCCTGAGGAAGCGTCACTGGATCGAAAATGCGAAATGATTTCTTTTCACAGATGCTGCCAGATCTGTTGAGCTTTTCCAGTACCTTCTGGTTGTTGTGTGTGATTTACAGCATCCGCAGTTCTTCTGGTTCTAATTTACCCGGAGTATCTAATTCAGGTCCAGCAGTTGGAAACAGTGTTTATCAGCCTTCCCAGTCCACACTAACTCCATCTCTCTCCCAGTATCTGCTGTCTCTCCCACTCCTTCACATTCAGTCCCCTCTCACAGTGACACTGCGTCTGCAAAGCTGATGGTCATGTGTTGGCCTGCTGGACCCACCCCTCATTCACTCCCATTGGCTAGAGGGTGACGCCAACTCTCCTATTGGTCTGAAGCTGTGTCAATCAGCCAAGCCCCATTGTGACCTGAGTGGTGGGATCCTCCCAGGTGCATCAGAGGCTGAGGGGTGACCTCATAGAGGTTTATAAAACCATGAGGGGCCTGGGTAGGATAAATAGACAAGGTCATTTCCCTGGGGTCGGGGAGTCCAGAATGAGAGGGCATAGGTTTAAGATGAGAGGGGAAGAATTTAAAATGGATCTGAGGGGCAATTTTTTCCCCCCACTGAGGTTGGTGCGTGTATGGAATTTTCTGTCGGGAAGTGGAGGATGTTGGTACAATTAAACCATTTGGCATCTGGATGGGTATATGAATAGGAAGGGTGTAGAGTGATATGTGCCAAGTGTTGGCAAATGGGACAAGATTAGGTTGGGATATCTGGTCAGCATGGCCCAGTTTAACCAAAGGGTTTATTTTCATGGTGTACATCTCTACGGCTCTGCCCTGGGATGAGCTTCATCATTCACAGTGAATGCGTAAGTATCACAGAGGACAGGGGCTGGGGGCTATTCAGCCCATTGGGGCTGTACTCTCTCCCTCTGGAGATGGTGCCAATCTATCCCAACTCACCTCCCATTTGGACATAGCCCTCCAAATCCTTCCTTAAAAAAGTTAAATTTCAAATTTGTTTTGACAATAACTACTGAATCTGCATCCAGCTCTTGGTCAAACTGTTCCAGATGCTCAGAACTTAGTGAGTAAAATAATCTTCACATTTTTAACCTGCATTATTTGCCAGTTACCTGAAAATAGTTACTAAAAATTGTGACGTTAAAAATTTCTCACTCTGTCTCTCTGTAAATGAAATACCCTGGAAACAAATCAACTCCTGGTCAAAATCACTGCTTAACCTTCTCAGCTCCAAGGAGAATTGTCTGACCTTCTGCTAAATCTTAATTTTAATTTATTAGTGTCATAGAGATGTACAGCACAGAAACAGACCCTTCAGTCCAACTTGTCCATGCTGACTAGATATCCTAAATTGATCTCGGCCCATATGCCAACAGTTGGCCCATAGCCTTCTAAACCTTTCCCAATCACATATCCAATGAGATGCCTTTTAAATGTTGTAACTGTACCGGCCTCCACACTTTCTCTGGCAGCTCATTCCATACACGTACCATGTTCAGCTTGAAACTTTGCCCCTAATATCCCTTTTCAGTCTTTTCCCTCATGCCTGTGCTTTCTAGTTTTGGACTCACCTAAACAGGAATAAGACCCTGGCTGTTTACCCTATCCATGTCCCTCACGATTTTATCAAACTCTACGGTCACCTCTCAGCATCCGATTCTCCAGTGAAAACACCCTCAGTCTATTCAGCCTCTCCCTATAGCTCAATCCCTCAACCCTGGCAACATCTTTGCATCTTTTCTGAATCCTTTCAAGTTTAACAATATCATTCCGATAGCGGGGAGACCAGGACTGAAAACAGAATTCCAGAAGTGGCTGAATGAATGTCCTGTACAGCCGCAAAATGACGTCACAACTCCTGTACTCAATGCATTGACCAATAAAGGCAAGTACACCAAACACTTTCTTCAGTACCCTGCCTATCAATGACTCCACTTTCAAGGAACTATGAACCTGCACTCCAAGATCTCTTTGTTCAGCAACACTCCCCAGGACCTTTCCATTAAGAGTAGAAGTCCTGCCTTGATTTGCTTTTCCAAAATGCAGAACCTCATATTTATTTAAATTAAACTGCATCTGCCACTCCTCAGCCCATTTAATTGGAGTCTCATTGTACTCTCGGGTAACTTTGCTGTCCACTGCACCTCCAATTTTGGTGTCTATTGTAAACCTACTAACCATAGCTCCTATATTCACATAGAAATCATTTATATAAATGGCAAAAAGCAGTGGACCCAGTACACAGCCTGACAGCATATTGGTCATCACAGGCTTCCAGTCCAAAAAGTACCCTCCACTATGACACTGACTTCTCAGCAAGGTTAGAGCTCATGGCATACAGGGAGAACTAACCATTTGGATACAGAACTGGCTCTTCAGACTGGAGGCCTGTGACTAGTGGACTGTTACAAGGATCACTGCTGGATTCACTACCTTTCATCATTTATATCAATGACTTGGATGTGAACATCAGAGGTATAGTTAGTGAGATGACACCAAATCTGGAGGTGTAGTGGACAGTGGGATCTTGATCAGATGGGTGAATGGGCTGAGGATTGGCATTTTGGAAACTCAAATCTTAGCAGGACTTATACACTTAATGGAAAGGACCTGCTGAGTGTTACTGAACAAAGAGACCTTGGAGTGCAGGTAGATAGGATAATGAAGGCGGCATTTGGTATGCTTTCCTTTATCGGACAAAGTATTGAGTACAGGAGTTGTGAGGTCATGTTGTGGCTGCACAGGACATTGGTTAGGCCACTTTTGGAACGTTGTGTACAAATCTGGTCTCCCTCCTATTGGAAGGATGTTGTGAAACTTGAAAGGGTTCAGAAAAGATTTACAAGAACTTTGCCAGGGTTGAAGGATTTGAGCTAGGCTGGGGGTTGAATAGATTGGGGCTGTATTCCCTGCAGCGTCGGAGGCTGAGAGGTGATCTTATCAATGTGTATAGAAACATGAGGTGCATGGATAGGATAAATAGACAAAGTCTTTTCCCTGGCGTGGGGGATCCCAGCACAAGAGGGCATAGGTTTATGATATGAGGGGAAAGACTTTAAAGAGACTTAAGAGACAATGTTTTCACACAGAGGGTGGGACGTGTATGGAATGAGCTGTCAGAGGAAGTGGTGGAGGCCATTATGATTGCAACATTTAAAAGGCATCTTCATGTGGATATGAATAGGAAGGATATGGGCCGGGTGCTGACCGGGGGGACTAGATTACATTGGGATATCTGATCAGCATGTACTGGTTGGACCGACGGGTCTCTGTTTCTGTGCTGTCCATCTATGACTCTTTGACCTTCCAGCCAATTCCATATCCAAACAGCTAGTTCCGCCAGAATTCTTTGGTATTGAACCTGCTAACCAGTGTTTTATGTGAAACCTTGTGTCTTTCTCAAGTCCAAGGTACTGATTTCAATGCACAAAGCTATGCTGACTCTCCCTAATATTTTCTTGCTTTTGCAATGACATGTAAATCCTGTCCCTAAGAATCCCTTCCAACAACTTCTGTGCCACTGACTTCAGGCTCACCGGTCTATAGTTCCCTGGCTTTTCCTTACCACCTTTCTCAAATAATGGCACCAATCCTCCAGCACCTCACCTGTGGCGATCGATGATACAAATATCGCAGCGAGGGGCCCAGCAAAAGCTTCTCTAATTACCCACAAAGTTCTGGGATACACCTGATCAGATTCCAGGGATTTATCCATCTTTATGCATTTTAAGACATCCAGTACCTCCTCCTCTGTAATATGTACACTTGCCAAGTTATCACTATTTATTTCTCCAACTTCTCGAACTTTCATATCCCCTTTCAGTAAAAACTGACATGAAATACTCACAGAATCTCTCCCACCTCCTGTTGTTCCATAGGCAGTCTTGTTGATCTTTGAGGGTCGCTATTCTCTGCCTAGTTATTCTTTTGTCTTTAGTGTATTTGTAGAATCTCTTTGGATTCTCCTTAAACCTTTTTCCCAAAGCTATCTCATGTCCCCTTTTTCGCCTCCTGGTTTCCCGCGAGTATACTCCTACTACCCTTACAGTCCTCTAGGGATTCACACAAACACAGTGGGGTCTGTACCTGACATATCCTTCCTTCATTTTCTTGACCAGAGCCTCAATTTCTCAGGTCATGCAGCATTCTCGACGCCTCCCAGCCTTGGCCTTAACAGGAACATACTGTCTGTGTACTCTCATTGTCGTAGGCCTATGGAGGATGTGGCAGATGAGGACAGAGAAACAATCATCATCAGTAAAGAGGTCGGGTTGGGAAAGCGAACAACTCATCCTTATCTCTGTAATTCCTCTCTAGCCTCAGAACTACCACTATCTCTGCATCAAAGACATCTCAATATCTCTGCAACATCCTCCAACCTCTAATCTCCTCCAGTCTCAACACACTCTCTATCTTTAATCTTGTCCACCCTCTCAAATCTCTGTGATGTGCCTTTCTTTAATTCCAGCCTTCAAGATAACCCATTTTTATTTCAGATTCATGCACCCAGAGATCCACAATGTCCCGCTTAACCTCTGTCACATTTTCCTCCAAAAAACATTATTTAATCACGTATCATCTATTCTAATATCATCTTCTCTGACCTGGTTTCTATTGTGGCTTGTCATATTCCTATATTACGCGTTTGTGGTCTACATGAAAAAACCGGTTTGTGGTCCATTGGATTTATGCTGTAAAGAAATCTCCCAGCTAACTATTTTAATCCGATTTTCCAGCACAGAGCCCATAGACCTGTCAGCCTTGGCCTTGCAAGTGTGTTCCGAAATAGATTTTAAATGCCTTCAGGATTTCTGTCTCTCACTCTCTTCCAGACAGTGAGGTTTAATGCAACTGTTGCTCTATGCTATCACCCACAGGAACACAGAGCAGCTGGGTCTGTGCGAACCACAGATCGCCCACACATTGTGAAGGATGGCAGGGTCCCTGACAGGGGGCACAGGAGATTTACCAGGATGGTTCAAGGAATGGGGGATTTTAGTTGCAGAATTTGTGGGCCTTTTTTTAACATTAATTGTTCACGTGACATGTGTGTTGCTAATACACATCAAGAATAACCATCCGCAATTAATGGACTCTCCTTTTCAACCTCTCCCCTTGCCTGCGCTGTGGTAATATTCAGTTTAACCACTACCAGACATCTCTCTCTCATGAGAGAGCAGTCCTATGGTCGGGGAGGACAATGCTGACTTGATCTTTTACACAGTGATGCCACTGTGCCTCGAGGGTGGGGAAAGGGAATGTTGAAGGTGGTGGATGGGAAATCACTCGGGTACAGTACTTTATCCTGGAGGATGTTCACTTTCTTTAATATTGTTGGGGGGTGGGGGTGCACTGATGCAGGCAAGTGGAGAATGTTCCAACACAATCCTGATGTGTACCTTATAGAGAGCAAACAGACATTGGGGAATCAGGAGTTTGGGGTGTTCTCCTTGTAGCAAAAGAAATTTGGGGAGCTGTGACAAAGTGGTTTACAAAAGTTACGCATTATTATAATAAACCTTAGACCCTTCAGCTCATTATACAAGGATTCCAGGACACATGTTGAAGATTTGGGAAGATCTATTGAAAGGATGGTTTGTTTCAAGGGAGAACTTTTATTCAGCAAATGGTATTGATCTGGAACACAATACGAATATCCAGGCCCTGATGTATTGAGTAATTCTGTCAGTTTGGCGTTACAGTGACTGAGATTACCATCTGAATATCTGCCTATAATACAAGTTTATAAAATCCGTCACTGTCAGTTCAAGTTTGAAACTCATACAATCCCTTCCTCCTGGCCCAGGAGGACTGTACACATTACCCCTGGTGGAGGTCAGCAGGCTCTTCAAGGGCAAATCTATGTGGGTTTCTATGAGTTTCCACCTTGGGACTTCATGTGACTGAACATGGGACAGAATATCCCAAGATTCAGTGAGATATGGAGAGTAGGATTTGCCTCCTTTTCTTTCCTTCCATTCTGCCGCTGAGCCTCCTCAATATGACATGGGGTGTGAAAGGCTCATGCAGCTCGATGGGCAAGATGTCTCCATTCTGACCAATGGGCAGCAAGATCCTCCCAGTCATGAAATAGAGTATCCCTGAAAGATAGCAACTGTGCATGCTTCCCACTGCCCAGTGCTCACAGGACATGTTTCGAATTATGAGGGGGGAGTCTCCTAGAAAAGGCATAACAGGAAAGTTCCAAAAGGTTATAAACAGTTTACAGAGAGATATTCACAGGAAACTTGGGCAACAAGTTGGCAAATAGAGTATAACTTGGGATAAACTGTAGAAGGCTGCATCACAAAGGGACTGGGGGAAAATGAGCAGGAAACAGAAAGCGAGCACACAGTTACAACAGGGAATCAGGAAAGGGAATGGAATACTGTCCCTTATTTCAAAGAGTTTGCAATATAAGAGTTTGGAGTATATACCTTAGGGAAACTAAACAAATGGCGAGTGAGACCACATCTGGAGTAACGTGAACAGATTTGGTCACTTTAGTTCATGAAATAGAGCAGTTTATTGGAGGCATTTCAGAGAAGATCCATTGGGATGATCCCTGTTTTGAAGGGATTATCCTGTAAGCAAAGGGTGAACAAGTTGGGAATCTACTCACTGGACTTTGGAAGAATGAGAGGTGATCTCTTTGAAACATACAGGATTCTGTCAAGGTTTGACAGGGTAAATATGGAGAGGATGTGTCCAATTACGGGTGAGTCTTGAACCAGATTCTGGATCAGTCGCGGAATCAAGGGTTCTGTTTCAGATTTCTCAAGTTAAAGGCAACACCAACACAGGTTAGGGTTTCAGCAGCAATGGAGCTGGAGTGAGAAGGAGATAAGCAACGTTTTAGAGATTGGAATTCCTGGTGTTTGTGATTGTGTAGATGTCTGATCAGAAGGTCACCTTGGGGTCAGATATGAGAGCAATATTGTGAAGAGTGTAGTTCTGCCTCAGACACTTCCCAGTGAGAGGGAGGGACACAGCAGTAAGGGAAATGAATTTGGAATAGCAACTGAAGGCAATGGGTTTAACAATGACAGTGTATCATTGGAGTGAATTGCAGCTAATCGAAGCGTGGTAAGCAGTTTGATAACTGAGTAATAGTGGAGTAATGGAGAGGGATGATGGGGAGGGAGAGCTGGACATTGTCAGTGTACATGTGAAACTCAACAGTGCTTTTGGGCAATGTTACCTCCTGGCAGTATGTAGGTCAGAAACAGGACGGACCAAGGATAGACCCTGGAGGGACACCAAATACAAGGAATTCAGAAAGGAAACGGAGAGTGGAGACGGAGCAGGATTTTCCAACGATGGTGAGGTCAAATATTAGGTTTTAGGAGAATGGGAGAGAAGGACATAACCAGAAAAGACAGACAGATCATGGAACAATATCTGTGAATTGCAAGTGGGGGGGGGAGGTGACCGTGGTGGAGGGAGGGAGGGCGGTGACAAGCAGGAGGATGAGACAGTTTTGGAATGTCCATGATTTAGCTACACGAGGGTAAATGGTCAAGATGACCTCTAATAAGGCTTGACAAGGGACTCGAAATGCAAGTTTAGGACTAAAATGAGGAGCACTCTTGTGAGGCAGTTTGGCTCGGTGGGCTAGTGGAGAGGGAGGAAAGAAGCAGAGGCAGCTGATTGGATTGTCTCAATGTTATTGACAGAGAAACTCCATGTGCTCCTCACTCTTGTTGTTGGAGGGGAGGATGGAGGAAACAGGGTAATGGACAGTGTTTTTATTTCCAAAACAATAAACAAAACCTTGATAGTGATTCTAAAAATAAGTGAACAAACCTGTCGTATTTATCATTTATCAAGAATATTAAAATATACAACTGAACTTCAGGTTTGAATCCCAAATCGGTAGAGGGTGGCTCTGAATTCAAGAAAAAAAATAACTGGCATGAAGAATCTACTGTTTGCCATGGAACCATTGGGGATGTTTTTCTGCCATTGACAATGTCCTTGAGGGAAAGAAACCCGACAGTGGCCCATCAAGTCACTCATTGTATTAATCACTGCACAGTCTCAACAAAGGAATGAAACTGGATGGACCACATTACATCTACCAATGCACTGGAAAATACAACACAATCAGCCCTCTTGACCCTGCAACTTCCGCCTCACTGTGGGCCAACAACAGCAGCATAACTGTACTCCAGCCCAATCTGAAATCTCATGGCCTGATATCCCCCACTTAACCATTAACATCAAGCTGGGGATCAACCCTGGTTCAATGGTGAATGCAGGAGGGCATGTCAGGAGCAGTACAAGGCATACCTAAAAATGAGGTGCCAACCTGGTGCAGCTACCAAACCTGCATGCCAAACAGCACAAGGAACACTAAATAGAACTAAGTGATCCCATAACCAACAGATTAGATCGGAGTTCTGCAGTTCTGCCACACCAAGTCAAGAATAGTGATGGACAATTAAACAACTCACTGGAGGAACCATCACAGATATCCCCACCCTTACCGATGGAGGGGTCTCACACATCCATGCAACAGATAAGAGGACAGCATTAGCAGCGCTTTTCAGCCAGCAGTGCCAGGTGGATGAGCCTTCTCCATTGGTCCCTCACATCACAGATATGAATCAACTTGGCTGAAAACTCATTTCAAATCAGATCAAGAAATGGATAAGCAGTGTAAATGTATGGGCCCTGCCAATATTCTGGCAATAATACTGTTGGCTGTGCTCCAGAATCTGCTGCCCACGAAGGCAAGTACTGTTCCAGCACTGGCGCCTACCGACTTTGTGGAACATTGCTCAGGGATGTTCCAACACAACAACACAGGGCAGATCCAACTCAGCCAATTGTCCTCCATCAGTCCACACTCACTCAGCAGTGAGGTGATGGAAGGTGTCATCAACAGTGCTGTCAAGCAACTGCTCAGCAATAACCTGCTCAGCGATGCCCAGTTTGGGTTCTGCCAGGGCCACTCAGTTCCTGAGCTTGTTACAGACTTGATTCACAAACTGATAAACAGCTGAATGAGGTGAGGATGACAGGCCAGACCCCCTCCAGGTCCACTATTTCGACTTCAGTGATATCACCTGACCTCACCACAGTCTCAGCTCATTTGCTGAAACTCTCATTCATTCCTTTTGTTAACTCTAGATTTCATTATCTAAACCCACTCCTGGCCAGCATTTCACATTCACCCTCCCGATAATCTCAAGAATATTGAAAACACTACTGCCGAACTGCTCACTTGTACCAAAACTTGCTGATCAATCAAAAGACTCCCATTTATAAGCAACAACCATTTACTTTCGCACCTTTGAATTAATTCCTGGCTGTAATCATTCCTATCTCCCTGCACCACACACCTTTTCATATCTCAATAACTCATTTTAGTTCAGACTCTCAATGATGTGTTTATTTTTGAGTTCTCCTGTGTGAATGTTTCTATAGACTCCAAGGGAACTTGGTCTGGAATCCCCACTCTAACTCTCTAAGATCTACTTTCTTCCTTTAAGGCATTCTTGAAAAACTGCTTATTTGGCAATGGTTTTGGTTACTGTACACAATATTCTCCATCTGTAGCCTTATGTCCAAACTTCTCAATAATATTTTTGTGAAATTAAAACCATGATGATTTGCACAGATATCTTCTACTCTTCAATATCGCTGAGTGAATAATCTGTAACGTCTCTTACCCAACCACATTGTGGGAGCACCTTCACCATACAAACTGCAGCAGTACAAGTCAGTCAAACATCACCCTCTCCACTGGCAACCAGGCTTTGGCATTGATCACTGGTTTCTGTGGAAGGAGAAATACACAGTTGATGTTTGAGGGAGTACAACATGAATTACAGGGAATGAAAATGGTGCAGAATTTGACTGTCAGAAATTGAAGGAAAATGCACTCGCTTATTGGAAAAAAGAATTCTTGACTGTCAAAGATATTGTGGAAAAAATAACATGATAATCGAACAGCGTAAGATCAGGAGCCAAGCAGCAGTGGACAATTCATTTACATTCCTGAAGAAGGGCTTCTGCCCAAAACGTCGATTCTCCTGCTCCTCGGATGCTGCCTGGCCTGCTGTGTTTTTCCAGCTCTACATTTTTCAATTCATTTACAAAACAGCTGTGAAAGTAATAGTAAAATACTATACCGAGCAAAAATACACCCATGAGAGACTGAGGAAGCTAGATAATGAACAAGTGGACATCAAAGAACCCAGAGGTGAACCAGAGCAGAGTTCACTTTTATGATCCCACAGTCAAAGATGTCTAGCACAAAAACAGGCTTTTTCGGTCCAACCTATGCCAACCAGATATCCTAGCTTAATCTATCTAAATTAAATCCTATCTGCCACTTCTCAGCCCATTGGCCCATCTGACCAATATCCCACTGTACTCTGAGATAACCTTCTTCATTGTCCACAATACCTCCAATTTTGGGGTCACCTGCAAACTTACTAACTATACGGCCTCTATTCACATCCAAATCATTTAAATGAATGACGAAACAAATCCAGAAAAAAAAAATCAATTTCTGTGGGTTTGAATGTGCTCTGTGTAAATCCTGCCCTATGACTCTTTTTACCAGGGAAGGCTGTACAGACATCCCTCTGAACTTTGCCCCCTACAAAGCTGGCGGCCGCGCACGTGTCCAGTGAATCATTGCCCCGAATAAAGATGGCGGCGCTCACTCGGGCCGATTCCTCAACGAGACATATTCCCGTTTGCTGCAAAAACGGAACTGTAAAGTTTCAAATTTGTATTTTCCGATGTGTACCAAATGATTGTAAAACCTCTCAGACCATACCAACACCATTTCCCTCCCGCTTCCTGCTGTTTATTTTTTCCTTACCGACAGCTCTCCGCACACACACACTCTGTACATCCGCGCCCACCGCGAGGATGATCACGTGGTATAGTCTAGTCCCGCCCTCATTCACTGATTGGCCGGAGGACCAACTGCCCCGCCAGGTCCTCCAGCTCCGCCCCTGCCTTTCCATTGGTCCGCCGCTGACATCAATCACTTCTTCGGTCCAACCTGTCTATGACAACCAGCTGTCCTAACCTAATCTATCTAAATTAAATCCTATCTGCCTGTCCTCAGCCCATCGGCCCATCTGATCAATATCCCATTGTATTCTGAGATAACCTTCTTCATTGTCCACAAACCAACTGTTGGCTGGAGCTTGCACACTGCTTTTGTTGCTGTTTATCAGTTACAAGAGTGAGGGACAAAGTTAAAAATCACACAACCACCTGATGAAGGACCAGCAACATAGTGCTTCCAAATTAACCTGTTGGACTATAACCTGGTGTTCTGTGAATTTTAATTTTGTCCCTCCTAATCCAACACCAGCCCCTGCAACAAGCACCAAGACGTGGCTTGGCTGGCGGTGAGAAGGGCTCTGCCTGTGAGATCCTTTATGCACGCGCGGACTCTCTGCCGCACCGCATGCTGTCCTCGAAGTGGCTGCGGGGGGGAAGAGACTGTCACACACCTCCTTCTGGAATGTGCCTATGCAGAGGAAGTCTGGATAGGAATGCAGTGGTGCTTGTCGAGGTTCGTCCCGAGCAGCGCCGTGACGCAGGACTCCGTGCTCTACAGCCTGTTCCCCGGGACTCACACCGAGACGAACATTAACTGCGCCTAGAGGATCATCAACTCGGTGAAGGACGCTCTCTGGGCGGTCCGAAACCTGTTGATCTTCCAGCTGAAGGAGTTGACCCTGACCGAGTGTTGCAGACTGGCACAGTCCAAGGTCCAAGACTACGTGTTGAGGGACACGCTGAAGCTTGGGGCAGCTGCCGCCAAGGTGCGGTGGGGAAAGACCACCGTGTAAGATCGGCCTGCCTAAAGAAGAACAGGGGGCCCATGCGGACGTTTTTTTGGGCTCTGCTGATGCCTCAGCCAAAAATATGTACAAGATTGAAAAATGCACAGGATTGTAAATGACAAGGATAAATTCGAATCTGTGTTTGTAAATGTGGACATATGTATGGCATGATCAAATGTACAGACCATCAAATCTTTTTATGAATAAAGTATATTTTTGAAATAAAAAAAAACACCAGCCCCTCCAAGTCACGAGTGATGGAGGCATGCATAACATAAGAACAAAAGATCGAGGAAAAGGAGAAGGCCATCCTGCCCTTCGAGCCTGCTCTACCATTCAATAAGATCATGGCTGATCATTTCGTGGATGCAGAACCATTTACCCACGTTCTCACCGTGTTCCTTAATTAATTATTTCTTTTAAAAAAAACTAACTTATCTTTAAAAACGTTCATTGAACCAGCATCAAATGCTTCCCTGGGCAATGCACTCCATCAAGGTCAAGATGTTCCTTCTCAATTCACTCCTAAATTTGCTGCTTCTAACCTTGTGGTGATGCCCTCTTGTCCTAGCTTCACCTGCCAGTGGAAACATCCTCTCTACTTCTATTTTATTCGTTCCATTCATTATTTTATATCTATCCATTCTTCTGAATTCCAATTAATATAATCTCAATCTACTCAGTCTCTGTTAAGTCAAACCTCTCACCTCTGTAATCAACATAGTTATCCTCCTCTGCACCCCCTCTAGTGCCGGTACATCCTTGAGCAAGAAAGGAGACAGAAACTGCATGCAGTACTCCAGGTGTGGCCTCACCAGCACCCAATACAGCTGGAACATAACCTCTGCTTTTAAACACGATCCCTTCAGCAATGAAGGCCAAAATTCCATTTGCTTTCTGAATTGATTGTTGTACCTGGTGACTAACCCTCCTGCAGAAGGATGTTCAGGTGCCTCTGCATAGCAAATAATGTAACTTTTTTAAAATTCAAGTAATAATCGTTTTATTAATGTTACTCCAACCAAAGAATATGACTTTACATTTATGAATATAATATTTCACTTGCCAAACCATTGCCCACTCACATGTATCTATGTTCCCCTGCAAAGTTTCCCAGTCCTCCACACACTTTGTCCTGCTACTCATCTTAGTCTAATATGCAAACTTTGACACCCTACATGTGGTCCCCAACTCCAAATCATCTGTATCACTTCTAAATAATTGCAGTCCCAACACTGATCCGAGAGGCACGCTACTAGTTACTGATTGCCAGCCAGAATAAGGCTTATTTATCCCCACTCTTTGCTTCCTGTTAGTCAACCAATCTTGTATCCATGCTAATACTCTATCCCATGCACCCTTATATAAAGCAACAGCCACTTGCGTGGCACACTGTTGAAGGCCTTTTGGAAATCCACGTACACCGCATCCACTGGGTCACTGTTGTCCACCTTGTTCAAAATGTCTTCATAGATTTCCAAACGATTTGTCAAGCATGACCTGCCCTTTGTGAATCCATGCTCTGTCTGCCCAATGGGACAATTTGTATCGGGATTCCCTGCTATTTCTTCCTTGATAATAGACCCAAACATCTTTCCAACTGCAGAGAATAAACTAACTAGTGTAGAATTCCCTATCTTTTGTCCACCGCCTTTTCTTACAGTCCTTCCTTTTCACTGGAATATGCCTTTGCTGAACACTTCCTAAAATGTCTTTGAAAATCTTTCACTGCTCATCAACTGTTCCACCATAAAATGTTTGTTTCCAGTCTACTTTATCCAGGTTCTCCCTCATTCTATTTTAGTTCCCCATGTTCAAGCACTGGACCAAGGTATTAGATTTTATCTTCGCACTGGAGAAGAAAGTGAGGACTGCAGATGCTGGAGCTCAGAGCTGAAAATGTGTTGCTGGAAAAGCGCAGCAGGTCAGGCAGCATCCAAGGAACAGGAGAATCGACGTTTTGGGCATAAGCCCTTCTTCAGGAATGAGGAAAGTGTGTCCAGCAGGCTAAGATAAAAGGTAGGGAGGAGGGATTTGGGGAAGGGGCGTTGGAAATGCGATAGGTGGAAGGAGGTCAAAGTGAGGGTGATAGGCCGGAGTGGGGGTGGGGGCGGAGAGGTCAGGAAAAAGTTTGCAGGCTAGGAAGGCGGAGCTGAGTTCGAGGGATTTGACTGAGAGAAGGTGGGGGGAGGAGAAATGAGGAAACTGGAGAAATCGGAATTCATCCCTTGTGGTTGGAGGGTTCCTAGGCGGAAGATGGGGTGCTCTTCCTCCAACCGTCGTGTTGCTATGGTCTGACAATGGAGGAGTCCAAGGACCTGCATGTGCTTGGAGTGGGAGGGAGAGTTGAAGTGTTGAGCCACAGTGGTTGTGTTGGTTGGTCCAGGTGTCCCAGAGGTGTTTTCTGAAACGTTCCGCAAGTAGGCGGCCTGTCTCCCCAATATAGAGGAGGCCACATCGGGTGCAACGGATGCAGTAAATGATGTGTGTGGAGGTGCAGGTGAATTTGTGGTGGATATGTAAGTATCCCTTGGGGCCTTGGAGGGAAGTAAGGGGGTGGGGGGGAGGTGTGGGCGCAGGTTTTGCATTTCTTGCGGTTGCAGGGGAAGGTGCTGGGAGTGGAGGTTGGGTTGGTGGGGGGTGTGGACCTGACGAGGGAGTCATGGAGGGAGTGGTCTTTTCGGAACGCTGATAGGGGAGGGGAGGGAAATATATCCCTGGGCGTGGGGTCCATTAGGAGGTGGCTGAAATGATGACGGTCGATACGCTGTATATGGAGGTTGGTGGGGTGTTAGGTGAGGACCAGTGGGGTTCTGTCCTGGTGGTGGTTGGAGGGGCGGGGCTCAAGGGTGGAGGAGCAGGAAGTGGAGGAGATGCGGTGTAGGGCATCGTCGACCACATCTGGGGGGAAATTGCGGTCTTTGAAGAAGGAGGCCATCTGGGTTGTACGGTATTGGAACTGGTCCTCCTGGGAGCAGATGCGGTGGAGACGAAGGAATTTGGAATATGGGATGGCGTTTTTTACAGGGGGCAGGGTGGGAGGAGGTGTAGTCTAGGTAGCTGTGGGAGTCGGTCGGTTTGTAGTAAATGTCCGTGTTGATTCGGTCGCCCGAGATAGAAATGGAAAGATCTAGGAAGGGGAGGGAGGAGTCTGAGACAGTCCAGGTGAATTTGAGGTCGGGGTGGAAGGTGTTGGTAAAGTGGATGAACTGTTCAACCTCCTCGTGGGAGCATGAGGCAGCGCCGATACAGTCATCGATGTAGCGGAGGAAAAGGTGGGGGGTGGGGCCAGTGTAGCTGCGGAAGATGTTCCACATATCCTACGAAGAAGCAGGCATAGCTGGGGCCATGCGGGTGCTCATGGCTACTCCTTTGGTTTGGAGGAAATGGGAAGATTGGAAAGAGAAGTTGTTCAGGGTGAGGACCAGTTCAGTCAGTCGAAGGAGGGTGTCAGTGGAAGGATACTGGTTGGTACAGTGGGAAAGGAAGAAGCAGAGGGCTTTGAGTTCTTCGTGACGGGGAATGGAGGTGTATAGGAACTGGTGAAGATAAGGCGTTGGGGGCCGGGGAAACGAAAATCATGGAGGAGGTAGAGGGCGTGGGTGGTGTCCCGAACATAGGTGGGGAGTTCTTGGACTAAGGGGGACAGGACCGTGTCGAGGTATGCAGAGATGAGTTCGGTGGGGTAGAATCAGTCTGAGACAATGAGTCGGCCGGGGCAGTCATGTTTGTGGATTTTGAGCAGGAGGTAGAAACTGGCAGTGTGGGGTTGAGGGACTATGGGGTTGGAGGCAGTGGATGGGAGATCCCCTGAGGTGATGAGGTTATGGATGGTCTGGGAGATGATGGTTTGGTGGTGGGAGGTGGGGTCATGTTCAAGAGGGCAGTAGGAGGAGGTGTCCACAAGCTGGCGTTTAGCCTCAGCAGTCTAAAGGTCGGTGCGCCAAACTACTACTCCCTTGTCTGCCAGTTTGATAGTGAGGTTGGGGTTGGAACGGATGGAGTGGAAGGCTGCACGTCCCGAGGTGAGAGGTTGGAGTGGGTGAGAGGGGTGGAGAAGTTGAGGCGGTTAATGTCGCAGCGGCAGTTGGCTATGAAGAGATCGAGGGCAGGTAATTTATCTTCACACCTCTCCATATGTATTCTAACTTCAACTATACAGTGATCACTTCTTCCAAGAGGATTCCTAATTCTGAGGTCATTAATTATTCCTGTCTCATTGCACAGGGGCCAGATCTTGGATAGCTTGCTCCTTGTCGGTTACATTTCATACTGTTCAAAAAAACTATCATGTATACACTTAATGAACTCCTCAAGGCTACCCTGACTGAGCTGGTTCGACCAATCTACATGTAGATTAAAATCACCCATGGTAATAGACATGCCATTTTTACAGGCATCAGTTATTTCTTTGTTTATTGTCCATCCCAATGTGATGTTATTATTTGGCCGACACACTGCGCCTAACAGTGACTTTCTTGTTAGAATTTTGAAAGCATCATTTCTGTTTCCCCTAATGTACAGCAATAACAACAACTACTTGCTTTATATGGAATCTTTCACAATGGCAAATCTCCTAAGGTGTTTCATGGATGATCAAAACATTAATTAAGGAGAATGATTTTAAAATACATCTTAAAAGAGGCTAGAGAAGGTTAGGGAGGGTATTCCACAGACTTCTGCTCTTGACAGCTCCAATTGTGGAGTGATGCAGGTGGGGTGGGGTGGGTTGAAAAGGGAACGTGCAAAAGGGAAATGGAGGAGCGTAGGCAGTGCATAAGGTCTTAAGGATAGAGGAGGTTCCAGACTGAGTCTGTCTGTCATAGACAGTATGGCTGCCTCATGGAATTTGAAGCAACGCAATGGGCCCATGCATGTCATGTTAGTCAAGGATAGTATAACGGTGGCTGAGAGAACATTTGATGAGGACTTGTCTACTGAAGTAGCGTGGGCTGAGGTTAGAAACAGGAGAGGGGAGGTCACATTGCTTGGATTTTTTATAGGCCACCACAGAGTTCCAGGGAGGGGGAAGAGAGGATTAGAAAAATTACTCTGGGTAGGAGTGAAAGTAACATGGTGGTCATTATGGGGGACTTTAACTTCCCCAACATTGACTGGAAATGCTATAACTCTAGTACATTGGATGGATTAGGTTTTGTCCAATGTGTACAGGAGGGTTTCCTGACACAGTATGTCAAAGTGCTGACAAGAGGGGAGGCCACATTGGATCTGGTGCTTGGTCATGAACCAGACTCGGTGTTTGATTTAGGTGTAGGTGAGCACTTTGGAGAGAGTGATCATAATTCAGTTATGTTTAGTTTAGCAATGAAAATGGATAGGTACATGCCACAGGTGAAGACTTATCAATGGGGCAGTGGCAATTATAATGCGATTCTGCAAGAATTCGGATGCATAGGATGGGGTAGCGAAATGCAGTGGATGCAGACAATGGAAATGTGGAGCTGGTTTAAGGAACAGATATTGTGTGTCCTTGATAGGTATGTCCCTGTCAGGCAGGGAGGAAGTGATAAGGTAAGGGAACCGTGGTTTACCACAGAAATTGCATCTCTTGTTAAGAAGAAATTGGAGGCTTATGTGTTGATGAGACAAATGGTACAGATGAGGCGATGGAGACTTACAGATCAGCTCGGGAGGATTTAAAGAGAGTTAAGAAGAGCAAAGAGAGGACATGAGCAGTCTTTAGCAAATAGAATAAAGGAGAACCCTAAAGCTTTCTATAGGTATGTGAGGAATAAACGATAGGGTAGGAATAGGGCCAATCAAAGACAGAAGTGGGAAGTTGAGTGTGGACACTGTGGAAATCGGAGAGGTGCTAAACAAACATTTCTCATTGGTTTTCACTCAGGAAAATTAGAATATTGTAGAAAATAATGAGGTAGAAGATGTTAGACTAGAAAGGATCGAGGTAGTTACGAACAGATGTTATCAATTCCAGAAGGATTGAAAGTAGACAAGTCCCCTGGGCTAGATGGGATTTATCCGTAGATTGTCTGGGAAGCTAGGGAGAAGTTAGCAAAGACTTCAGCTTTGATATTGAGTTGTCATTGCCTACAGGTTCAGTACCAGAGGACTGGATGATTGCAAATGTTATGCCCTTGATCAAGAAGGGCAGTAGAGATGACCCAGGTAATTATATACCAGTGAGCCTTACTTCTGTTGTAGGATAGGTTTTGGAAAGGATTATAAGAGACACTATTTGTAATCATCTGGCAAACAACAATATGATTTCAGATCATCAATATGGTTTCGTCAAGGGCAGGTCGTGTCTCACAAACCTCATTGAGTTTTTCGAGAAACACACAGAGTAATAGACATGTAAACAGCTCCATATTTTGTTGACTCACATTTCTGGGATGTCAGGACTGATGGCTGAACAGGGACTCAATCTTCGTTTAATCCTCCTTTCCTTTGGCTTTCTGAGCCGCTAACTACATCACTAATATTCTACCTCCTATTCCCTGTCCTGAATCTGACCCATCTAAGCCTACACTTTAGTTCCCAACCCCTGCCAGACTAGTTACAAACTCACCAATAGAACTGGCAAAAGCCCCCACCAGATTTGTCTCAGCTCTGCCCAGGGGTAAACGGTCAGGCTGGTACAGGTCCCATCCAGAAACAGTCCCAGTGCCTGAAGAATCAAAACCCTTCTCTGGTACACCATTTCCCCAACCACACATCCAGCTGATCTACCTTCTCATTCCTGCTCTCATTAGCACATGGCACTGGGAGTAAGTCTGACATTATTACATTTCAGGAGCTACATTTTAATGTATCTCTGCTCTCCCTATGTCCAGCTTTCAGGCCGTCATCCCTCTGTTTAGCGATGTTGTTGGTATCTGTGTGTTGCACCACCACGGCCTGTTTACCCTCCAGCTCCAGAATGTCCTGCAGCCACTCCATGATATCATGGATCTTGGCCCCAGGGAGAATACATACCATCCTCGATTCATGTCTGTGGGCACAGAAGTGCCTGGCTGTTCCCCTGACTATTGAATCCCCTGTCACTATAGCCCTGCCACTCTCAGTCCTCTTGTTCTGAGCAGAGCTCTCTGTGGTGTCATGAACCTGGCTGTTGCTGATTTCCCGAGAAGCCACCCACCCATTCCCACCCTTACAGAATCCCAAGTGGTATACAGTATCTGTATGAGAAGGGGATAACAACAGGGGACTCCTGTACTCACTTCCTGAGCCTTTTACTTGATCTGATGTTCACCCATTCCCTTTCTGCCTGTGTAACCCTCATCTGCAGGGTGACTAACTCACTAAACGTGCTGTCCATAACATTCTCAGTATTGTAGATGCTCCACAGTGAGTCCACTCCAAGCTCCAGCTTTGAAAAGCAGTTTCCCAGTAGCTGCAGATGGGAACCCTTGCTGCACAAATAGCCGTCAGGGACACTGGAAGTGGCCCTTATTTCCCACATTGTGCAAGAGGAGCACACCACGGGTCTGAGGGCTCCTGTCACAACGTCTCTCTACATTCATCTAGTTACTCCCATTAAGAGAATTTAAATGAGTGAGTAACCTTCCTTCACTTCAAACATGTCCATTATAATAACAAAAAAAAATCTTTACTTAAGCTGATATGTCATACTTTGAACACTTAAATACTCCACAGGTACAGATTACAGATTAACATTATAAAGTGGATGATTGAGACTAAATCTGACAGTTCCTGCAAAAAGACGAGGTGTAATTTGGATAAATCTGTGCTCTCTCTCAGGCCAATACCTCCTTCCACAGCTAGGGGGCCAAGAATTGAACACACAGCCCAAGGGTGATCCAACCATGAACTCGAACATCTTTCTGCTTTTGGCTTGACAAAAATATTGAAGATATTTTCCCACAAACAGAACAGACAAACCTTTCTCGTTCCACAGTGAAATCCCAATGATATTCAGATCCTGAGGACTCTGCTGATTGTAGAAACTTGTTTATTGAGATCCCAGTCTCAATTATTCTCAATTAATATCCTATAAAATGAATTCACAAAACAAAGCTCACAGTCAGTGCAAGATGAATAGTGAAGACAAACACTTCTCTTCGTACGTGTTTAATGTGTAAATGCTCCTCTTTAAATCACCCCTCCCCCACCCAGGAAGAGGACACATTCATGCTCCTTGCTGTACCTTGCCCCAAATAAAGATGGTGGCTAAAACCCAGGACCTCTCACTGCCTGAGGCCCTTTGCTGCAAATGTGGGACCAAGAGTTTCTAATTCAGACTAACGACCTGCCCAGAGTGTAACTAAACCCACCCAGTCTACACTGATACATTCCATCCGGTTTCTGCTGCCACTCTCCCCTTTCCCCTTTCCGCCTCCTACACACACCATGGGTTACCACGGGTCCAGTGACCCTTCCTCAGAACAGATGACAGCTGGGAAAATTAGAATCCCTTCAGGAAACAGGCCCTTTGGCCCAACAATTCCACACCCACCCTCCGAAGTTTATCCCACCCAGACCCATTCTCCTATTCTATTACTCTCCATTTCCCCCGAACTAATGCACATCCCTGAACCCTACGGGAACCTTAGCTGGGCCAATTCACCGAACCTACAGATCTTTGGGCTACAGGAGATAGGGGATAAAGAGTAAATAATAGGTGGGGACAGAGCCCAAAGAGACACAGGAACATTTGGAAAGATAAGGGAGTGGGAAGGTGGAAAGCTGTTAATGGAGGAGACAGGAACCTTCTCGCATCTCAGTGGCGGTGGTGGAAATGGTAGCTACATTGTGCCTGCAAAAAAGACCCTGAGCTTCCAGTTGCCTGCTCTTTAACACACAAGACTGTTCCCTGTCCAACATCTCTGTCTCATGCTTACTGCAGTGTTCCAGTGAAGCTTGATGCAAGCTGGAAGAACACTTCAGAACATACCCAAATGGCTTCCTATTTCAAGGACTGCAATTTCCCCTCACATGTGGTCAACAATGCCCTCCAGTGTATCTCCTCCACTTCCCACACCACTGCCCTTGAACCCCACCCCTCCAAATGCAACAAAGATGGAATCCCACCATCCTCACCTTCCACCCATAAACAACGCGTCATCCTCTGCTCTTTCCACCATCAGATCCAACCCCCTGAGATATATTTCCCTCCCCTCCCCTTTCAGCATTCCACAGAGACCATACCTTCTGTGACTTCCACGTTAGATCCACAGTCCCCACCAACCCACCCTCCACTCCAAGCACCTTCGCTTGTCACTGCAAGAGGTGGAGAACCTGTGCCCACACCTTCCCCTCACCTCCATCCAAGGCACCACTGGATCCTCCCACATCCAGCAGAGATTTCCCTGCCCACCCAAACACCTCACCTATTGTGTCCCTTGCTCTCAGGACGTCAAATTGTGGAATATTTCAGGGAACATTTCTGGGACACATGCACCAACCAACCCCACCTCCCTGTGGCCGACCACTTCGGCTACCCCTCACCCCCTCCGTCACCACGCTGCAAAGGACATGCAAGCCCTCCATCCCAAATCCGAGCCACCCGACACCTGGAGGAAGAACTCCTCATCTTCCATCTTGGGAACTTTCAACCACACGGCATCAAGGTTTCCTCATCTCCCACCCCCCAACTTATCTCAGATTCAACCCTCCAACTCAGCACTGGCCTCTTGAACAGTCCCACCTGCCCATCTTCCTTCCCAATTATTTATTCCACCCTCTCACCACGACCCTCCATCCACAACCACCTATTGCCTCCCTAGCTCGCTTCCCCCAACCCCAAACACCCCTCCCAATTTATCTCTCAGCCGTATTCCACCACCCACATTTCTGATGAAATGCTGACATTCCCAATATGTCAATTCTCCTGCTCCTTGCATGCTGCCTGACCTGCTGTGCTTTTCCAGAGCCACACTTTAACACAAGCTGGAAGAACAACACTTCATCTCCCACTCGGGGACCCTGCAACCCTCTGGCTTCAACATCAAATTCAATAAGTTTAGGTCCTGAACTCTCCCACGTACGAGTGTCTTTGCCCCCTACCCCACATACCAGGCCTTGTTATTACGTAGCCTGCCAGTACACATTACCTATGGTTAGCCACTAACAGTCCCCATAAACAGCTCTTCACCCTCCCCCCATCCGATCGTTATTCACTCCTTTGTCCAACTGCTCCTATCTCTCTCTTCGGACTCTATCCCCACTTATCATTTACTCCTTAACCCCTACCTTCTGCATAAAAACAGACTTTTTTTCTCAGTAACATCAGTTCCTGAGGAAGCGTCACTGGATTGAAAATGTGAACTGATTTCTTTTCACAGATGCTGCCAGATCTGTTGAGCTTTTCCAGTACCTTCTGGTTGTTGTGTGTGATTTACAGCATCCGCAGTTCTTCTGGTTCTAATTTACCCGGAGTATCTAATTCAGGTCTAGCAGACTGAAACAGTGTTTATCAACCTTCCCAGTCCACACTAACTCCATCTCTCTCCCAGTATCTGCTGTCTCTCCCACTCCTTCACATTCAGTCCCCCCTCACAGTGACACTGCGCCTGCAAAGCTGATGGTCATGTGTTGGCCTGCTGGACCCACCCCTCATTCACTCCCATTGGCTGGAGGATCACGCCAACTCTCCTATTGGTCTGAAGCTGTGTCAATCAGCCAGGCCCCATTGTGACATGAGTGTTGGGATCCTCCCAGGTGCATCAGAGGCTGAGGGGTGACCTCATAGAGGTTTATAAAACCATGAGGGGCCTGGGTAGGATAAATAGACAAGGTCATTTCCCTGGGGTCGGGGAGTCCAGAATGAGGGGGCATAGGTTTAAGGTGAGAGGGGAAGAATTTAAAATGGATCTGAGGGGCAGTTTTTTTCCCCCACTGAGGTTGGTGCGTGTATGGAATCTTCTGTCAGGAAGTGGAGGATGTTGGTACAATTATACCATTTGGCATCTGGATGGGTACATGAACAGGAAGGGTGTAGAGTGATATGTACCAAGTGTTGGCAAATGGGTCTAGATTAGGTTGGGATATCTGGTCAGCATGGACCAGTTTAACCAAAGGGTTTATTTTCATGGTGTACATCTCTACGGCTCTGCCCTGGGATGAGCTTCATCATTCACAGTGAATGGGTCAGTATCACAGAGCACAGGGGCTGGAGGCTATTCAGCCCATTGGGATGTACTCTCTCCCTCTGGAGATGGTGCCAGTCTATCCCAACTCACCTCCCATTTGGACATAGCGCTCCAAGTCCTTCCTTAAAATTGTTAAATTTCAAATTTGTTTTGACAATAACTACTGAATCTGCATCCAGCTGTCGGTCATACTGTTGCAGATGCTCAGAACTTAGTGAGCAAAATAATCTTCACATTTTTCTTTGCATTATTTGCCAGTTACCTGAAAATAGTTACTAAAAATTGTGACATTAAAAATTTCTCACTCTATACCCTAGAAACAAATCAACTCCTGGTCAAAATCACTGCTTAACCTTCTCAGTTCCAAGGAGAATTGTCTGGCCTTCTGCTAACTCTCCATAAAAGAGAAACCTATATTAATTTTAATTTATTAGTGCCATAGAGATGTACAGCACCGAAACAGACCCTTCAGTTCAACTTGTCCATGCCAACCAGATATCCTAAATTAATCTCATCCCATATGTCAGCCCTTGGCCCATAGCCTTCTAAAACTTTCCCAATTACATATCCAGTGAGATGCCTTTTAAATGTTGTAACTGTACCGGCCTCCACACTTTCTCTGGCAGCTCATTCCATACACATACTACATTCAGCTTGAAACTTTGCCCCTAATATCCCTTTTCAATCTTTTCCCTCATGCCTATACTTTCTGGTTTTGGACTCACCTAAACAGGAATAAGACCCTGGCTGTTTACCCTATCCATGTCCCTCACGATTTTATCAACCACTATGGTCACCTCTCAGCATCCGATTCTCCAGTGAAAACACCCTCAGTCTATTCAGCCTCTCCCTATAGCTCAATCCCTCAACCCTGGCAACATCTTTGCATCTTTTCTGAATCCTTTCAAGTTTCACAATATCATTCCGATAGCGGGGAGACCAGGACTGAAAGCAGAATTCCAGAAGTGGCTGAATGAATGTCCTGTACAGCTGCACACTGATGTCACAACTCCTGTACTCAATGCACAGACCAATAAAGGCAAGTACACCAAACACTTTCTTCACTACACTGCCTATCTATGATTCCACTTTCAAGGAATTATGAACCTGCACTCCAAGATCTCTTTGTTCAGCAACACTCCCCAGGACCTTCCCATTAAGTGTAGAAGTCCCACCCTGATTTGCTTTTCCAAAATGCTGATCCTCACATATATCTGAATTAAACTTCATTTGCCACTCCTCAGCCCATTTGATCAGAGTCTCATTGTACTTTCAGGTAACTTTGCTGTCCACTGCACCTCCAATTTTGGTGTCTATTGTAAACCTACTAACCATAGCTCCTATATTCACATAGAAATCATTTATATAAATGGCAAAAAGCAGTGGACCCAGTACCCAGCCTGACAGCATATTTCTCATCACAGGCTTCCAGTCCAAAAAGCATCCTCCACTATGACACTGACTGCTCAGCAAGGTTAGAGCTCATGGCATATAGGGAGATCTAACAATTTGGATACAGAACTGGCTCAAAGGCAGAAGACAGAGGGTGGTGATGGAGGGTCGCTTTTCAGACTGGAGGCCTGTGACTAGTGGAGTGTTACAAGGATCACTGCTGGATCCACTACCTTTCTTCATTTATATCAATGAGTTAGATGTGAACATCGGAGGTATAGTTAGTGAGATGGCACCAAAACTGGAGGTGTAGTGGACAGTGAAAAAGATTACCTCAGAGTATAATGGGATCTTGATCAGATGGGTGAATGGCTGAGGAGTGGCATTTTGGGAAAACAAATTTTAGTAGGAATTATACACTTAATGGTAAGGTCCTGAGGAGTGTTACTGAACAAAGAGACCTTGGAGTGCAGGTAGATAGGATAGTGAAGGCGCCATTTGGTATGCTTGCCTTTATCGGACTAAGTATTGAGTACAGGAGTTATGAGATCATGTTGCAGCTGTACAGGACATTGGTTAGGCCACTCTTGGAATGTTGCGTACAAATCTGGTCTCCCTCCTATTGGAAGGATGTTGTGAAACTTGAAAGGGTTCAGAAAAGATTTACAAGAATGTTGCCAGGGTTGGAGGATTTGAGCTAGGCTGGGGGTTGAATAGAGGTTGAATTGACTGGGGCTGTTTTCCCTGCAGAGTCGGAGGCTGAGAGGTGATCTTATCGATGGATATAAAAACAAGAGGAGCATGGATAGGATAAATAGACAAAGTCTTTTCCCTGGCGTGGGGGATCCCAGCACTAGAAGACATAGGTTTATAGTACGAGGGCAAGACTTTAAAGAGACTTGAGAGGCAACGTTTTCACACAGAGGGTGGGACGTGTATGGAATGAGCTGCCAGAGGAAGTGGTAGAGTCCATTACGATTGCAACATTTAAAAGGCATCTTCATGTGTATATGAATAGGAAGGATACGGGCCGGGTGCTGACAGGTGGGACTAGATTACATTGGGATATCTGATCAGCATGTACTGGTTGGACCGACGGGTCTCTGTTTCTGTGCTGTCCATCTATGACTGACCTTCCAGCCAATTCCGTATTCAAACAGCTAGTTCCGCCAGAATTCTATGGTACTGAACCTGCTAACCAGTGTGTTATGTGAAACCTTGTGTCTTTCTCAAGTCCAAGTTACTGATTTCAATGCACAAAGCTATGCTGACTCTCCCTAATATTTTCTTGCTTTTCCAATGACACGTAAATCCTGTCCCTGAGAATCCCTTCCAACAACTTCTCTGCCACTGACTTCAGGCTCACCAGTCTATAGTTCCCTGGCTTTTCCTTACCACCTTTCTCAAATAATGGCACCCATCTTCCAGCACCTCACCTGTGGCGATCGATGATACAAATATCGCAGCGAGGGGCCCGGCAAAAGCTTCCCTATTTACCCACAAAGTTCTGGGATACACCTGATCAGATTCAGGGATTTATCCATCTTTATGCATTTTAAGACATCCAGTACCACCTCCTCTGTAATATGTACACTTGCCAAGTTATCACTATTTATTTCTCCAACTTCTCGAACTTTCATATCCCCTTTCAGTAACATCTGACATCAAATACTAAGAATCTCTCCCACCTCCTGCTGTTCCATAGACAGTCTTGTTGATCTTTGAGGGTCGCTATTCTCTGCCTAGTTATTCTTTTGTCTTTAGTGTATTTGTAGAATCTCTTTGGATTCTCCTTAAACCTGTTTCCCAAAGCTATGTCATGTCCCCTTTTTTGCCTCCTGGTTTTCTGCGAGTATACTCCTACTTCTCTTATCATCCTCTATGGATTCACACAAACACAGTGGGGTCTGTACCTGACATATCCTTCCCTCATTTTCTTGACCAGAGCCTCAATTTCTCAGGTCATGCAGCATTCTCGATGCCTCCCAGCCTTGGCCTTAACGGGAACATACTATCTGCATACTCTCATTGTCACAGGCCTATTGAGGCAATGGCAGATGAGGACAGAGAAACAATCATTATCAGTAAAGAGGTAGTGTCGGGAAAACTAACAACTCATCCTTTTCTCTATAATTCATCTCTAGCCTCAGAACTATCACTATCTCTGTATCAAAGACATCTTAAAATCTCTGCAACATCCTCCAATCTCTAATCTCCTCCAGTCTCAACACACTTTCTATCTTTAATCTTGTCCACCCTCTCAAATCTCTGTGATGTGCCTTTCTTTAATTCCAGCTTTCAGGATAACCCATTTTTATTTCAGATTCCTGCACCCAGAGCTCCACAATGTCCTGCTTAACCTCTGTCACATTTCCTCCAATAGACATTAATCAATCACGTATCATCTATTCTAATATCACCTTCTCTGACCTGGTTTCTATTGTGGCTTGTCATATTCCTATACTACGTGTCTGTGGTCTACATGACCGAAAACGGTTTTGTGGTCCATTGGATTTATGCTGTAAAGAAATCTCCCAGCTAACTATTTTAATCCCATTTTCCAGCACAGAGCCCATCGACCTGTCAGCCTTGGGCTTGCAAGTATGTTCCTAAATAGATTTTAAATGCCTTCGGGATTTCGGTCTCTCACTCTCTTCCAGACAGTGAGGTTTAGTGCAACTGTTGCTCTATGCTATCACCCACACAGTTCAGAGCAGCTGGGTCTGTGCGAACCACAGATCGCCCACACATTGTGAAGGATGGCAGGGTCCCTGAGACAGGGCACAGGAGATTAACCAGGATGGTTCAAGGAATGGGGGATTTTAGTTGCAGAATTTGTGGGGCTTTTTTAACATTAATTGTTCACGTGACATCTGTGTTGCTAATACACATCAAGAATAACCATCCGTAATTAATGGACTCTCCTTTTCAACCTCTCCCCTTGCATGTGCTGTGGTAATATTCAGGTTAACCACTACCAGACATCTCTCTCTAATGAGAGAGCAGTCCTATGGTCGGGTCGGACAATGCTGACTTGGTCTTTTACACAGTGATGCCACTGTGCCTCGAGGGTGGGGAAAGGGAATGCTGAAGGTGGTGGATGGGAAATCACTCGGGTACAGTACTTTCCCTTGGAGGATGTTCACTTTACTTAATATTGTTGGGTGGTGGGGAGGGGGTGCACTGATGCAGGCAAGTGGAGAATGTTCCAACACAATCCTGATGTGTACCTTATAGAGAGCAAACAGACATTGGGGAATCAGGGCTTTGGGGAAACTGAGGTGTTCTCCTTGTAGCAAAGGAAATTTGGGGAGCTGTGACAAAGCGGTTTACAAAAGTTACACGTTGTAATAATAAACCTTACACCCATCAGCTCATTATACAAGGGTTACAGGACACATGTTGAAAATTTGGGAAGATCTATTGAGAGGATGGTTTGATTCAAAGGAGAACTTTTATTCAGCAAATGGTATTGATCTGGAACACAATACTCTCACACAATATGAATATCCAGGTCCTGATGTATTGAGTAATTCTGTCAGAGTTTGGCGTTACAATGACTGAGATTTCCATCTGAATATCTGCCTGTAATACAAGTTTATAACATCCGTCACTGTCAGTTCAAGTTTGAAACTCATACAATCCCCTCCTCCTGGCCCAGGAGGACTGTACACATTACCCCTGGTGGAGGTTAGCAGGAACTTCAAGGACAAATCTATGTGGGTTTCTATGAGTTTCCACCTTGGGACTTCATGTGAATGAACATGAGACAGAATGTCCCAAGATTCAGTGAGATGTGGAGAGCAGGATTTGCTTCCTTTTCTTTCTTTCCGTGCTGCCGCTGAGCCTCCTCAATAAGACATGGGGTGTGAAAGGCTCATGCACCTTGATGGGCAAGATGTCTCCATTCTGACCAATGGGCAACAAGCTCCTCCCAGTCATGAAACAGAGTATCCCTGAAAGATAGCAACTGTGCATGCTTCCCACTGCCCAGTGCTCACAGGACATGTTTCGAATTATGAGGGGGGAATCTCCTAGAAAAGGCATAACAGGAAAGTTCCAAAAGGTTATAAACAGTTTACAGAGAGATATTCACAGGAAACCTGGGCAACAAGTTGGCAAATAAAGTATAACTTGGGATAAACTGTAGAAAGCTGCACCACAAGGGGACTGGGGGAAAATGAGCAGGAAACACAGAAAGCGAGCACACAGTTACAACATGGAATCAGGAAGGGGAATGGAATGCTGTCCCTTATTTCAAAGAGTTTGCAATGTAAGAGTTTGGAGTATATACCTTCGGGCAACTAAACAAATGGCGAGTGAGACCACATCTGGAGTAACGTGAACAGATTTGGTCACTTTAGTTCATGAAATAGAGCAGTTTATTGGAGGCATTTCAGAGAAGATCCATTGGGATGATCCCTGTTTTGAAGGGATTATCCTGTAAGCAAAGGCTGAATAAGTTGGGAATATACTCACTGGACTTTGGAAGAATGAGAGGTGATCTCTTTGAAACATACAGGATTCTGTCAAGGTTTGACAGGGTAAATATGGAGAGGATGTGTCCCATATCGGGTGAGTCTTGAACCAGATTCTGGGTCAGTTGCGGAATCAAGGGTTCTGTTTCAGATTTGTCAAGTTCAAGGCAACACCGACACAGGTTAGGGTTTCAGTAGCAATGGAGCTGGGGTGAGAAGGAGACAAGCAATGTTTTAGAGATTGGAATTCGTGGTGTTTGTGATTGCGTAGATGTCTGATCAGAACGTCACCTTGGGGTCAGATATGAGAGCAATATTGTGAAGAATGTAGTTCTGCCTCAGACACTTCCCAGTGAAAGGGAGGGACACAGCAGTAAGGGAAATGAATTTGGAATAGTGACTGAAGGCAATGGGTTTAACAATTACAGTGTTTCATTGGAGTGAATTGCAGCTAATCGAAGCGTGGTAAGCAGTTTGATAACGGAGTAATAGTGGAGTAATGGAGAGGGATGATGGGGAGGGAGAGCTGGACATTGTCAGTGTACATGTGAAACTCAACAGTGCTTTTGGGCAATGTTACCTCCTGGCAGTATGTAGGTGAGAAACAGGACAAGCCAAGGATAGACCCTGGAGGGACACCAAATACAATGAATTCAGAAAGGAAAGGGAGAGTGGAGACGGAGCAGGATTTTCCAATGATGGTGAGGTCAAATATTAGGTTTTAGCAGAATGGGAGAGAAGGACATAACCAGAAAAGACAGACAGACAGATCATGGAACAATATCTGTGAAATGTGAGGGGGAGTTGGGAGGGCGGTGACAAGCAGGAGGATGAGACAGAGATTTGGAATGTCCATGATTTAGCTACACGAGGGTAAATGGTCAAGATGACCTCTAATAAGGCTTGACAAGGGACTCGAGGAAATGCAAGTTTAGGACTAAAATGGGGAGCACCCTTGTGAGGCAGTTTGGCTCGGTGGGCTCGTGGAGAGGGAGGAAAGAAGCAGAGGCAGCTGATCGGATTGTCTCAATGTTATGGACAGAGAAACTCCATGTGCCCCTCACTCTTGTTGGAGGGGACGATGGAGGAGACAGGGTAATGGACAGTGTTTTTATTTCCAAAACAATAAACAAAACCTTGATAGTGATTCTAAAAATAAGTGAACAAACCTGTCGTATTTATCATTTATCAAGAATATTAAAATATACAACTGAAGTTCAGGTTTGAATCCCAAATCGGTAGAGGGTGGCTCTGAATTCAAGAAAAAAAATAACTGGAATGAAGAATCTACCGTTTGCCATGGAACCATTGGGGATATTTTTCTGCCATTGACAATGTCCTTGAGGGAAAGAAACCCGACAGTAAGCCATCAAATCACTCATTGTATTAATCACTGCACAGTCTCAACAAAGGAATGAAACTGGATGGACCACATTACATCTACCAATGCACTGGAAAATACAACCACACAATCAGCCCTCTTGACCCTGCAACCTCCGCCTCACTGTGGGCCAACAACAGCAGCAGAACTGTACTCCAGCCCAATCTGAAATCTCATGGCCTGATATCCACCACTCAACCATTAACATCAAGGCAGGGGATCAACCCTGGTTCAATGGTGAATGCAGGAGGGCATGTCAGGAGCAGTACAAGGCATACCTAAAAATGAGGTGCCAACCTGGTGAAGCTACCAAACCTGCATGCCAAACAGCACAAGCAACACCAAATAGAACTAAGTGATCCCATAGCCAATAGATTAGATGTGAGTTCTGCAGTTCTGCCACACCTAGTCAAGAATAGTGATGGACAATTAAACAACTCACTGGAGGAACCATCACAGATATCCCCACCCTGACCGATGGAGGGGTCTCACACATCCATGCAACAGATAAGAGGACAGCATTAGCAGCGCTTTTCAGCCAGCAGTGCCAAGTGGATGAGCCTTCTCCATTGGTCCCTGACATCACAGATATGAATCGACTTGGTTGAAAACTCATTTCAAATCAGATCAAGAAATGGATAAGCAGTGTAAAGGTATGGGCCCTGCCAATATTCTGGCAATTATACTGTTGGCTGTGCTCCAGAACCTGCTGCCCACCAAGGCAAGTACTGCTCCAGCACTGGCACCGACTGACTTTGTGGAACATTGCTCAGGGATGTTCCAACACAAAAACACAGGGCAGATCCAACTCAGGCAATTCCCCTCCATCAGTCCACACTCACTCAGCAGTGAAGTGATGGAAGGCTGATGCACCTGCTCAGCATTAACCTACTCAGCGATGCCCAGTTTGGGTTATGCCAGGGCCACTCAGTTCCTGAGCTTGTTACAGACTTGATTCACAAACTGACAAACAGCTGAATGAGGTGAGGATGACAGGCCAGACCCCCTCCAAGTCCACTATTTCGACTTCAGTGATATCACCAGACCTTACCACAGTCTCAGCTCATTTGCTGAAAATCTCATTCATTCCATTTATTAACTCTAGATTTCATTATCTAAACCAACATCCCACATTCACCCTCCCGATAATCTCAAGAATATTGAAAACTCTACTGCCGAAGTGCTCACTTGTACCAAAACTTGCTGATCAATCAAAAGACTCCCATTTATAAGCAACAACAATTTACTTTCGCACCTTTGAATTAATTCCTGGCTGTAATCATTCCTATCTCCCTGCACCACACACCCTTTCATATCTCAATAACTCATTTTAGTTCAGACTCTCAATGATGTGTTTATTTTTGAGTTCACCTGTGTGACTGTTTCTATAGATTGCAAGGGAACATGGTCTGGAATCCCTACTCTAACCCCCTAAGATCAGCTTTCTTCCGTTAAGGCATTCTCGAAAAACTGCTTATTTGGCAATGGTTGTGGTCACTGGACACAATATTCTCCATCTGTAGCCTTATGTCAAAACTTCTCAATAATATTTTTGTGAAATTAAAACCATGATGATTTGTACAGATATCTTCTACTCTTCAATATCGCTGAGTGAATAATCTGTAATGTCTCTTACCCAACCACCTTCACCATACAAAGTGCAGCAGTACAAGGCAGTCAAACATCACCCTCTCCACAGGCAACAGGGCTTTGCCATTGTTTACTGGTTTCTGTGGAAGGGGAAATACACAGTTGATGTTTCAGGGAGTGCAATATGAATTACAGGGAATGAAAATGGTGCAGAATTTGACTGTCAGAAATTGAAGGAAAATACACTCGCTTATTGGACAAAAGGATTCTTGACTGTCAAAGATATTGTGGAAAAAATAACATGATAATGGAACAGCACATGGTCAGGAGCCGGGCAGCAGTGGACAATTCATTTCCATTCCTGAAGAAGGGCTTCTGCCCAAAACGTTGATACTCCTGCTCCTCAAACTCTGCCTGGCCTGCTGTGTTTTTCCAGCTCTACATTTTTCAATTAATTTACAAAACAGCTGTGAAAGTCATAGTAAAATACTATACCGAGCAAAAATACACCCATGAGAGACTGAGGAAGCTAGATAATGAACAAGTGGACATCAGAGAACCCAGAGGTGAACCAGAGCAGAGTTTACTTTTATGATCCCACAGTCAAAGATGTGCGAGCAGCAGCTAGGGTAAGACTGTTTGTTTTAGAAGTACTTACCGGTAGCGGGCAGCGGTGTTTTTTTTCACTCTCTCTTCACAGAAAGAGCAGGAGCAGTAGGGGGGAAGTGACGATGACCAGAGAGGCAGCCGAGACCTGGAAGCAGGTAGAGCGTAAGCTTACCTGGGTAGGTTTGTTTCCCCTTTAAAAGCACGCAGCTGAAGATGGCAGATGGATGGGTGACAGTGAGGGGGACTGGGAGGAAGCAGCCAGTGCAGGGACCCCCTGTGGTCGTTCCCCTCAAGAACAAGTATACCGTTTTGGATACTTGTGGGGGGGTGGGGGGACTTACCAGGGGTAAGTAACGGGGCTCAGGCCTCTGGCACGGAGCCTGTCCCCGCTACTCAGAAGGGAAGGGTGGAGAAGAGCAGAGCAATAATAATTGGGGACTCGATAGTTCGGGGCACAGATAGGCGGTTTTGTGGGAACGAGAGACTCACGTTTGGTATGTTGCCTCCCAGGTGCAAGGGTACGTGATGTCTCTGATCGTGTTTTCCGGGTCCTTAAGGGGGAGGGGGAGCAGCCTGAAGTCGTGGTCCATATTGGCACCAATGACATAGGTAGGAAAAGGGCTGAGGATGTTAGACAGGCTTTTAGGGAGCTAGGTTGGAAGCTCAGAGTTAGAACGAACAGAGTTGTTGTCTCTGGTTTGTTACCCGTGCCACGTGATAGAGAGTCGAGGAATAGGGAGAGAGAACAGTTAAATGTGTGGCTACAGGGATGGTGCAGGAGGGAGGGATTTCGGTACTTGGATAACTGGGGTTCTTTCTGGGGAAGGTGGGACCTCTATAAACAGGATGGTCTGCACCTGAACCTGATGGGCACCAGTATCCTTGGGGGGAGGTTTGCTAGTGCTCTTGGGGGGGGGGGGGGATTTAAACTAACTCTGCAGGGGCATGGGAACCCAGACTGTAGCTTTTGGGTGCAGGACCTGGAGTGTAGGGAGGTTAGGAATATGGCATCAATATTAAAGGAGGGTGCCTGTAAACAGAAGAGTGGCTTGAAGTGTGTATACTTTAATGCCAGAAGTATACGAAATAAGGTAGGTGAACTCTCAGCGTGGGTTGGTACCTGGGACTTCGATGTTGTGGCTATTACGGAGACGTGGCTAGATCAGGGACAGGATTGGCTGTTGCAGGTTCCAGGGTTTAAATGTTTTAGTAGGGTCAGAGGTGGGGGTAAAAGAGGGGGGGGGGGTGTGGCTTTGCTTGAAGATGGACGAAGATTTGCCATCTGAGGTAGTTTGGGTTGAGGTTAGGAATAGGAGAGGTGAGGTCACCCAGTTAGGAGTCTTTTACAGGCCTCCTCATAGTCCTCGAATCGTTGAAGAAAGGATTGCGAAGATGATTCAGGAGAAGAGTGACAGTAATAGGGTGATTGTTATGGGAGACTTTAACTTTCCTAATATTGATTGGGAAAGCTATAGCTCAAGTTCGTTAGATGGGTCAGTGTTTGTGCAATGTGTGCAGGAGAGTTTCCTGACACAATATGTAGATAAGCCAACAAGAGGTGAGGCCATACTGGATTTGGTTCTGGGTAACGAACCAGGCCAGGTATTAGAACTAGAGGTAGGTGAGCACTTTGGGGACAGTGACCACAATTCGGTGATTTTTACTCTAGTGATGGAGAGGGATAAGTGTGTACTACAGGGCAAGAGTTATAGCTGGGGGCAGGGAAATTATGATGCGTTGAGGCATGACTTAGGATGTGTGGATTGGAAAAGTAGATTCCAAGGCAAGAGCGTAATTGATATGTGGAACTTGTTCAAGGAGCAACGATTGAGTGTCCTTGATAAGTACGCACCTATCAGGCAGGGAGGAAAGGGTCGTGTGAGGGAGCCGTGGTTTAATAAGGAATTGGAATCCCTTGTTAAATGGAAGAGGGCGGCCTTTGTAAAGATGAGGTGTGAAGGTTCAATAGGGGCGATTGAGAGTTATAAGGTAGCCCGGAAGGACCTGAAGAGAGAGCTAAGTGCAGCAAGGAGGGGACATGAAAGGTCCTTAGTTGGTAGGATTAGGGAAAACCCTAAGGCTTTCTATAGATATGTTAGGAATAAAAGAATGACTAGGGAAGGAATAGGTCCAATCAAGGATAGTAATGGGAAGTTGCGTGTGGAGGCTGAAGAGATTGGGGAGGCACTGAATGAATACTTTTCGTCAGTATTCACTCAGGAACAGGACATTGTTGTCGATATGAATACTGAGGCACGATTAAGTAGAATGGATGGTTTTGACATATGTAGAGAAGAGGTGTTGGAAATTCTGGCAAGGGTGAAAATAGATAAGTCCCCTGGGCCTGATGGCATTTATCCTAGGATTCTCTGGGAAGCAAGGGAGGAGATTGCAGAGCCATTGGCCTTGATTTTTGTGTCCTCTTTGTCTACAGGAGTAGTGCCAGAGGACTGGAGGCTAGCAAACGTGGTTCCCTTGTTCAAGAAGGGGAGTAGGGATAATCCTAGTAACTATAGGCCAGTGAGTCTCACTTCTGTTGTGGGCAAAGTCTGAGAGAGAATTGTAAGGGATAGGATTTATGCACATCTGGATAAGAATGATGTGATCAAGGATAGTCAGCATGGTTTTGTGAAGAGCAGGTCGTGCCTCACAAACCTTGTTGAATTATTTGAGAAGGTGACTAAGGAGGTAGATGAGGGGAAAGCGGTAGATGCGGTATATATGGATTTTAGTAAGGCGTTTGATAAGGTCCCCCATGGTAGGCTACTGCAGAAAATACAGAGATATGGCATTGAGGGTGAGTTGGAGGTTTGGATTAGGAATTGGCTGGCTGGAAGAAGACAGAGGGTAGTAGTTGATGGCAAAGGTTCATCTTGGAGTGCCGTCACTAGCGGTGTTCCGCAAGGATCTGTTTTGGGACCATTGCTGTTTCTCATTTTTATAAATGACCTGGAGGAAGGGTTAGAAGGTTGGGTGAGCAAGTTTGCGGATGATACGAAAGTCGGAGGAGTTGTAGACAGTGAGGAAGGATGTGGCAGGTTACAGCGGGATATAGAGAAGCTGCAGAGCTGGGCAGAAAGGTGGCAAATGGAGTTCAATGTAGCTAAGTGTGAGGTGATTCACTTTGGTAAGAGTAACAAAAAGATGGGGTACTGGGCTAATGGTAGACTACTTGGTCGTGTGGAAGAGCAGAGGGATCTTGGTGTCCATGTACACAGATCTCTGAAAGTTGCCACCCAGGTAAATAGTGCAGTGAAGAAGGCATATGGCCTACTGGCTATTAGTGGTAGAGGAATTGAGTTCCTGAGTCCTGAGGTCATGCTGCAGTTGTATAAGACTCTGGTGCGGCCGCATCTGGAATATTGTGTGCAGTTTTGGTCGCCATACTATAGGAAGGATGTGGAGGCACTGGAACGGGTGCAGAGGAAGTTTACCAGGATGTTGCCTGGTATGGTAGGAAGATCCTATGAGGAAAGGCTGAGGCACTTGGGGTTGTTTTCATTGGAGAAAAGAAGGTTTAGGGGTGACTTGATAGAGGTGTACAAGATGATTAGGGGGTTAGATAGGGTTGACAGTGAGAACCTTTTTCCACGTATGGAGTCAGCTATTACAAGGGGGCATAGCTTTAAATTAAGGGGGGGGTAGATATTGGACTGATGTTAGGGGTAGGTTCTTCACTCAGCGAGTCGTAAGCTCATGGAATGTCCTGCCAGTAGCAGTAGTGGACTCTCCCTCTTTATAGGTATTTAAGCGGGCATTGGATAGGTATATGGAGGATAGTGGGTTAGTGTAGGTTAGGTTGGCTTGGATCGGCGCAACATCGAGGGCCGAAGGGCCTGTACTGCGCTGTATTCTTCTATGTTCTATGTTCTCTCTCTCTCCACCCATCTCTCTCCACCCATCTCTCTCTCCACATCACTCTCCATCCATCTCTCTCCCCCTCTCTCCCCCCTCTCTAACCCCCTCCCCCTCTCTCTCTCCCCATCCCACGCCCACTACCTTCCCCTCTGTCTCCGCCCCCTCTCTCCCCCTCCCCGTCTCCCTTCCGTCTCTCTCTCTCCCCACCTCTCTCTCCCTTCCTCTTTCTCCCCACCTCTCTTCCCGTCTCTCCCTGACTCTCTCCCCATCTCTCTCCCCATAATTTCTTCCCTAGCCCCCTTTCTAGCTCCATACTCTCTCGCCACTCTCTCCCCACTCACTCTCCTCTCTCTCTCTTTCTCTCTCTCCCCACTCACTCTCCTCTCTCTCTCTCCCCACTCTCTCTCCCCCTCTCTCTCCCCCTCTCTCTCCCCCTCTCTCCCCCTCTCTCTCCTCCCTCTCTACCCCCTCTCCCCCTCTTCCCCCTCCCTCCCCCTCTCTCTCCCCCCTTTCTCCCCCTCTCTCTCCCCCCTCTCTCCCTCTCTCTTCCCGCTCTTTCTCCCCCCTCCCTCACCCCCATTCTGTCCTCCTCTCTCCCTCTCCCTCCCTCTCTCTCTCCCCCTCTTCCCCCCACTCTCATGTCTCTGTCCCCCGCTCTCCTGTCTCTCTACCGTCTCTCTCTCCCACTTCTCTCTCCCCCTCTCTCCCACCCTCTCTCTCCCCTTCTCTCTCCCCCCTCTCTACACCCCACTTTCTCCACCCCACTGTCTCCACCCTCTCCCCCCTCTCTCTCCCCACACTCTCTATCCCCGCTCCTCACCCTCTCTCTCTCACCCCCCGCTCTCTCACCCCCACTCTCTCATCCCGCTCTCTCACCCCGCTCTATCAAACCACCCTCTCCCCCTCACTCTCCCCCTCACTCTCCCCCTCACTCTCCCCCTCACTCTCCCCCTCACTCTCCCCCTCACTCTCCCCCTCACTCTCCACCCTCTCTCTTCCCCCTTTTTATCCCTCCGCTCTCTGCCCCCTCTCTCTCTCCATTGCCTCTCTCTCTCTCTACCCCCTCTCTCCCCACGATTCTCTACCGATCTCCACCCACTCTCCCCACACCCCCTCTCTCCCCTCCCTCTCTCTCCCTCCTTGCCTCCTCTCTCTCTCTCTCCTCTCTCTCTCTCTTCCTCTCTCCCCCCTCTCCCTTGCCTCCTCTCCCTCCCCTCTTTCGCCCTCCCTCTCTAGTCCCTCTCTCTCTACCCCTCACGCTGCCCTCTCTCTCTCTCTTTTCACTCTGTCACCTCACTCTCCCTCCCTCTCTCTCACTCTGTCCCCCAATCTCACTCACCATCTTTCTCTCCCCCTTTCCCTCCCCCCTTTTTCTGCCCTCTCTCTCTCCCCCAACCCGCACAATTCCCCCGACCTCTCTCTCTCACCCCCTCTCTCTCACCCCTTTCTCTCTTACCCCTCTCTCTCACCCCCCCTCTCTCACCCCCTCTCTCTCACCCCCTCGCTCTCACCTCCTCGCTCTCACCCTCTCTCTCCCCTTCTCTCTCACCCCCTCTCTCTCACCCCTCTCACTCGCCCCACTCTCGCGTGGTCGCTCTCTCAACCCCAGTCTCTACCCCTCTCTCACCCCCTCTCATACACCCTCTCTCTCACACCCTCTGTCTCACCCATCTCCCCACTCTCTCTCCCTTTACGCAAACCTCTCTCTCCCCCACTCTCCCAAACACCCTCTCTCCCTCTCTTCCCCCTCTCTCCCCCTCTCTCTCGCCTCTCTCTCTCACCCCCTCTCTCTGCACCCTCTCTCGACCCCCTCTCTCTCGCCCGCTCTCGCTTGTCCCCCTCTTTCACACCATCTGTCTCGCCCCCTCTGTCCCCCGTCTCACCCACTCTCTCGCCTTTTTTTCTCTCTCCCCTTTCCCTCCCCTCTCTTTCTCACCTCCTCTCTCCACCCCTTTCTCTCCATCTCTCTCGCTTCACTAGCTCCCTCCCCTTACTCTGTCACCTCACTCCCTCCGGCTCTCACTCCATCCCTTTCTCCCTCCCTCTCTCTCACCCCCACTCACTCGCCTGTCTCACCCCCACTCACTCCCCTCTCTCTCTCCCCCCTCTCTCCCCCTCTCTCCCCCTCTCTCTCTCCCCCCCTCTCTCAAAACGCCTCCATCACTCCCTCTCTCTACCCTCTTTCTCCACCCCGCTCACTCCCTCTCTCTACACATCAATCTCTTTCTCCCCTCTCTCTGTCCACTAATTCTCTCCCCCACCCTGTCACCTAAATCTCTCCCCTCTCTTACCCTCCCTCTCTCACTCCCTCCATCTCTCCCCCTCTTACTCTCCCCTCTCTCCCCGCTGTCTTTCCCCAATCTCTCCCCAATATCTTCCCCCACTCTCACCGCCATCGCACTCCCCTCTCTCCCTCTCCCTCTTTCTCTCTCCCCCTCTTTTCCCTCTCTCTCCACCCTCTTTCTCCCCATCCCTCTCTCACCCTCTCACTCTCCCTCTCTGTCTCTCAATTGCTCCCTACTCTCTCCCCCAATCTCACTCCCCCACTTTCTCTCCCCATCTCTGCCCCTTTCTGTCCTCCTTTCTCTGCCCCCATCTCTCTCCCCTACATCCCACTTTTCCCTCCCTCTCTGTCCCCCACTATCTCTTTTCCTCCCTCTCTGCCCCCCTCGCTCTGTCCCCCCTCGCTCTGTCCCCCTGCCCTCTGCTCCCCTCCTCTGTGTCCCCCCTTCCTCTCTGCTCCCCCCTTCTATCTGTCCCCCTCTCTCTCCCCTTCTCTCTGTCCCCCTCTCTCTCTCTGCCTCCCTCTCTTTGTCCCCCTCTTTCTGTCCCCCTCTGTCCCCCCAGTCTCCCTCTCTCTGTCCCTCTCTCTCTGACCCCCCTCTTTTTGCCACCTCCCTCTTATTCCCCACCCCCCTCTGTCCCCCTCTCTCTGTCCCCTCTCTCTGTCCCCAATCTTTGACTCCCCCTCTCTCTCTCATTCTCTCCCTCTCCCCCGTCCCCCTCTCTCTTCCCCCCTTCTGTCCCCCCCTCTCTGTCCCCCCTCTGTCTGTCCCCCTCTCTCTTCCCCACTTCTGTCCACCCCTTTTTTCCCCTCTCTCTGTCCCCCCTCTCTCTGCCCCCCTCTCTGCCACTCTCTCTGTCCACCCTCCCTGTCCGCTGTCTCTCAGTCTCCCCCTCGCTCTGTCACCTCCTCGCTCTGTCGCCCCCTCGGTCTGTCCCTCTGCTCTCTACCCCCCTCCTCTCTGTCCCCCAATTCCTCTCTGTTCCCCCGTCTCTGTGTCCTCCCTCTTCCTGAACCCCTATGACCCACTCTCTCTGTCCCCGTCTCTGTGTCCCCATCTCTGTCCCTTTATCTCTGTCCCCCTCTTTCTGACCTCCCTCTCTCTGTCCTCACTCTCTCTGTCCCCCACTCTCTATCCCTGTCTCTCTCTGTCCCCACTCTCTGTCCCCCTCTCTCTACCCCACTCTGTCCCCCACATTCTGTCGCCCCCACTCTGTGCCCCGCTCTCTGTCCCCCCTCTGTCCCCCCTTTCTATTCCCCTCTTTCTGACCCCCACTCTGTCTGCACTCTCTCTCTCCGCCCTCTTTCTCCGCCCTCTCTCTCTGTCCCCATCTCTCTGTCCCCATCTCTCTGTCCCCATCTCTCTGTCCCCATCTCTCTGTCACCCTCTCTCTGTCCGCACTCTCTCTCTCCGCCCTCTTTCTCCGCCCTTTCTCTCTGTCCTCATCTCTCTGTCCCCATCTCTCTGTCCCCATCTCTCTGTCCCCATCTCTCTGTCCCCATCTCTCTGTCACCCTCTCTCTGTCCGCACTCTCTTTCTCCGCCCTCTTTCTCCGCCCTCTCTCTCTGTCCCCATCTCTCTGTCCCCATCTCTCTGTCACCCTCTCTCTGTCCGCCTCTCTCTTTCCCCCTCTCGTTGTCCCCCTCTCTGTGTCCCCCCCACTCTGTGTCCCCCTTGCTCTGTGCCCCCCCCGCTGCACCCCTTGCCCACTTCTCTCTGTCCCCTTCTCTCTGTTCCCTTCTCTCTGTCCTCCTTCTCTCTGTCCCCCCTCATTCTCCCTCACTCTCTCTGCTCCCTGTGACACCCATCTCTCTGTCCCCCATATCTCTGTCCCCCATCTCTCTGTACCCACCCTCTGCTCCCCCCTCTGTCCCCGTCCCTCCTCTTTCTGTTCCCCTCTTTCTGTCCCCCCTGTTTTCCCCCCGTCCCCCCCTCTGTCCACCCCTCTCTGGCCCCCCTCGCTGTCCCTCACTCTCTCTGCTCCCCATGGCCCCCTTTCTCTGTCCCCGTCTCTCTGGTCCCCGTCTCTCTGTCCCCCGTCTCTCTGTCCCCCGTCTCTCTGTCCCCTGTCTCTCTGTCCCCGTCTCTCTGTCCCCATCTCTGTCTCCCTCTCTGTCCCACCTCTCTGTCCACACCCTCTGTCCCCCCCTCTGTCACCCCATCCCTCCTCTTTCTGTCCCCCTCTCTCTGTCCCCCTCTTTCTGTCCCGCTCTCTCTGTCCCCCCTCTCTCTGCTCCGCTCTCCCTCTGCCCCCTCTCTTTCCTCCTCTCCGTGTCCCACTCTCTATGTCCCCTCTCTCTATCCCCCTGTCTCTGACCCCCTCTCTCTGTCACCCCTTTCGCTATCCCTCTCTCTGCGTCTCCCTCTCTGTCCCTTTCTCTCTGTTCCCTTCTCTCTGTTCCCGCTCTCTCTGTACCCCACTCTCTGTCCCTCCTCTGTCTGCCCCCTCTGTCCCCTTCTCTCTGCCCCAGTCACCCTCTTTCTGTCCATCTGTCTCTCTGTCCCCCCTCTCTCTGACCCCACTCTCTCTGTCCCCCTCTCTCTGTCCCCCTCTCTCTGTCCCCCCTCTCTCCCTGTCCCCACTCTCTCTCTGTCCCCCCCCTCTCTCTGTCCCCCCCCTCTCTCTGTCCCCCCCCTCTCTCTGTCCCCCCCCTCTCTCTGTCCCCCCTCTCTCTCTGTCCCTCTCTCTCTGTCCCCCCTCTCTCCCTGTCCCCACTCTCTCTCTGTCCCCCCTCTCTCTGTCCCCCCTCTCTGTCCCCAGCCTCTGTTACCCCTTCCTCTTTCTGTTCCCCTCTTTCTGTCCCCCTGTCTGCCCACCCTCTCTCTGTCCACGCTCTTTCTCTGTCCCTCTCTCTCTTTTCCCCTCTCTCAGCACCCTCTCTGGGTCCCGACTCTCTCTGTCCGCTCTCTCTCACTGTCCCCCCCTCTCTGCCCCCTCTCTCTTTCGTCCTCTCCGTGTCCCACTCTCCTTATTCCCTCTCTCTATCCCTCTGTCTCTGTCCCCCCTCTCTCTGTCACCCCCTCTCTGTCCCTCTCTCTGTCCCTCTCTCTGTCCCTTTCTCTCTGTCCCTTTCTCTCTGTTCCCGCTCTCTCTGTACCCCACTCTCTGTCACCCCTCTGTCTCTCCCCCCATCTGTCCCCCCTCTCTCTGTCCCCTCTCTCTCTCTGACCCCCCTCTCTCTGACTTAATCTCTCTGACCGCCTCTTTCTGTCCCCCCTCTCCCTGAACACCCCTCTCAGCCCCCTATGACCCCCTTTCTCTGTCAGCCGTCTCTCTGTCCCCATCTCTGTCCACATCTTGTTCCTTTCTATCTGTACCCCCTCTCTGTACACCACTCTCTGTCCCCCCTCTCTGTCCCCACTCTCTCCGTCCCCCACTCTCTGTCCCTGTCTCTCTTGTCCCCCTTCTGTCCACCTTTCAATTTCCTCCCTCTCTCTGCCCCCAATCTCTGCTCCCCCGCCCCCTCTCTCTGAACCCCTCCCACAGTCGACCTCTCTGTACCCACTCTTTCTGTCCCCCTCCCTCTGTCCCCCCTCTCTCTGTCCCCCACTCTCTGTACCCCCTCTCTGTCTCCCCCCCCCGCACTCCCCCCCGTACCACCCCCTCTGTCCCCTATCTCTGTCCCTTCTCTCTCTGTCCCCCCGTTCCCCTCTCTCTGTAGCCCCTCTCTCTGTCCCCCTCTCACTATTCCTGCTCTCTCTGTCCCCCTCCCGTTGTCCCCCGCTCTCTGTCCCCCCTCTCTGTCTCCCCTCTTTCTGTTGCCCATCTCTTTGTCCGTCTCTCTATTCCTGCTCTCTCTCTCCTCCTCTCTCTCTCCCTCCTCTCTCTGTCCCCCTCTCTCTGTCCCCCGATCTCTGTCCCCCGCTCTCTGTTCCCCCCTCTCTGTCGCCCCTCTTTCTGTCGCCCCTCTCTCTGTCCCTCTCCCTATCCCTTTCTCTGTCCCTCCTCTCTCTTTCCCCCTCTCTCTGCCCCCTTCTCTCTCTCCCCGCTCTCTGTCCCCCCTCTTTCTGTCTCCCCTCTCTTTGTCCCTCTCTCTATTCATGCTCTCTCTCTCCTCCTCTCTCTGTCCCTTCTCTCTCTGTCCCACTCTTTCTGTCCCCCTCTCTCTGCCCGCCCTATCTGTTCCCCCCCTCTCTGTCCCCGTCTCTCTGTTCCCCTCTCTATTGTACCCTCCCTATTTCCCCCTCTCTCTGCCCCTCTCTCTGCCCCTCTCTCTGCTCCCCTCTCTCTGCACCCCTCACTCTGTCCCCCTCCTCTCTGTCACCTCGCTCTCTGTCACCCCGCTCTCTGTCCCCCGCTCTCTGTCCCCCGCTCTCTGTCCCCCGCTCTCTGTCCCCCGCTCTCTGTCACCTCCTCTCTGCCCCCTCCTCTGACCCCCTCCTCTGACCCCCTCTCTATTTCCCCCTCTCTATTTCCCCCTCTCTATTTCCCCCTCTCTCTGTCCCCCTTACTCTGTCCCCCTTACTCTGACCCACTCTATCTGTCCAGCTCATCTCTGTCCCCCTCCTCTCTGTCCCCCGCTCTCTGTCCCCCCGCTCTGTCCCCCTCTATCTGTCCAGCTCCTCTCTGTCCCCCTGCTCTCTGTCCCCCTCTCTCTCTGCCCCCCTTTCTATATCCCCATCTCTATGTTCCCGCGCTCTATGTCCACCCTCTCTCTGTCCCCCTCTCCGTCCCTCCTCTCTCTGTCAATCTCTCTCTGTCCCCCCTCTCTCTTCAACCTCTCTGCACCCCTCTCTCTGTCCCCCATCTCTCTATCCCCATCTCTCTGTTCCAGCGCTCTCTGTCCCCCGTTTCACTGTCCCCCTCTTTGTCTCTCCTCTCTATATCCCCCTCTCTCTGCCTCTCTCTCTGCCCCTCTGTCTGCCCCACATCTCTGACCCATCTTTCTGTCCCCTCTTTCTGCCCCCTCTTTCTGCACACTCTTTCTGTCCCCTCTTTCTGTCCCCTCTCTCTGCCCCCCTCTCTCTGTCTGCACTCTCTCTGTCCCCCCTCTCTCTGTCCACCCTCACTCTGTCCCCATCTCTCTGTCCCCGTCTCTCTGACCCCCGTCTCTCTGTCTTCCCACTCTCTGTCCCCACTGCCTCTGTCCCTGCGCTCTCTATCTCCCCTCTCTCTATCCCCCTCTCTCTGTCCGCCCTCTCCCTGTCCCCCTCTGTCTCCCACTCTCTCTTTCCCCACCTCTCTGTCTCCCCTCTCTGCCCCCCGTCCTCACGTCTCTCTGTCCCCCTAAGTCTGTCGCCTCTCTCTCTGTCATCCTTCTCTCTGTCCCACCCGATCTCTGCCCGCTCGCTCTGTCCACCCTTCCTGTCCCACTGTCTCTCTGTCGCCTCTCTCTGTCCCCCTCTGTTCCCTCTCTCTGTCCCTCTCTCACTGTCCCCCTCTCTCTCTGCCCCCCGCCACCTCTATCTATCCCCCCTCCCTGTCCCCTTGTCTCTGTCCTACCATCCCTGTCCCCTGACTCTCTGTCACCCCCCTCTCTGCCCCCTATCTCTCGCCCCCCGCCCCCTCGCTCTGTCCACCCTCCCTGTCCCCTTGTCTCTCTGTCCACTCTCGCTCGCTCACCCCTCTCCATCCCCCTTCACTCTGCCCCCCCTCTCTCTGTCCCCACGGTTCTCTGTTCCCCAGGTCTGTCCCCCCTCTCTCTGTCCCCCCTCTCTCTGTCCCCTTCTCTCTGTCCCCTTCTCTCTGTCCCCTTCTCTCTGTCCCCTTCTCTCTGTACCCTGCTCTCTGTTCCCTTCTCTCTGTCCCCACTCTCTGTCCCTCACTCTTTGTCCCTTTCTCCCTCTGCCCCCTCTCTCTGTCCCCATTCTCTCTGTCCCCCTCTCACTGTCCCCCTCTGTATGTCCCCCTCTCTCTGTCCCTGTCTCACTCTGTCCCCTCTCTCTCTGACCCCCCTCTCTCTGTCCACCTCTCACTCTGTCCACCTCTCTCTGCACCTCCTCTCTGCCCCCTCTCTCTGCCCACCCTCTCTCTGCCTCCCTCTCTCTGACACCCTCTCTCTGACCCTCTCTCTCTGCCCTCCCTCTCTCTGCCCACTCTCTCTGCCCCTCTCTCTGTGACCCTCTCTCAGCACCCTCCCTGAAACCCTCTCTCTGCCCCCCTATGACCTCCTCTCTTTGTCACTCATCTCTCTGTTCCCCCCTCTCTCTTTCCCCCTCTCTCTTTCCCCCTCTTTCTGTCCCCACTCTCTCTGTCCCCACTCTCTCTGTCCCCACTCTCTCTGTCCCCACTCTCTCTGTCCCCCTCTCCTTGTCCCCACTCTCTCTGTCCCCACTCTCTCTGTCCCCCATCCCTCTGCCCCCCATCTCTCTGTGCTCACTCTCTCTGTCCCACTCTCTCTGTCCATCTCTCACTGTACCACGCTCTTTGGCCCTGTCCCTCTGTCCCCGTCTCTCTGTACCCTGTCTCTCTATCCCCCCTCTCTCTGTCACCCCTCTTTCTGTCCCCCTCTCTCTGCCCCCCTCTCTGTCACCCTCTTTCTGTCCTCCCAACTCTCTGCCACCTCTCTCTGTTCACTCTTCCTGTCCCTCTGTTTCTCTGTCCTCCCCTCTCTCTGTCCCACTCTCTTTTTGTTCCCCTCTCTCTCTGTCCCTCTGACTCTCTATCCCCCACTCTCTCTGTTCCCATCTCTCTGTCTCCATCTCTCTGTTCTCCTCTCTCTGTGCCCCCCCTCTCTGTCCCCTATCTCTCTGTCCCCTATCTCTCTGTCCCCTATCTCTCTGTCCCCTATCTCTCTGTCCCCAATCTCTCTGTCCCCCCTCTCGTTCCCCCCTCTCTGTCGCCCCCGTCTCCCCCTCACTGTCCCCCTCTCTGTCCCCCCCTCTCTCTCTGTTCCCCCCCTCTCTCCCCCTCTCTCACTCCGTCTCTGTCTCTCACCTCTCTCTCTTCCCCTTTCTCTCTCCCCCTCTCTCTGTTCCCCTCTCTCTGTCCCACCTCTGTCTGTCCCCTCTCTCTGTCCCCCCTCTCTCTGTCGCTCTCTGTCCCTTTGTCTCTGTCCCCCCTCTCTGTCCCCCACTCTCTCTGACCACACATCTCTGTCCCCTTCTCTCTGTCCCACTCTCTCTGTCCCCCGCTCTCTGTCCCCCTCTCTCTGATCTTCTCTCTCTGACCACCTCACTCTGTCCCCCTCTCGCTGTCCCCCTCTCGCTGTCCCCCTCTCGCTGTCCCCCTCTCGCTGTCCCCCACTCTCTGACCCCCTCTCTGACCCCCTCACTCTGAACCCCCTCTCTCTGTCCCCTATCTCTGCTCCTCCTCTTTCTCTGTCCCCCTTTCACTCTCCCCCCATCCCCCCTCTCGCTGCCCCCCTCTCTCTGTCCCCCAGTTTCTGACCATTCCTCCCTCTGTCCGCCCGTCCACCCCCTCTCTGTCCATCCTTCACTCTGCCCCCCTCTCGCTGTCCCCCTCTCGCTGTCCCGCTCTCTCTGACCCCCTCTCTCTGACCCCCTCACTCTGACACCCCACTCTCTCTCTCTGTCCACCCCTCACGCTGTCCCCCTCTCTATGTCCCGCTATTTCTGCTCCTCCTCTCTTTCTGTCCCCCTTTCACTATCCCCCTCTCTGTCCCCCCCTCTCGCTGTTCCCCCAACCTTCGACCTCTCTCTGCCCCCTCACTCTGTCCCCCCTCTCTCTGACGCTCTCTGTCCCGTTGTCTCTGTCCCTCCTCTCTGTCCCCCACTCTCTCTGACCACACATCTCTGTTCCCTTCTCTCTGTCCCACTCTCTCTGTCCCCTGCTCTGTGTCACCCCCTCTGACCCTCTCTCTCTGACCCCCTCACTCTGTCACGCTCACTCTGTCCCCCTCTCTCTGCCCCCCTCTCTCTGCCCCCTCTCTCTGCCCCCCTCTCTCTGCCCCCTCTCTCTGCCCCCCTCTCTCTGTCACCCTCCTCTCTGTCCCCTCCTCTCTATCCCCTCCTCTCTGTCCCCCTATCTCTGCTCGTCTTCTCTCTCTGTCCCCATTTCTCTTTCCCACCTTTCTGACCCCTTCTCGCTGTCCCACTCTCTCTTCTCCCCCCGTCCCCCAGTCTCTGACCATCCTCTCTTTGTCCGCCCGTCCACCCCCTCTCTGTCCACCCCTCGCTCTGTTCCCCCCTCTCTCTGTCTCCCTATCAATATTACCCTCTCTCTGTTCCCCTCTCTCTGTCCCCCTCTTTCAGTTCCCTCTCTCTGACCGCCCTCTCACTGACCCCCTCTCTCTGTCGGCCTTTCTCTATCCCCCCTCTCTCTGTCTCCCCTCACGCTGCCGCCCCGTCCCCTAGTCACTGACCATCCCCCTCTCTGTCCGCCCGTTCACCCCCTCTCTGTCGACCCCTCGCTCTGTCCCTCTCTCTCTGTCCCCCCCTCTCTGCCCCTCCTTTCTCTCTGTCCCCTTTCACTATCCCCCGTCCCCCCTCTCTGTCCCCCGCTCTCTGTCGCCCCTCTGTCTGTCGTTCCTCTCTTTGTCCCTCTCTCTATTCCTGTTCTCTGTCCTTCTCTCTCTGTCCCCCGACTCTCTGTCTCCCACTCTCTGTCCCCATCTCTCTGTTCCCATGCTCTCTGTCCACCCTCTCTGACCCCACCCTCTCTGTCCCCCTCCCTCTGTCCCCTCTCCCTCTGTCCCCACTCTCTCTGTCACCCATGTCTCTCACCCCCATTTGTCCCCGTCTCTCTGTGCCCCTCTCTCTCTCCCCTCTCTCTGCCCCCCTCTCTCTGTCCCCACTTTCTCTGTCCCCCTCTCTCTGTGACCTTCTCTCTGTGCCCCTCTCTGTGCCCCCTCTCTCTGCCCCCCATGATCCCCTCTCTCTGTCCCCCCACCCTCTGCCCCCCTGTCCCCACTCTCTCTGTCCCAACTCTCTCTGTCCCACCTCTCTCTGTCCCCTCTCCCTCTGTCCCCACTCTCTCTGTCACCCATGTCTCTCACCCCCATTTGTCCCCGTCTCTCTGTGCCCCTCTCCCTCTCCCCTCTCTCTGTCCCACCTCTCTCTGTCCCCCCCCTTTCTGTCCCCGCTCACTCTGTTACCCATTTCTCTGCCCCCCCATCTATCCCTCTCTCTCTGTACCCTTCTCTCTGTCGCCCTCTCTCTGTCCCCACTTTCACTGTGACCTTCTCTCTGTGCCCGTCTCTGTGCCCCTCTCTCTGTCCCCACCCTCTCTGCCCCCCTCTCTCTTTGACCCTCACTCTGTTACCCCTCTCCCTGCCCACCATGACCCCCTCTCTCTGTCCCCGTCTCTCTGTTCCCACGCTCTCTGTTCCCACGCTCTCTGTCCCACCATTCTCTGTCCCCCTCTCTTTAACCCTCTCTCTGTCCCCCTCTCTCTGTCCCCCTCTCTCTGTCCCCCCCTCTCTGTCTGCCCTCTCTCTGTTACCCCCCTCTGCCCCCCTCTCTCTTTGCCCCTCTCTCTGTCCCCTCCCTGAAGCCCTCTCTCTGCCCTTCTATGACCTCCTCTCTATGTCCCTCATCTTTCTGTACCCCCTCTGTCCCTCCTCTCTCTGTCCCACTCTCTCTGTCCCCCTCTCTCTGTCTCCACTCTCACTGTCCACCTCTCACTGCCTCCTTCTCGCTCTGTCCCCCGTCTGTGACCCCATCTCTCTGTCCCCCTCTCGCTGTCCCCCCCTCTGCCCCCTCCTCTCTGTCCCCCTCCTCTCTGTCCCCCTCCTCTCTGTCTCCTACTCTCTGTCCCCTACTCTCTGTCCCCCTCTCTCTGTCCCCGTGTCTCTGTCCCCCCTCTCGGTCCCCCTCTCTCTGTCCCCGTGTCTCTGTCCCCCCTCTCGGTCCCCCTTCTCTGTTCCCCCCTCTGTCCCCCTCACTGTTTCCTCCATCTCTGTCCCACTCTCTCTGTCCTCCTCTCTCTGTCCACCTCTCTCTGTCCCCCCTCTCTGTCCCCCCTCTCTGTCCCCCCTCTCTGTCCCCCCTCTCTGTCCCCCCTCTCTGTCCCCCTTCTCTGTTCTCCCCTCTGTCCCCCTCACTGTCTCCCCTCTCTCTGTCCCCGACTTTCTGTCCCCACCCCCCGTCCCGCCTCTCTGTCCCGCCTCTCTGTCCCACATCACTGCCCCTCCTGCCCCCCCTGTACATCCACCCCGGACCCCCCACTCGCGGTCCACCCTCTCTCGGTCCCCCCTCTCTCTGTCCCCAGTCTCTCTGTCCACCCCTCTGTCCCTTTCTCTCTGTACCCCATCTCTGTCCCCCAACTCTCTGTACCCCCTCTCTCTCTCCGCCCTCTCTAAGTTCCCACGCTCTCTGTCCCGCCTCTCTCTGTCCCTCTCTCTCTGTCCCCTCTCTCTGTCCACCATCTCTCTGTCCCTCCTCCCTGTCTCCCTCGCTCTGTCTCCCTGAACACCTCTCTGCCCCCCATCCCCCTCTCTCTGTCCCCACTCTGTGTCCCATGCTCACTGTTCCCTTCTCTCTCTCTGCCCCCTCTCTCTGACCCCTCTCTCTGCTCCCCTCTCTCTCTATCCCCCACTCTCTGTCCCTGTCTCTCTGCCTCCCTCTCTCTGCCCCTCTCTCTCCCGCTCCTCTCTGTCCCCCTCCTCTCTGTCACTCTCTCTCTGTCCCCACTCTCTCTGTCCCCCCTCTCTCTGAACTCCCTTGCTCTGACCCGCTCTCCATGAACCTCTCTCTCTGCCCCTTATTACGCCCTCTCTCTCTCTGTGCCCCCTCTCTCTGCCCCCTAACTCTGTCCCCACTCTCTGTCCCCCACTTTCTATCCCACCTCCCTCTGTACCCCTCTCTCAGTCCCCCTTCTCACTGACCACCTTCTCGCTGCTCCCCCTTCTTACTGTCCCCCCCTTCCTGTCCCCCACTCTCGCTGACCCCCTCTCTGCTCCCCCGTAACCCCTCACTCGGTCGCCCCTCTCTCTGTCGCCCTCTCACTGTTCCCCTCTCTCTGACCCCCCTTGCTTTGTCCCTCCTCTCTCTGTCCCGCTCTCTCTGGCCCCCTCTCTCTGTCCCCCCTCTCTCTGCCCCCCCGATCTGTCCCCACTCTCTGTCCCCTCTCTTGCTGTTCCCCCCTCCCCGTACCCCCTCTCTCTGTTGCCCCTCTCTCTGTCGCCCCTCTCTGTCGCCCTCTCACTGTTCCTCTCTCTCTGCCCCCCTTGCTCTCTCCTCCCTCTCTATGTCCCCCTCTCTCTGCTCCCCTCTCTCTGTCCACCTCTCTCTGTCGCCCCAACTCTGTCCCCCTGTCTCTGTCCCCCTCACTCTGTCCCACCTTGCTCTCTGCCCTGTCTCTCTCTGCCCCCTCTCTCTGCCCCACCTCTCTCTGGCCCCTCTCTGTCCACCTATCTCTGTCCCAACTCTCTGTATCCCCCGTCCCTCTCTTTCTGCCCCCCTTTCTCTGTCCCACTCCTCTCTGTCCCTCTCTCTCAGTCCCCCTCTCTTCGCCCACCCGTCCCTCCTCTCGCTGTCCCCCTCTCTCTGTCCCCCACTCTCTGTCACCCTTCTCTCTGTTCCACCTCTCTCTATCCCCCCTCTCTCTGTCCCTCTCTCTCTGCCCACTCTCTCTCTCCCCCGTCCGTCTCTCTCTGTTCCCCCATCTCTCTGTCAGCCCTATCTCTATCATCCCTCTCTCTCTGTCCCTCTCTCTCTGCCCCCGTCCCTCTCTCTCTGTCCCCCCACCTCTCTTACCCCCAACTTTCTGTCCCCCAACACTGTCCACAACTCTCTGCACCCCCTCTCTCTGTCCCCCTCTCTCTGTCCCCCTCTCTCTGTTCCACGTTCTCTGTCCCTCTCTCTCTGCCCTCCTTTCCCTGTCCCCTTCTCTCTGTCCACCCCTCGCTCAGTCCCCCTTTCACGCCCCCCGCTATCTGTCACCCGTCTCTCTGTCCCCCACTCTCTGCCTCCTCTATCTATCGATCCTCTCCCTGTCGCCCACTCTCTGTACCCTCTTTGTTCCCCTATCTCTATTCCCCCCTGTCCCCCCAGTCCCGCCTCTCACTGTTCCCCTCTCTCTGTACGCCATCTCTGTTTCCCCTCTCTGTTCCCCCCTCTCTGTCCCCGCTCTCAATGTCTACCCTCTCTCTGCCCCCAACTCTCTGTCCCACCACTCTCTGTACACCTCTCTTCCCGCCTCTCTGCCCCCCTCTCTATACAACTTTCTCTGTCCCCCTCTCACTGTCCCCCCTCTCTCTGCACCCCCGGCCTCCTCTCACGTTACCCCCTCTCTCTGTCGCCCCTCTCTCTTTCGTCCCTCTCTCTGTCGTCCCTCTCTCTGTCGCCCTCTCATTTTCCACCCTCCACCCTCTCTCTGCCCCCCCTCTCTGCATCCCCTCTCTCTGTCCGCCCTCTGTCTGTTCCCACGCTCTCTGCCCCCTCTCTCTGAGCCCCCCCTCTCTGACCCCCCTCTCTGACCCCACTCTCTCTGACACCACTCTCTCTGCCCCCTCTCTCTGTCTTCCCTCTCTCTGTCCCCCCTCTGTCTATCCCACCATGTCTCTGTCCCCCTGCCTCTGTACCATCTGTCTCTGTACCCCGTCTCTGTCCCCCCTCGCTCTTTGCCCCCTCTCTCCCCCCCTCTCTCTATCCCTCTATCTCTGTCCCAACTCCCTGTTCTGCCTTTCTCTGTCCCTCTCCTCTCTGTCCCCCTCTCTCTGTCCCCCTTTTCTCTGTTCCCCCTCTCTCTATCACCCCTCTCTCTGTGCCGCTCTCTCTGCCCCCAGTCCGTCTCTCTCTATCCCCCATCTCTCTGTCAGCCCTCTCTCTATCCCTGCTCTCTCTATCCCCCTACTCCCTGAACACCCTCTCTCTGTCCACCCTCTCTTTGTTCCCACGCTGTCTGTCCCCTTTTCTCTGCCCACTCTGACTGTCCACCCTCTCTCTGACCCCACTCTCTCTGACCCCACTCTCTCTGACCCCACTCTCTCTGTCCCCCCTCTCTCTGTCCCCCTCTCTCTGTCCCCCTCTCTCTGTCCCCTTCTCACTGTCCCAATCTCTCTCTGTCCTCCCTCTCTCTGTCCCCTTCTCACTGTCCCCATCTCTCTCTGTCCCCCTCTCTCTGTCCCCCTCTCTCTGTACCCCCCATCCCCCTCTTCTCTGACCCCCTCTGTCCTCTCCCTCTCTGTTCCCCCTCTCTCTGTCCCCCCACTCTCTCTGTCCCTCCTCTCTCTCTCTGTTCCCCATCTCTCTCTCCCCGCTCTCTCTGTCCCCCCTCTCTGTACCCCCCTCTCTGTCGCCCCTCTCTCTGTATTCCTCTCTCTGTCCCCCCTCTTGTACCCCACTCTCTGCCCCCCCGTCCGCCATCTCTCTGTCTCCCCCTCTCTGTACACCCCTCTCTGTCCCCCTCTCAGTCCCCCTCTTCTCTGTCCCCCTTCTGTCCCTTCCCTCTCTATCTCCCCTCTCTGTGCCCCTCTCTCTGTCCGTCCTATGTCTCTTCCCGCGCTCTCTGCCCCGTCTCTCTGCCCTCCTCTCTCTGTCCCCACTCTCTGTCCGCCCTCTGTCTGTTCCCGCGCTTTCTGCCCCCTCTCTCTGCCCCCTCTTTATGTCCCCCTCTCTCTGTCCCCCTCTCTCTGTCCCCCTCTCTCTTAAACCACTCTCTCTGCCCCCCTCTCTCTGCCCCCCTCTCTCTGTCCCGCTCTCTCTGTTCCCCCCTCTGTCCCCTCTCTCTGACCCCACTCTCTCTGACCTTCTCTCTCTGTGCCTCTCTCTCTGTCCCCCTCTCTCTGACCCCACTCTCTCTGACCCCACTCTCTCTGACCCCACTCTCTCTGACCCCACTCTCTCTGACCCCACTCTCTCTGCCCCTCCTCTCTCTGTCCCCCTCTCTCTGTCCCCCTCTCTCTGTCCCCCTCTCTCTCACCCCAATCTCTGTGACCCCACTCTCTCTGTCCCCCTCTCTCTGTCCCCCTCTCTCTGTCCCCCTCTCTCTGTCCCCCTCTCTCTGTCCGCCTCTCTCTGTCGCCCTCTCTCTGTCCCCCTGTCTCTGTCCCCCCTCGCTCTGTCCCACCTTGCTCTCTGCCCCGTCTCTCTCTGCCCCGTCTCTTGCTGCCCCCTCTCTCTGCCGCCCCTCTCTCTGCCCCCTCTCTGTCCCGCTATCTCTGTCCCAACTCTCTGTCCCTGTCCCTCTCACTCTTCCCCCCTTTCTCAGTTACTCTCCTCTCTGTCCCCCTCTCTCTGTCCCCATCTCTTCGCCCTCCCGTCCCTCCTCTCTCTGTCCCCCTCTCTCTGCCCCCCTTCTCTCTGTTCCACCTCTCTCCATCCCTCTCTCTCTCTCCCACTCTCTCTGCCCCCCCCTCTCTGCCCCCCGTCCATCTCTCTCTGTCCCCCCATCTCTCTGTCCCCCCATCTCTCTGTCAGCCCTCTCTCTATCCCCTCTCTCTCTCTGTCCCTCTCTCTCTCTGCCCCCCGTCCCTCTCTCTCTGTCGCCCATCTCTCTTTCCCCCAACTCTGACCCCAACACTCTGCACCCCCTCTCTCTGTCCCCCTCTCTCTGTTCCCACTCTCTGTCCCAATTCTCTCTGCCCCCACTCTCTGTTCCTCTCTCTCTGTCCCTCTTTCTCTGCCGTCCTTTCTCTGTCCCCTTCTCTCTGTCCACCCCTCGCTCAATCCCCCTTTCACGCCCCCCGCTATCTGTCACCCGTCTCTCTGTCCCCCACTCTCTGCCTCCTCTCTGTATCGATCCTCTCTCTGTCGCCCACTCTCTGTACCCTCTTTGTTCCCCTATCTCTATTCCCCCCTCTGTCCCCCCCCGGCCCGCCTCTCACTGTCCGCCTCTCTCTGTACCCCATCTCTGTTTCCCCTCTCTGTTCCCCCCCTCTGTCCCCGCTCTCAATGTCTACCCTCTCTCTGTCCCCAACTCTCTGTCCCCCCACTCTCTGTACACCTCTCTCCCCGCCTCTATGCCCCCCTCTCTATACACCTTTCTCTGTCCCCCTCTCACTTTCCCCCCTCTCTCTGAACCGCCGGCCCCCTCTCACGTTACACCCTCTCTCTGTCGCCCCTCTCTCTTTCGTTCCTCTCTCTCTGTAGCCCTCTCATTTTCCACCCTCTCTCTGCCCCCCCTCTTTGCACCCCCTCTCTCTGTCCGCCCTCTGTCTGTTCGCACGCTCTCTGCTCCCTCTCTCTGACCCCCCTCTCTGACCCCACCCTCTCTGACCCCACCCTCTCTGACCCCACTCTCTCTGTCCCCCTCTCTCTGTCCCCCTCGCTCTCTGCCCCCTCTCTCTCCCCCCCTCTCTGCCCCCTTCTCTGTCCCCCTCTCTCTGTCCCTCTATCTCTGTCCCAACTCTCTGTTCCGCGTTTCTCTGTCCCTCTCCTCTCTCCCCCTCTCTCTGTCCCCCCTTTCTCTGTTCCACCTCTCTCTATCACCCCTCTCTCTGTCCCGCTTTCTCTGCCCGCCGTCCGTCTCTCTCTATCCCCCATCTCTCTGTCAGCCCTCTCTCTATCCCCCCTCTCTCTGTCCCCCAACTCCCTGCACACCCTCTCTCTGTCCACCCTCTCTCTGTTCCCACGCTGTCTGTCCCCTTCTCTCTGCCCCCTCTGTCTGTCCACCCTCTCCCTGTTCACCCTCTCTCTGACCCCACTCTCTCTGACCCGACTCTCTCTGTCCCCCCTTCTCTCTGTCCCCTTCTCTCTGTCCCCCTTCTCTCTGTCCCCCTTCTCTCTGTCACCCTTCTCTCTGTCCCCCTTCTCTCTGTCCCCCTCTCTCTGTCCCCCTCTCTCTGTACGCCCCCGTCCCCCTCTTCTCTGTCCCCCTCTGTCCTCTCCCTCTCTGACCCCCCTCTCTCTCTCCCCCCACTCTCTCTGTCCCTCCTCTCTCTCTCGGTCCCCCCTCTCTCTGTCCCCCCTCTCTCTGTCCCCCCTCTCTGTACCCCACTCTCTGCACCCCCGTCCCCCATCTCCCTTCCCCCCTCTCTGTACACCCCTCTCTGTCCCCCTCTCTGTCCCCCTCTTCTCTGTCTCCCCTCTGTCCCCTCCCTCTCTGTCCCCCCCCTCTCTGTCCGCCCTCTATCCCCTCTCTCTGACCCCACTCTCTCTGACCGCATTCTCTCTGCCCCCCTTGCTCTGTCCCCCCTCTCTCTGCCCACCTCTCTCTGTCCCCACTCGCTCTGTGCCCCCTCTCTCTATCCCCCCATGTCTCTGTACTCCCTGTCTCTGTCCCCCCATCTCTGTCACCCCTCGCTCTGTCCCACCTTGATCTCTGCCCCCTCTCTCTCTGCCCCATCTCTCTCTGCCCCCTCTCTCTGCACCCCCCTCTCTCTGTCCCAACTCTCTGTCCCCCTCTCTCTGTCCCTCTCTCTCTGCCCCCTTTTCTCTGTCCCTCTCCTCTCTGTCCTCCTCTCTCTGTCCACCCCTCGCTCCGTCTCCATGCCAAGCCCCCCGCTTTCTGTGCCCCGTCTGTCTCTGCCCCCCCCACTCTCTGCCCCCTCTCTCTGTATGCCCTCACAGTGCCCCCTTTCTCTGTCACTCCCTCTCTCTGTCCCCCACTTTCTGTACACCCTCTTTGTTCCCCTCTCTCTATCCCCCTCTGTCCCCCACTGTCCTGCCTCTCACCGTCACCCCTCTCTATGTCCCTATCTCTCTGTACCCCATCTCTGTCACCCCCTATATTGTCCCTTCTCTGTTCCTCCACTCTGTCCCCCCTCTCAATGTCTCCCCTGTCTCTGTCCACAATTCTCTGTCCCCCCACTCTCTGTAGACCTCTCTGTCCCGCCTATTTGTTCCCCCACTCACTGTACCTCTTTCTCTGTCCCCCCTCACTTTCCCCCTCTCTCTGCACCCCGGCCCCCTCTCTCTGTCCCCTCTCTCTATCGACCCTCTCTCTGTCCCCCTTTTTCTTACCCCTTCTCTCCGTTCCCCCTCTCTCTATCCCCCTCTCTCTGTCCCCCTCTCTCTGTCCCCCTTCTCTCTGTTCCCCTCACTATATCCTCCCTCTCTCTGTCCCGCTCTCTCTGCCCCCCCGTCCGTCTCTATTTGACCCCCCATCTCTCTGTCAGCCCTCTCTCTCTATCCCCCCTCTCAGTTCCTCTCCCTCTGCGCCCCCGTCCCTCTCTCTCTGTCCCCCATCTCTCTGTCCCCCCTCTCTCTGTCCCCCTCTCTCTGTCCCCTTCTCACTGTCCCCATCTCTCTCTGTCCTCCCTCTCTCTGTCCTCCCTCTCTCTGTCCCCCCTCTCTCTGTCCCACTCTCTCTGTCCCCCTCTCTCTGTTCACCCCGTCCCCCTCTTCTCTGTCCCCCCTCTCTCTGTCCCCCCACTCTCTCTGTCCCTCCTCTCTCTCTGTCCCCCATCTCTCTCTCCCCGCTCTCTCTGTCCCCCCTCTCTGTCCCCCCTCTCTGTACCCACCTCTCTGTCGCCCCTCTCTCTGTCGCCCCTGTCTCTGTTCCCCCTCTCTGTACCCCACTCTCTGCCCCCCCCGTCCCCCATCTCTCTGTCTCTCCCTCTCTGTACACCCCTCTCTGTCCCCCTCTCAGTCCCCCTCTTCTCTGTCCCCCCTCTGTCCCTTCCCTCTCTATCTCCCCTCTCTGTTCCTCTCTCTCTGTCCGCCCTATGTCTGTTCCCGCACTCTCTGCCCCCTCTCTCTGCCCCCCTCTCTGTCCCCACTCTCTGTCCGCCCTCTGTCTGTTCCCGCGCTCTCTGCCCCCTCTCTCTGCCCCCTCTCTCTGCCCCCTCTCTCTACCCCCTCTCTCTGTCCCTCTCTCTCTGTCCCCCTCTCTCTGTCCCCCTCTCTCTGTCCCCCTCTCTCTTAAACCACTCTCTCTGCCCCCCTCTCTCTGCCCCCCTCTCTGTGTCCTGCTCTCTCTGTCCCCTCTCTCTGTCCCCACTCTCTCTGACCTTCTCTCTCTGTGCCCCTCTCTCTGTGCCCCTCTCTCTGTCCCCCTCTGTCTGTCCCCCTCTCTCTGCCCCTCCTCTCTCTGCCCCTCCTCTCTCTGTCCCCCTCTCTCTGTCCTCCTCTCTCTGTCCCCCTCTCTCTGTCCCCAATCTCTCTGACCCCTCTCTCTGTCCCCCTCTCTCTGTCGCCCTCTCTCTGTCCGTCTGTCTCTGTCCCCCCTCGCTCTGTCCCCCCTCGCTCTGTCCCACCTTGCTCTCTGCCCCGTCTCTCTCTGCCCGTCTCTCGCTGCCCCCTCTCTCTGCCCCACTCTCTCTGCCCCCTCTCTGTCCCCCTATCACTGTCCCAACTCTCTGTCCCCCGTCCCTCTCACTCTTCCCCCTTTCCCTGTTACTCTCCTCTCTGTCCCCTTCTCTCTGTCCCCCTCTCTTCGCCCTCCCGTCCCTCCTCTCTCTGTCCCCCTCTCTCTGCCCCCCTTCTCTCTGTACCACCTCTCTCCATCCCTCTCTCTCTGTCCCACTCTCTCTGCCCCCCTCTCTCTCTGCCCCCCGTCCGTCTCTCTCTGTCCCCCCATCTCTCTTTCCCCCAACTTTCTGTCGCCCAACTCTGTCCCCAACTCTCTGCACCCCCTCTCTCTGTCCCCCTCTCTCTGTTCCCACTCTCTGTCCCAATTCTCTCTGCCCCCACTCTCTGTTCCTCTCTCTCTGTCCCCCTCTCTCTGTTCCACGTTCTCTGTCCCTCTCTCTCTGCCCTCCTTTCTCTGTCCCCTTCTCTCTGTCCACCCCTCGCTCCGTCCCCCTTTCACGCCCCCCGCTATCTGTCACCCGTCTCTCTGTCCCCCACTCTCTGCCTCCTCTTTCTATCTCTCCTCTCTCTGTCGCCCACTCTCTGTACCCTCTTTGTTCCCCTATCTCTATTCCCCCTTCTGTCCCCCCGTCCCGCCTCTCACTGTCCCCCTCTCTCTGTACCCCACCTCTGTTTCCCCTCTCTGTTCCCCCCCTCTTTCCCCGCTCTCAATGTCTACCCTCTCTCTGTCCCCAACTCTCTGTCACCCCACTCTCTGTACACCTCTCTCCCCGCCTCTCTGCCCCCCTCTCTATACACCTTTCTCTGTCCCCCTCTCTCTGTCGCCCCTCTCTCTTTCGTCCCTCTCTCTCTGTCGCCCTCTCATTTTCCACCCTCTCTCTGCCCCCCTCTTTGCACCCCCTCTCTCTGTCCGCCCTCTGTCTGTTCCCACGCTCTCTGCCCTCTCTCTGACTCTCTCTCTCTGACCCCCCTCTCTGACCCCACCCTCTCTGACCCCACTCTCTCTGTCCCCCTCTCTCTGTCCCCGTCGCTCACTGCCACCTCTCTCTCTCTCCCCCTCTCTCTGCCCCCTTCTCTGTGCCCCTCTCTCTGCCCCCCTCTCTCTGTCCCGCTCTCTCTGTCCCCCTCTCTCTGTCCCCTCTCTCTGACCCCACTCTCTCTGACCTTCTCTCTCTGTGCCCCTCTCTCTGTCCCCCTCTGTCTGTCCCTCTCTCTCTGACCCCACTCTCTCTGCCCCTCCTCTCTCTGTCCCCCTCTCTCTGTCCCCCTCTCTCTGTCCCCCTCTCTCTGTCCCCTTCTCTCTCACCCCAATCTCTCTGACCCCACTCTCACTGCCCCTCTCTCTGTCCCCCTCTCTCTGTCCCCCTCTCTCTGTCCCCCTCTCTCTGTCCCCCTCTCTCTGTCCCTCTATCTCTGTCCCCCCTCGCTCTGTCCCACCTTGCTCTATGCCCCGTCTCTCTCTGCCCCGTCTCTCGCTGCCCCCTCTCTCTGCCCCCCTCTCTCTGCACCCTCTCTGTCCCCCTATCACTGTCCCAACTCTCTGTCCCCCGTCCCTCTCACTCTTCCCCCCTTTCCCTGTTACTCTCCTCTCTGTCCCCCTCTCTCTGTCCCCCTCTCTTCGCCCTCCCGTCCCTCCTCTCTCTGTCCCTCTCTCTCTGCCCCCCTTCTCTATGTTCCACCTCTCTCTGTCCCACTCTCTCTGCCCCCCTCTCTCTCTGCCCCCCGTCCATCTCTCTCTGTCCCCCCATCTCTCTGTCAGCCCTCTCTCTGTTCCCACTCTCTGTCCCAATTCTCTCTGCCCCCACTCTCTGTTCCTCTCTCTCTGTCCCTCTCTCTCTGCCCTCCTTTCTCTGTCCCCTTCTCTCTGTCCACCCCTCGCTCCATCCCCCTTTCACGCCCCCCGCTATCTGTCACCCGTCTCTCTGTCCCCCACTCTCTGCCTCCTCTCTCTATCGATCCTCTCTCTGTCGCCCACTCTCTGTACCCTCTTTGTTCCCCTATCTCTATTCCCCCTTCTGTCCCCCCCGTCCCGCCTCTCACTGTCCCCCTCTCTCTGTACCCCATCTCTGTTTCCCCTCTCTGTTTCCCCCCCCTGTCCCCGCTCTCAATGTCTACCCTCTCTCTGTCCCCCCACTCTCTGTACACCTCTCTCCCCGCCTCTCTGCCCCCCTCTCTATACACCTTTCTCTGTCCCCCTCTCACTGTCCCCCCTCTCTCTGAACCCCCGGCTCCCTCGCATGTTAGCCCCTCTCTCTGTCGCCCTCTCATTTTCCACCCTCTCTCTGCCCCCCTCTTTGCTCCCCCACTCTCTCTGTCCGCCCTCTGTCTGTTCCCACGCTCTCTGCCCCCTCTCTCTGACCCCCTCTCTCTGACCCCCCTCTCTGACCCCACCCTCTCTGACCCCACTCTCTCTGTCCCCTTCTCTCTGTCTCCCTCGCTCTCTGCCCCCTCTCTCTCTCCCCCTCTCTCTGCCCCCTTCTCTGTCCCCCTCTCTCTGTCCCTCTATCTCTGTCCCAACTCTCTGTTCTGCCTTTCTCTGTCCCTCTCCTCTCTCCCCCTCTCTCTGTCCCCCTTTTCTCTGTTCCACCTCTCTCTATCACCCCTCTCTCTGTCCCGCTTTCTCTGCACGCCGTCCGTCTCTCTCTGTCCCCCCATCTCTCTGTCAGCCCTCTCTCTATCCCCCCCTCTCTGTCCCCCAACTCCCTGCACACCCTCTCTCTGACCACCCTCTCTCTGTTCCCGCGCTGTCTGTCCCCTTCTCTCTGCCCCCTCTGTCTGTCCACCCTCTCCCTGTTCACCCTCTCTCTGACCCCACTCTCTCTGACCCGACTCTCCCTGTTCACCCTCTCTCTGACCCCACTCTCTCTGACCCGACTCTCTCTGTCCTCCTATCTCTCTGTTCCCCCTCTCTCTGTCCCCCTTCTCTCTGTCCCCCTCTCTCTGTACGCCCCCGTCCCCCTCTTCTCTGTCCCCCTCTGTCCTCTCCCTCTCTGTCCCCCCTCTCTCTGTCCCCCCACTCTCTCTGTCCCTCCTCTCTCTCTCGGTCCCCCCTCTCTCTGTCCCCCCTTTCTCTGTCCCCCCTCTCTGTACCCCACTCTCTGCATCCCCGTCCCCCATCTCCCTTCCCCCCCCTCTCTGTACACCCCTCTCTGTCCCCCTCTCTGTCCCCCTCTCTGTCCCCCTCTTCTCTGTCTCCCCTCTGTCCCCTCCCTCTCTGTCTCCCCTCTCTGTCCCCCTTCTCTCTGTCCCCCCCTCTCTGTCCGCCCTCTGTCTGTTCCCGCGCTCTCTGCCCCCTCTCTCTGCCCCCTCTCTCTGCCCCCTTCTCTCTGTCCCCTCTCTCTGACCCCACTCTCTCTGAACGCATTATCTCTGCCCCCCTTGCTCTGTCCCCCCTCTCTCTGCCCACCTCTCTCTGTCCCCACTCGCTCTGTGCCCCCTCTCTCTATCCCCCCATGTCTCTGTACTCCCTGTCTCTGTCCCCCCGTCTCTGTCACCCCTCGCTCTGTCCCACCTTGATCTATGCCCCCTCTCTCTCTGCCCCATCTCTCTCTGCCCCCTCTCTCTGCACCCCCCTCTCTCTGCCCCCTCTCTCTGCCCCGTCTCTCTGTCCCCTATCTCTGTCCCAACTCTCTGTCCCTCTCTCTCTGTCCCTCTCTCTCTGCCCCCTTTTCTCTGTCCCTCTCCTCTCTGTCCTCCTCTCTCTGTCCACCCCTCTCTCCATCTCCATGCCAAGCCCCCCGCTTTCTGTGCCCCGTCTCTCTGTGCCCCGTCTCTCTCTGCCCCCCCACTCTCTGCCCCCTCTCTCTGTACGCCCTCACAGTGCCCCCTTTCTCTGTCACTCCCTCTCTCTGTCCCCCACTTTCTGTACACCCTCTTTGTTCCCCTCTCTCTATCCCCCTCTGTCCCCCACTGTCCCGCCTCTCACCGTCACCCCTCTCTATGTCCCTATCTCTCTGTACCCCATCTCTGTCCCCCCTATATTGTCCCTTCTCTGTTCCTCCCCTCTGTCCCCGCTCTCAATGTCTCCCCTGTCTCTGTCCACAATTCTCTGTCGCCCCACTCTCTGTAGACCTCTCTGTCCCGCCTATTTGTTCCCCCACTCACTGTACCCCTTTCTCTGTCCCCGCCCCTCACTGTCCCCACTCTCTCTGCACCCCGGCCCCCTCTCTCTGTCCCCTCTCTCTATCGACCCTCTCTATGTCCCCCTTTCTCTGACCCCTTCTCTCTGTTCCCCCTCTCTCTATCCGCCTCTCTCTCTCCCCCTCTCTCTGTCCCCCTTTTCTCTGTTCCACCTCTCTCTATCACCCCTCTCTCTGTCCCGCTTTCTCTGCCCGCCGTCCGTCTCTCTCTGTCCCCCCATCTCTCTGTCAGCCCTCTCTCTATCCCCCCTCTCTCTGTCCCCCAACTCCCTGCACACCCTCTCTCTGTTCCCGCGCTGTCTGTCCCCTTCTCTCTGCCCCCTCTGTATGTCCACCCTCTCCCTGTTCACCCTCTCTCTGACCCACTCTCTCTGACCCGACTCTCCCTGTTCACCCTCTCTCTGACCCCACTCTCTCTGACCCGACTGTCTCTGTCCTCCTATCTCTCTGTCCCCCCTCTCTCTGTCCCCCTTCTCTCTGTCCCCCTTTCTCTGACCCCTTCTCTCTGTTCCCCCTCTCTCTATCCGCCTCTCTCTGTCCCCCTCTCTCTGTCCCCCTTCTCTCTGTTCCCCCCTCTATATCCTCCCTCTCTCTGTCCCACGCTCTCTCTGCCCCCCCGTCCGTCTCTGTTTGACCCCCCATCTCTCTGTCAGCCCTCTCTCTCTATCCCCCCTCTCAGTTCCTCTCCCTCTGCGCCCCCGTCCCTCTCTCTCTGTCCCCCATCTCTCTGTCCCCCTACTCTGCACCTCCTCTCCCTGTTCCCGCGCTGTCTGTCCCATAGAACATAGAATATAGAAGAATACAGCACAGTACAGGCCCTTTGGCCCTCGATGTTGCGCCGATGCAAGCCCACCTAACCTACACTAGCCCACTATCCTCCATATGCCTATCCAATGCCCATTTAAATGCCCATAAAGAGAGAGAGTCCACCACTGCTACTGGCAGGGCATTCCATGAACTCACGCCTCGCTGAGTAAAGAATCTACCCCTAACATTTGTCCTATACCTACCACCCCTTAATTTAAAGCTATGCCCCCTCGTAATAGCTGACTCCATACGTGGAAAAAGGTTCTCATGGTCAACCCTATCTCAACCCCCTAATCATCTTGTACCCTAATCATCTTGTCCCCTTCTCTCTGCCCCCTCTCTCTGTCCCACTCTGTCTGTCCACCCTCTATCTGTCCACCCTCTATCTGTCCACCCTCTATCTGTCCACCCTCTATCTGTCCACCCTCTCCCTGTCCACCCTCTCCCTGTCCACCCTCTCCCTGTCCACCCTCTCTCTGACCCCACTCTCTCTGTTCCCCCTCTCTCTGTCCCCCTTTCTTTGCCCCCCCACTCTCGCACCCCACTCTCACTGAACCCACTCTCTCTGTCCCCCCCCTCTCTCTTTCTCGCTCTCTGACCCCATCTCTCTAACCCCCCTCTCTCTGACCTCTCTCTCTGTCCCTACCTCTTTGTCCCCCACCTATCTGTCCTCCCCTCTCTATACCCTCCTCTCTGTTCCCCCCTCTGTCCCCCTCTTCTCTGTACCCCTCTGTCCCCTCCCTCTCTGTCCCCCTTCTCTCTGTCTCCCCTCTCACTGTCCCCCCTCTTTCTGTCCCCCATCTCTCTATCCCTCTCTCTCTGTCCACCCTCTCTCTGTCCCCCTTTCTCTGACCCCCTTCTCTCTGACCCCCCTCTCTGTCCGCCCCCCTGCTCTTCCCCCCCCACTCTGTCCCCCCTCTCTCTGTCCCCCTTCTCTCTGTCCCCCTTCTTTCTGTCTCCATCCCTCTCTATCCCCCCTCACTCTGTCCCCTTCTCTCTGTCCCCCTTCTTTCTGTCTCCATCCCTTTCTGTCCCCCCTCTCTGTCCCCCTCTCTCTGTCCCCCTTCTCTCTCTCCCACTTCTCTCTGTCTCCCTCCCTCTCTGTCCCCCCACTCTCTGTCCCCCTCTCTAGTTCTCCCCTCTCTCTTGCCGTCCCCTCTCTGGTCCTCCTCTCTCTCGCCCTCCTCCTCTCTCGCACTCCCCTCTTTTACACTCCCGTCTTACACTCTCCCTCTCTCTCGCGCTCCCCTCCCTACCGCCTCTGTCTCGTCCTCCTCTCTCTCAACATCTCCACTCTCTCTCTCACCCCTCCCTCTCCACCTCTCTCGCACTCCACACCCTCCCTCACCTCTCTCCCACTCTCCCTCCCTCTCGCCCTGCCCTCCCTCTCCCCTCTCTCTCGCCCTCCCCCTCTCTTGCCCTCCCCCTCACTCGTGCTGCCTCACCTTTCTCAACCTCTCCTTTCCTCTCACCCTCCCCTCCCTCCGTCCCCTCTCTCACCCTCTCCCTTCCTCTTGCCCTCCCTTCCCACCCTTCGCTCGCCCTCCCCTGCCTCCATCCCCCTCTTGCCCTCCACCCTCTCCATCCCCTCACTCGCCCTCGTCTCTCGCCCTCTCCCTTCCTCTCGCCCTCGCTTCACTCCCCTCTCTCACTCTCTCCCTCACTCTCGCCTCCCCTCCCTCTTCCCCCTCTCTCACCCTCCTCCTCTCTCGTCCTCCCCTCTCTCACTCTCACCCTTCTCTCGCCCTCCCCTCCCTCCCTACCCTCTCTTGCTCCCTCTCTCCCTCTCGCCCTCCCCTCCTTCCATCATCTCTCACGCCCTCCCTGCTGTCTCGCCCTCCCCTCTCTCGCCCTCTCCTTCCCTCTCACCCTCACGTCCTTCACTCCCCTCTCTCGCCATCCCCCTCGCACTCCCCCTCTCACCCTCACCCTTCTCTTGCCCTCCGCTCCCTCCCCTCTATCGCCCTCCCCTCTCTCGCCCTCTCCATCCCTCTCGCCTTCACCTCGCTCCCCCTCTCTCGCACCCCCCTCTCTCATCATCCCCCTCTCTCGCACCCCCCTCTCTCACCATCCCCCTCTCTCGCCCTCTTCTCTCTCACCCTACCGTCTATCACGCTCCTCTCTCACGCCCTCCTCTCTCTCACCCTCCTCCTCTCTCACGCTCCCCTTTCTCGCCGTCCTCTCCTTCCCTCGCCTGTCGTGTCCTCCGCTCTCTCAACCTCTCTCCTCTCTCGCCCTCCCCACCCTCCCTCCCCTCTCTCGTCCTCTCCCTTCCATTCTCCCCTCTCTCGCCCTCCCCCCTCTCCCATCCCCTCTCTCGCCCTCTCCCTCCCTCTTTCTCTCCGTCCCCTCCCACTGTCCCCTCTCTCCCTCCCCTCTCTCATCCTCTCCCTCCCACTCTCTCCTCTCTCGCATTCCCCCACTCTCCCATCCCCTCTCTCGCCCTCTCCCTTCCTCTCTCTCTCCCTCCCCACCCTCCCTCCCCTCTCTCATCCTCTCCCTCCCACTCTCCCCTCTCTCGCACTCCCCCTCTCTCCCATCCCCTCTGTCACCCTCTCCCTCCCTCTCTCTCTCCCTCCCCACCTCCCTCCCCTCTCTCGCCCTCCAGTTTCTCACCCTATCTCTCCCTTGCCCCTCTCTCTCTCCCCCCGCTCCTTCACTCTTGCACCACCTTATCACTCTTGACCCCCTCAATCAGTGTCTCTCTCTGTCCCCACCTCCCTCTTTTTGTCTCTGACTGAATCGCTCTCCCTCCCACCCTTTCTCTCAGTCACAATCTGTTTTCCTGCTCCTTCCATCTTCCTCTGACCCAGTGACTGGGGGTTGGGGGTGTGATTGGTCGTGAGGCTGCCTGTGGTGGGGGGTGGCAGATGTGGGAGGTAGGAGGACGGGAAAATGGGGTATAGATGGAACTGCTGGAGGGAGACAGAGACGGCAGGACAGAGAGAGTGAGGGTGAGGGAAAAGGGAAGAGAGGAGGCAGGTGGAGAAACCGGGGTTGGGGGTTGTGTGTGAGAGGGGGAACGAGGGAATGTGAAGAGGAGGGGTGGTGAGAAAGAGTGAGAGAATTGTGTAGAAAGTGGGGGGAAGATGAAATGGGGAGACCAGGCTGCAGTGGTGGGACAGGGGGAGTGAAACCCCGCTCCTGAGCTCAGGGCGCGGTGCCCTCCCCTTCCCTGAGGCCCAGGACTTGGGGCTGAGTCTGTCTCTCTCTAGCTCAGCTTCTCCAACACAAAGACACACAACAACATCGGTCACTCTGCTGCTCAGCACACTTTAATCAACATTTTTATTGGTTACAAATGGAAGTGATGGATACAGTCAGTGGGATGGTGCCTTTTCTCAGTGGCCCCTGAGTTGTGAGAAACATTGAAATGTTTCCCTGTAACCCCCTTGGGGGATAAGGATGGACAAACCAGCGCTACCCTCAGTCTGTTACCATAGCGACAGGCTGCTCCATCGCTGAAACACTGAACTGAAATGAGAAAATCCCGGATGGATTGCTTAATGAGGGAATTTGATGGATGGGTGGATTTGTGTGAAGGGATATTTCAGCACATTCTTCAGCTGCTGCCTGAACTTCGTCTGGGTCACGGCATAAATCACGGTGTTTGTGCAGCAACTGAGGAGCTGCAGCATGAAGCCCAATTCCTGCACAAAGTAAGGGATATTCACAGAGTCATACCCAATATCCCACATCCGGGTCCATATAGAATACAGCATGAACGTTGACCATAACAGGATGAAATTGGCCGAGATCACAAACAGTAAAATGATGGATTTTTTTCGGTTTCTCATTTCAGTGTCAGACTGAGCGTCCCCATTGGTGTGAGCGCGGAGTCTCCTGCGGGCTCTGCTGGTCACTAAAATGTGTCTGACGGTGAGAACATTGAGCAGCAGAATCAGGAGAAATGGGACACACGGGGTTAGAATGTGGTGGAGGAACTCGATTGTGCCCCAGACAATGGAGACTGCAACAGCGATTGTTACATCACAAAACCAGGGGAGGTTCACCAGCCGATACCGAGCCGTGAACATAAAATACCAGAAAATGTTCTTTAAACAGCTCAGCACAGTCACTGCTCCCAGAACCACAGCCGCCGTTTTCTCGCTGCAATATTTACTTTTCAGCTTCTGGCAACAAATGGCCACAAACCGATCAAAGGTGAAAGTGACGGTGAACCAGACAGAGCAGTCAGTGGCTGCATAAAGCAGGACGGCGTGGATATTACACACGGGGACGGAGTCCCTCAGGAAATAAAACTGTTCCCCATAAACAATGGGAATGTGTCTCAGGATCAGGTCGAGGATAATGACCAGGAGATCCGCCGCTGCCATGGCCCCCAGGTAACATCTGACACATGGAGACAATCCACAATCTTTATAAAGCAGGACGTAGATGGTCACTACGTTAACTGTGAGGAAGGAAAACAAACCCATTATCCATCAGCCTGGAGGCAAAGGGACCCGTTTGATCGGGGACCCAGTGAGATTTTCAAATGTGTCCCTGTATTCAGGGATTTATTAAAATAATTGGAGCTGGAATAACAAATGGGAAGGTCAGAATTACTGACAAAAATGTGACATAAACCACAAGAAACCCTCCCTCCCCAAACACACAGAGACACATCCATAAGGACAGATGGTTTCTAGAACATTCCCACACACTCGATCACTCGAGAGCAGACACAGGTCACTCCTTCCCAGTTCCTAATACAGAGGGTGGGAACGTTGCTGTCCTGAAGGATTCTCTCCCAGTTTCCTGAAGACAAACGGAGTTTGGGAATTCCTGTATTTTGGTCTAAATTGTGGTCGATCCTGTGTCGTGGAGAAATGTAAACGCAGGGAAAACGTATTCCCCCCTTTAACTGCCTGAGGGTCCTTCGGAACAGTGTCTCCTTCTCCCTGGAACGGGATCTCTTCCCTCGGGATCTTATCGTTTGTTCAATTCACTGACGTCCAGCCGTTCACAAACAATGTCAGGGACAGAACGTTCCGGGGAATGTCAGTTATAGAATGTCGGGGATAGAACATTCTGGGGAATGGCAGTTATAGAATGTTGGGGACGGAATGTTCCCGGAAACTCCTTGACCTGTCCATGACCTTCCCCAATCCACCCCACCCTCCTCTCTGACCTATCACCTCTCCCCCTGTAAAGCGGGAGCCATCCCACCCCCCCCCCCCCCCCCCCCCGCAGCATGTAGGACTAAGTACACCGACACAGTGCGTTGATCTGTAACCCAGGAGCAGTTACACTCCCAGCATGTGGGAGTGTGTACCCCATCCCTGTGCATTCATCAGTAACCCAGGAGCAGTTACCCTCCCAGCATGTAGGACTGTGTACCCCATCCCTGTGCATTCATCAGTAACCCAGGAGCAGTTACCCTCCCAGCATGTAGGAGTGTGTACACCGCCCCAGCACATTGATCTGTAACCCAGGAGCAGTTACCCTCCCAGCATGTCGGACTGTGTACCCCACCCCAGTGCATTGCTCGGCAACACTGTGCTAGACCCCTGCCCAGTGTGGGGAAACTTGCAGCCCATTCTGTAACTGACAGAATGTACAGCTCCCACCCATTTACAGCTCCATATCCCCATTGTTGCCATGACAAGGGGGTTTTGTGGGTGTGAACATCACTGCCAGAGAGAGATGGCGGGGGAATCAGTTTAAATATCACCACATGGGAGGGGTTTGGGGAATAGACAGAGAAGGGGGAGACTGAGAGACAGTGTCATGGAAGGATGTGTTCCCAGGTTTCAGAATGCTGAAATGTAGACACTTCGATAGCATCCTGTAACATGAGCCTGTCTTCCCAGGAAAGATGGGCAAATGGGATATTTGAGCATTTGCACTACAGCTTTGTAAATGGGAGTTGTTTCAACAGAATCTATGACTCACCGGGCTGAATCAAACAAAAAACTGTCTCAGTGACATTATCCCTTAGTCTGACAGAACGATTATCTGCACGATGCTGAGCTAGTTTCCTGGTGATATCGGATCAAACTCACCTCATTAACAACCCAGCCCATCCCATGGTGTCCCTCTTATTCAATACCAGCCCGATTCTCCCACCCATCATGGCTGGAGGTACTCACCATCTCCCGGGCGACCCTGGATATTCATTGTTCCCTGACACTGGGGCAATCTATAAAAGGCCAATGAGCACATGGTTGCGCTTTCTCAGTTAGGAGCTGCCCTGCGCAGTTTAACCTGTGCATGGGGGAATAAGAGACAATTACACTGCGGTTTGTCGACAGGGGCACGGAGGTCCTGGTGGATGTGCTAGTACAGAGGGGGACCATTCTCTTCCCAGAGGGGGCCACACCACCTGACCCACTGATCATGGTCTGAGCTCCCCACCCAGCTCAGTGCAGTATCTGGGGTCTGAGGAAATGCCCAGCAATACAGGACAAGCATCAATAACCTTCCCCACTCTGTCGGGATAAGGGTCACCGTATTCTGTCTGCTCCCTCACACTCCCTGTATAACAGGTAAAGCACCATCCCACCCCGCCGTGATCTCTCTCTCCCTCTCTCTCCCACTCTCTATCCCTCTCTCTCTCTCTCCCTCTCTCTCTCCCCTTGTCTTCCTCCTCCCTCCACTTTAACCCCCCCCCCACGTTAATAACACTGCATGGATACAACACTGTGAACTGATTCCCTCCAGACCCCTCACCATGTCCCCGTCCCCTTCACCTAAACCAGCACTAACAGCAAGGACACCCACTCCCACCCTCACCCCCTCCCTCCCTTTCTCCCATTCCAGGAGAAACAGCCTGGAATAGGTCAGAAAGTGCCAAGCCGGGTGGTGGAGTGCCCGATATCCGTTCCCTCACCCCCCCTCCCCCCGCCATGTGGGGAGGACCCTGGTAGGAGCTGGAGAGGACCGGGACGCCTTGTGTGGAGATTCTGAAACATCCATGTCCCACCGACCGAGTAAGGAGCAATGTTCAGCGAAGGGCAATTCTCACTTTAAACCCACTGGCAGCTCCGTTTCCCCCCGGCACAACTTAGAATCTGTGGCTCTGATGCCGTCTCCCTTTTGTGTTGAGCTGGTACAAATGGATTCCCCACGGTCTCGGTGGGCAGGAGGGTGGGCTCACAACACATCGTCACCACCACCTCCCAGGAAGGGAGCACAGAGACTCCCTCCTACACCTCCCCTGTAAACAGCTCAGATACTGAAACTAATCTGTGATAGTTACTGCTCTCCCCACTTGTCCTGATATCTTCAACAATCTGTGCTCATATACACCCAGAGCCCTCTGCTCATGCAACCCCTTTATTATGGTACGGCCTGTATTAAACTGCCTTTCAATGTCCTTCCTACCACAGTACATCACCTCACACTGCTCTGCATTGATCCCCATCTGCCTTATAACTGAACACTACACCAACGTGTCACTGTCCTGTTAGAGTTCCACACTGTCTTCCATTGATTTCAGAGTTCTTCCAGGTTCGGTGCCATCTACAAACATTGCGATTGAAATCGTGTCACAGTCCCTATGAAACACCTGAAATCCTGCCCCACACACACAAGTCTGAGCAAGTGAAATACTGATATATTCCCACGGACAGAGTCGAATAATGACATGCTGTCAATGGAGCAACAGAAGTCCTGACACATACCAGACAGAGTAGATTAATTATTGACAAACCACAGAGCAAGAGAAATCCGGTTAGGTCCCACTTATCCACTTCATCAGAGTATAATGTGATGAAGTTGAAAGTGTGTACTGTACTTTTAAGAGAGGGAATGCTGTTTTGAACTGAGAGCTTACAAGCACCTGTGGTATGAGAGGGTGGCAGACCCAGAAACAGTATATTGTTATAGAGCTGGAGTCGGGTAATAAGCAGTTAAGGGAAAGAGGGTCCCTGAGTTGTGAATAGTTGATGGAAAATGGTCACTTTCAGAGTGAAAAAAATAAATTGATGTTTTTATTTAAACAGTGGAATTTGGGAGTTCTCTGTTCCTCATATTTCAATAGTTTACGAGGCAAATTGAGCATTTCTTTATGTTTCATTTAACTTACCAGATGAGCTTCACGCCATGTCCTAACAATTCCTGTCAGTGTATGTGTGTGTCTGTGTGTGGGGCAGGTCTTGCAGTCTCTGTGGTGCTTAAAGTGATGCAATGCCACCCTCTGCTGGCCTCCCCACGCCACTGAAAGGCATTGGCAGAGGGTGAAAACCAACAGGGATTCATTCAGAGAGGGGGAGGGAGAGAGCAGCTGCTCACAGCACCATCCAAACTGATGTCTTATACATGTACTGATATAAATGTCCTTTAAACGTTGTAACTGTCCCTGCTTTCACCACTTGCTCTGCAAGTTCATTCCACACACAAGCCAGATTCTGTCTAAAATAATTAACTCTTATGACTTTTGTAAATCTTTTTCCTCGCACCTTAAAATATCCCTCAGTTTTGAATCCCCAACTCTTGGGAAAAGACATCAGCCCTTCAGCTTATCTGTACCCCTCATTATTTTGTAAACTTCTGTGAAGTTACCCCTTAACCTCATCCTCTCCAGTGAAAAAAGTCCCAGCATACCCAGCCTCTCCTTATCGCTCACTCCCTGCATTCCCAACAACATCCAAGTTCATCTGTTCTCAATCCTCTCCAGCTTAATAATATCAAGGTCAATAATATCAAAGTGAATAGTCAAGGTATTTTCTAAGGGAAGGGTAGACCAAAACTAGAGGGCAGAGGTTTAAGGTGAGAGGGGAAACATTAAAGCGACCTAAAGGGCAGCTTTTACACCCAGAGGGTGGTGTGCCTATGGAATGAGCGGGCAGGGTGACCAGACTGGACACAGTATTCCAGAAGAGGTCTAAGCAATGTCCTGTACATACTCAACATGACATCCCCATTCCGATACTCAAAGGGTCTGACCAATGAAAACAAGTGTGTTAAACACCTTCTTAACCGTACTATCTATATGAGATGCAAATTTTAAAGAATTATACCTGACGGCCTAGGTGTCTATTCTACAACACTGCCAAAGGCTCTACTTTGAATTGTATAGGTCCTGCTGTTGTTTGATTTACCAAATCCAATACCGCACATTAATCCAAACTAAACTCCATCAGCCACCCCTCAGCCCAGTGAGTGATATTACTGTCACCTCCCCCTCCCCTTCAATTTTAAAATGCCCATCCCTCTCCAGGAGGCCTGCACACTCTGGCCTTGATTTTCACAAAGACCCTGAGCTTGATTTGCCTTGTGTGGTTAGGGGGAGGAGGGACAGATTGCAGACACAGTCAGTGGGGAGGAGAGGCTGGACAGTAATCACCGGCCTGGTGTCATTTCATGGTTTTAGGAAAAGGGGAGTCGCACGTTAGAGGTGGGCAAGAGTGATCGGTGTTTGGGGGTCAGAAATTAAGCTCTTCCTTCGTCTCTGCTGTTCATTAATAAATATCCATTTGAGACCCTTCATTGGGCAGAGTGTTTCTGCAGGATTTCTTTCCGAAATATTGCAGACTACAGATACTAGCAATTAATCAATTGCATAGCACGTCACTCAATATCCTACAGTTGAGACAAATATCTTGCATTTGTTTAACAATACAAAGGGTTTTGTGTAGTTCAGTAATGGGAACCTGATTATAATAAATCCACACCGAACTGAAAGTGGGCACTAAAATATGACCCAAAATCTGGGTATGGCAGTGTGGTGGGTAGTGTCCCTGTCTCTGAGCCAGAACTCTGGATTTGATTCCAATTCCTGAACTTGTGTGGTAGTGTTCCTAGCTCTGGACTATAAGGCCTGGATTTAATTCCTGCCTGTTGCAGAGGTATGTCACATCATGTCAGGACAGTCTGATGAACAAACACACAGGAGAATAATGTTACAGCTTCATGGGTATTGCTGAGTGATGCGAGTCCCTCCCTCTGGGCACAAAGGTCTCGGTGTAAATCCCACAGAAGTTTCTCATGATAAATCAGAACAAACTGATTAAAATGGATTTAGAATTGTGACTTGATGGATAAGGGAGCGGTGTCAGTATTGAATTTCAGAATTTACGCCCGGGATGACTGAAAGTACAGCTATTCGTGATCATTGGAGTCACATTTCGCAGCAGTAGTGGTTTATAAAATCAAAATGGCCATGGATAGGGTGAGTAGTCAGGGTTTGTCCCCAGGTTAGGAGCGTCCAAAACTAGAGGGCATTGTTTGAAAGTGAGAGGGGAAAGATTTTGATGAGGCCTAAAGGAAACAATTTCACACAGAGGGTGGTGTGCATATAGAATGAGCTGCCAGAGGAAGTGGTGGAGGCTGGTACAACTACAGCATGTAAAAGGCATCTGGATACTGACAGACCTGCCGAGCTTTTCCAGAAATTTCTGCATTTGTTAAAAAATGCAGTCATTTTAAAACAGGTATTCTGAATATATTAAATATTTTATTTTTTAATGACGCAGGGCCATGTAAACATATTTCAAATCAGTCAAGACCATTTTCTGCTAAGGGTATTGCTCTGTCTATGACAGCAGCAATGATGCACCTACATGGAACAGGGAATGTGATGGAGACATAGTTTGGACAATGTACAAGGAGACCTCACATGGTCCAGTTTGGGAGAGGATGACATTACTGTGTGATTCAGCTCAGAGAGGGAGAAAATGTAACCTGCCTGAGAAGGAATTGCCTATCACACACTCTCTTCTTCGTTGTTCCTCATCACAGCAATGTGTGCAAGCTATAAAAAAAATTCTTCAGTCATCGTTACTTTTATAGAATCACTGCAGTGTTGAAACAGGCCCTTCGGCCTAACAAGTCAATACCAACCTTCCCAACCGATTTCCCTATATTTGCCCCTGACTAATGCACCTAACCTAGAAATCCCTGCACACTACAGACAATTTAACATGACAATCCACCGAACCTACACAGTTTGTGGGAGGAAAGTAGATCACCAATTAGAAGCTCTTACAGATAAGGGGAGAATGTGCAAACTCCACACAGACAGTCACCCAAGACTGGAATCGAACCCAAGCCCCTGCTGCTGTGAAGCAGCAGTGCTGCCCACCGTGCTGCCCTTTGGGTGATCCTGACCAGAATTCACTGGAGTCTACTCACTGCCTAAAGCAAAGGGAATTCAGCCAAATCCAACTCTCCCAGGATGAAATCCCATTGCTAGCAGCTGTGTGTGTACAATATCTTCAGAAGCAGAATAACGTTTTGGACAATCTCAATTTTTACTTTTGTCATGAGTTCCAATAATATCTGGACAAAGTTCTTTCAAATTAAATTGCAGAAATTTTGTTAATCGGTGTGTGTTTGTGTTTGCATGTGTGTGTTTGTGTGTACGTTTGTTTGTGTGTTTGTGTGTTTGTGTTTAGAAAGGGAAATATTAGACCTTAAGACATAGGAGTGGAAGTAAGGCCATTCGGTCCATCGAGTCCACTCAGCCATTTAATCATGGCTGATGGGCATTTCAACTCCACTTACCCGCATTCTCCCCGTAGCCCTTAATTCCTTGTGACATCAAGAATTTATCAATCTCTGCCTTGAAGACATTTATCGTCCCAGCCTCCACTGCACTCTGTGGCAATGAATTCCACAGGCCTACCACTCTCTGGCTGAAGAAATGTTTCCGCATTTCTGTTCTGAATTTACCCCTTCTCATTCTAAGGTGTAACGGAAACAATTTCTTAGCGTCCACCCTTTCCAAGCCATTGATTATATAATTGCAATATCCAAACAGTTTGCCATTCATCTTTCCACCATAGTTTGAGTAACATTGCTCTGGATCATAAACGTGTTGTTTTAGCAGATTAAAGAAACTAGCCTGACTTGTTCCTAAAACTGACCCTGACCCAGTCTGAGAACGATATCATCGGCCATATCACTAACCTGGTTACAGTTAATATTTGTTGTGAGCAGTGGAGGTGTGGGACTAGAAAATGAAACAGTGACCCCAAAAGCCGGGGAACTATAATCCAGTGAGCCTGCTGTCAGTGGTGGGTAAGTTGTTGGAGGGGTTTCTGAGGGATAGCATTTACATACATTTGGGAAGGCAAGGGCTGATCGGGGTAGACAACGTGTCTTTCTGCATGGGAAATCATGTCTCATTAATTTGGTTGTGTTTTTTGAAGAGGTGACAAAGAAGATTGATGAAGCCAGTTTGGTAGACGTTGTCTATATGGACTTCAACAAGGTGTTCATTTAAACAACAAAGAACAAAGAATATCTACAGCCCAGGAATAGGCCCTTCACCCTCCAAGCCTGAGCCGATCCAAATGTACTGTCTAAATCTGTCGCCCAATTCCTAAGCATCTGCATTACTCTGCTCCCCACCTACTCATACATCTGTCCAGATGCATCTTAAAAGAATCTACCGTGCCTGCCTCTACCACCAATGCTGGCAACACGTTCCAAATGCCCACCACTCTCTGTGTGAAGTACTTACCATATGTATCCCCCTTAAACATTCCACCTCCCACTTTGAAAGCATGACCTCTCGTTATTGAATCCTTCACCCTGGGAAAAAGCCCCTCTCTATCCACCCTGTCTATACCCTTCATGATTTTGCAAACCTTAATCAAGTCCCCCCTCAATCTCCTTTTATCTAGTGAAAATAACCCTAACCTACTCAGCCTCTCTTCACAGCTGATATTTCATTCTGATTGGTAGACAGATTAGTAAGTTTCAGTCACATAAGATACAGAGGAAGCTCGTCACAATTGGCTTGAAGGAAGAGGGATATTTTTCAGCCTGGAGGCTTGTGAGCAGCAATGTGCTGCAAGAATCAGTACTGAGTTCACTGCATTTCATCATTTATGTAAAGGATTTAGATGTGAATATTGGGGCCATAGTTAGTAAATTTACAGATGACATCAGAAAGGTGGTGTAGTAGATTATCTCAGAGTACAACAAGACCACAATTAGATGGGACAAAGGGGCAAGGAGTGACAGATGAAGTTTAATTTAGATAAATACGAGGTTTTGTATTTTGTGAACGCACACCAGGCCAGGAATTATACACTTAATGAGAAGGTCCTGGGGCGTGTTGTAGAACAAAGGGACATAGGACTGCAGGTATATTGTTCCTTGAATGTGGAATCGCAGGTAGACAGAGTGGTGCAGAACACATTTGGCACATTTGCCTTAATCAGTCAGAGTATTGAGTATAGGAATTGTGGTGGGATGTTGTATCTGTACGGGACGTTGTGAGGCCACTTTAAGAATACTGCGTACAACTCGGTTTTCTGCAGAAATAACTTACCCAGATGTTCCAGGACTGGAGGTTTGAGCTTGAGGGAGAGGCTGATTAGGTTGAGGTGCTTTCTCCTGGAGTGTCAGAGGCTGAAGGGTGACATTATAGAGGTTTATAAAACCATCAGGGGCATGGATATTCTGAACAGCCACGTTCTGCTCCCCAGGGTAGGGGAGTCCAGAACAAGACAGCATAGGTTGGAGGGGAGAGGGCGAATGATTTAGAAGGGACCTGAAGATAAATGTTTCACAGAGAGAGTGGTGTGTGTACAGAAAGTGCTGTCAGAGGAAGTGCTGAAGGCTATTACAATCTCACATTTAAAAAGTATCTGAAAGAGGAGGGATATTTACCAAATGCTGGCAAATGGGACTGGATCAGATTTGATATCTGATCGGAATGAACAGATTGGACAAACGGGTCTGTTTCCATTCTGCATGACTCTCTGGTCCTATAAGAAGGATGTTGAATAATTCTTAAAGGACCTTTCAAGTGGGAATTCTCTTCAGTGGAAGTTAATTGTGCCTCGATGTTCACATTGATTGAAAGCTGCATCAGTTAAATATTTGACAGAGAAGTGAGTCATGCATAATGGGATATAGACAGGAAAGTGGGGCTGAGACCACAACCTGATCAGCCACAATCTTAGTGCCTGGTGGAGAAGGCTCAAAGTATCTAATGACCCACTCCTGCTCCTCAGTCCCATGTTCCTGTGTTCCATTCAGCCCCTAATACCTGCTAGACAGGAACAGTTGGAGGCTACTTACTCCTATAATCTGGTGCACAGAAACAGAGGAGACCATTCAGCCTCTCAATACTGTCACACATGCTTTGAAGTGATTTGGGAAGTGTAATTGGAAAATCCAGGCACAGGTATGAAAGAGGCCCCTCATCTCTCTTCACAGAGCTTCTCCTCTCTGCAACTTGTGCTTCATTTGTTGGTCATGTTGTAGACCCAGATTCACTGTGAATACAGCCCCCATACCTCAACCAGAGTTGGCTCACAAAATCCTCTGGTCTCCCTTACTGCAATATTCAGTAATTGCACCTTCATGAAAATAACACCCACTAACTCTCCAATAACAGAATGTGAGAACATCAGGAACAGGAACAGATCGTTCACCCCCCAAGCCTGCCTTGCCCTTCACTAAGATCATGACTGATCTGCTCTTGGTCTCAAATTCTCTTTCAAACCCAATTCTTCATAGCCCTCACCGCTCTGTCAGGTCAATATCCATCTCCCTCCTCTTCAAATACTTTCAGTCATCTAGCTTCCCGAACACTCTTGAGAACAGAAACCCTGACATTCAATCCCACCTGTTTGAAGAAAACACTTGCTGCTCCTATATCATGGCCTATTGATGTGAACAAAAGAGGTTGAGACAAGGGTTCAGGTAAAAATGACTGGCCCCGATATCAAGGCAATGGTTGGCTTCTGTTGACATCAAGGACCTTAACAAAACTGGACTTAATGGGAATCAGAGTAAACTCTCCAGTGTTTGGGGTCAAACATGTCACAAAGGAAGATGGTCATTATCTCAGCCCTGGGTCACCTCTGTGGGAGATCCTCAGGGTAAGTTCCTCTTCACAAACAGCTCCAGCTGCTTCATCAATGTCTCCCCTCCCCACCCTCCCCACCATAAGATCAGAAGTGGGGATGGTCACCGAAGATGCCACAATGTTCAGAACATTTTGATCCCCCCTCAGCTCCTGAACTAGTCTGTGTCCGTGTGCAGCAAGACCCTGACTCCATTGAGACTTGTGCGTTAAATGGTCCGTAACATTCATCTACCAGCGCTGCCTGTCACTGCACATTGCCACAGTAAAACAAGAGTTCATTCGGCACCTCACGCTAGTTTCACAGGAATATGAGGAAGCCATTCAGCCCATTGACACTATTGGAGAAGAACAGGGATAGCCCATTCAGTGCCTCCAGCCTATTACTCAGGAAGAGAAGGAGTCTAGTGTGATGGACCACACGAGAGCCCCTCGAAAATATTTGAAGGCGGTCACCTAGACTCTATTTTTTTTATTTTAAAGGGAATATAAAGTGACTGTTCCAGATGCAATGTGACAGGTCAAACTTCTCGGTGTGAAGCTAAACACTATTTATTGAAACGGGAAAGATAAAATGAATGCAAAGAAAGAGGAATTTAGAAAATCATAATTCCATTAGACAAGTTAGCAGAATAACAAATCAAGGAACTGTTACTAATGAACTGTACCAATATAGGAAAATCCCAAAAACACAGCGCCTGGCAGAAAGGAAAATTCAGACACAGATCGTCACACACATTTCTCTAATCCGGGAATTAAAAACAGCACCAAGAGAAAATTCAGAGAGAGTAGCACCCAGGTGATAGTCACTGAAGATTCCAACTCTGTGCAGACCCCAATAGTTTCTGATGTTACTGAGAAACCAAAACCCAGAGATCCTAACCTGTGAGAGCTGGCCACACCCATTCAGGCTGCATTAAAATAAACCCAAGACCTCCCTAGCTGTTTACTCAGTGGTCTTAACTAACCAGTTTGGCAACGATCATTCAATCTCTCTCTGAAAAGAAACCAGGACAAAATAACCTCTCAAAGCCTGTAGCATCATCACATTTGTCAGTACATTGAGCTGTCAAACAGGAACCAGGGGTAACCCAATCAGGCCCTTGGTCCTGTCCAATCGGAAGAGGAAGAAGCCATTCAGACCCTTGAGTCTCTTACACAGGAACAGGAGGAGGCCATTCAGCCCCTAAAGCCACTTCCACAGCAACAGGATGAGGTCATTCAGCTCCTTCAGTCTCTTACACAGGAAGAGAAGGAGGCCATTCCCCCATCAACGCACTTGCAAAGGGACAGAATGAGGTAATTGATGCTGATTCCTGATGAATGGCTTATGCCCAAAACGTGGATTCTCCTGCTCCTCGGAGCTGACTGACCATCTGTGCTTTTCCAGCAATCTACTGTCTACTACAATCTCCAGCATCGGCAGTCCTCACTGTCTCCAGATTGATGCTCCAATATGATGAACAAGTGGGGCAGAGGCTGCACGGACAGACTGCTCCACGTTGTTCCTCCTGGCTCCGTTGCTCATGATGAACACGTGGGACTTTAACATGGTTTTCTAGTGGTGAGGAGGGAAGCCATATGTCTTGTGTGAAGTCTCAAGAAGGCACCTTCCATCTCTGAGAAGCCAGCCTTTCTCTATGCAGGGTGGAAGCTGGTGGGAATGGTTACCTGTTTCAGATGGAAGGTATTATGGCTGATGTTGGGGATTGTGAACATCATGGCGTTCAGTACGGGTTCACACGCCAACAGCACAATAACATGGGGAGAGTTAATTTAGGCATATAAACTATTAGGAAAGTCACGTTAGACTGATGAATCGAGATTGATAGGTTCTTGTTGTCTAGAGGAATTAAGGGCTACGGGGAGAATGCTGGCAAGTGGAGCTGAAATGCGCATCAGCCATGATTGAATGGCGGAGTGGACTCGATGGGCCGAATGGCCTTACTTCCACTCCTATGTCTTATGGTCTTATGGTCTTATGGACTCTCTGTGTTCAAATAATGCTGATCTTCCTCATGTTGATCTTGTCGAGTGCACGTCCTGTTCAGTGTAACCTGTGTGCCTTACTCTGTCCAAGTCTATTTCCATCCTATGATCTGTCTGGCCATGCTTACTATGATCTGCCTCCACTGCTCATAAATAAAGTGTTTCCCTGTACTGAGGTACACGTGGCAATAAATCAGATCAATCAATCCTGAGTAAAGTATGGAATTTCTCACCCTATCAATGTGTCTTTTGGAAATATACCTGCTACACCTCGTGTTTCAGCGTCACCATTTCAGATTTTACAGCTCTGCAGATTAAACTCTCAGGTTCTTCACTCTACCCTCATGATACTGCCATCTGTATCTGTGGGAAGGAGATCATTCCTTACAAAGGAGATCAAATCTGTAGTGAGCGCCCCAAATGCTCTCTCAGCAAGGCTCTACAACAGCAGGAAGATGGCTTTACTCATGTACTCGAATCATCTTACAATGAAGGACAGCATACCATTGACTGCACCCATTACTTACACAGGGTTTGATTCGGAGCAGTCAGCATAGACTTGTAAGTGGGAGATCATGCTTCCCAAATTTGTTAGAGTTCTTTGATGAAGTGACCAAGAAGGTTTACGAGGACAGAGCAGTAAATTTAGTCTCTATGGATTTCAGTAAGGCCTTCGATAAGGTTCCAAATGGCAGGCTGCTCTGGAAGGTTCCATCACGTGGAATGCTGGGGGAACTGTCCAATCGGATACACAGTTGGGTTGATGGGAAGCAGAGGGTTTAGTGGAAGGATGATGGTCAGACTGAAGGCTGTGTCCATTGCTGTTTGTTATCTATGATTTGGTTGAGAATGTACAGGGCATGATTAGTAAGTTTGCAGATGATACTAAAATAAGTGGTAGAGTGATCAGTGAGGAAGTTTATCAGAAATTGCAGTAGGACCTTAATCAGGTGGGGAAGTGGGCCGAGAAATGGCAAATGGAATTTAATATCGATGTGTGAGGTCTTGCATTCTGGAAACTCAAATCAAGGTAGGAGTTTCACGGTGAATGGGAGGGTCTTAAGGGGTGCAGTGTGCAGAGAGACCTTGGTTTTCACGGGCACGGTTCTCTAAGAGTAGAGTCACAGGTTGACAGGGCAGTGAAGAAGGCTTTTGGCACATTGGCCTTCATCAGTCAGGACACTGAGGATAGAAGTTGGGAATTTATGTTGCAGTTACACAGGACATTGGTAAGGCCGCACTTGGAGTATTGTATTCAGTTTTTATAACCTTGTTATAGGGAGGATGTTATGAAATTAGAAAGAGTGCAGAAGAAATTTACAAAGACGTTGCCAGGACCCAATGGTCTAAGTTATGGGGAGAGGTTGGACAAGCTAGGACCTTTTATTTTTTGTGTAAGAGACTGAGGGAGTCCTTATAGAGCTGTATAAAATCATGAGGGGTATGGATAGAGTTAATGCTCTCAGTCTTTTTCCAAGGTGTACAGAATCGAGGAGTAGAGGGGATCAGTTTAAGGTTAGAGGGGAAGGAATAAAAGGGAACCTGAGTGGCCACTTCTTTACACAGAGGGCTGGTACATGGATGAGCTGCCAGCAGATGTGGTTGGTGGTGATGCGGGTGGGAGGTGGGGTGTACATTAACAACATTAACAACATTTCAATGCATTTGGATAAATATGTCGATAGGAAAGGACTGGAAGGATATGTGCAAACTGCAGGGAAATGGGGCTAACGTGGATGGACATTTGCAAGGTGAAGATGAACCCCTCTGTTAATTAAAACCAAACACCCAGAAAAGCTCGGCACACCTCGTAATCTGTTAAAACATGAGTGACACCGATCTCCTATATTCCACTATTTAAACAAAAATTAACAAGTTTGTTTCTTAACATTAATAGTGAACACTAAACAACAACTATTGACAAATACAAGCCCCTGTTTTCTTAGCTACTTTATATCTGACTCCAACTCTGTAAATATATGCTGTTCCAACAGCCCACATATAAAACATTACAACCTCGAGAGCACACAGTCTCTGTCTTCCCAACTGTGCTCACTCATTCAGCTGCTGATCTCCCCGGGTCATTTTATTATTGCATGTAGGTTTAGATGAACATGTATCTTTGATAGAGAGTGTTTGGGATGGCCAGTTAGCACTGCTGCTCTACAGCAGTTGCTCTGCTGTTGGATGGCAGTAGCTCTCCCTGTAGTGTTCAAAATGCTGGGTATGTATACTCCCCATGATATAGTAATTCTCATAATTTGGTTGCTTACCAGGTGTCCAAACAATAATATTCAAATTCCATTGGCTTCTGGTTTACTGAGCGTTATTTAAACTCTTTGGTTGCATTTGAATGGCTGTCACAATAGCAACCAAAACTCAGGTATCCATTTCTCAGCTAATGTGGACATGTGGAACAGTTTGACCTTTAGCTGGCATTTGTGGCTTTAATTTCTATTCGGCAAAACCCGTTCTGTTTTAAAGTACTCTACATGTTTTTGGCTTCACAACATCTCCCCGCTTCAGAAAATAAAGTGAACCAGCAGAATGAAAAGATGACTACATTTCTTCTCCTCTAATTTTAAATCCCAATTTTATGAAATACAAAAGTATTTATCTCAGTTATATCATTCATATTAATTCTGCACACCATTATAACACTGGAATAACACTAAATCTTATCTACACTTTTTCCTTTAAATCCGTGATAAAACCCATCTGCTATCACATTGTAGGAGCCACAGCATGTACCTTTTGTAAGTTTAAAGTCAGGAAGGTAAAACTCCAATGAAATAGTCTCAGATTCTGGTCTTTAACTATTCCAAAAAATGCGAGAGATTTGTCATTGTCCAAAACCATCTCCGACAATTTGTTTGTCATATACACATTAAAATATTGTCAGGCCAGTGCGAAACATAATCATTCTTGTTCAATAATGGAGATTTTGTATCTTTTTTCTGGTGGATATTGAGTTTTTTCGACAAGTAGCCAAATAGCCATTCAGTTCCATCATCATCTTTCTGTATCAATACATCTTTGACCCCGATATCCCGAGCATCAAACACAATTTTCAATGGGTCTCAGAATATTTGGTGTAGCTAAAACGGGTGCGGTGATTAATCCTGCTTTAAAATTCTCAAATGCCTCCTGGCATTGTTCTGTCCACCACAATTCTGTGTTCTTCTTTAGTAAATCCATCAGTGGTGCTGAAGTTTGGAACAAACTTCTGATAGAATCCACTCAGTTCCAAAAATCGAAGCATCTCTTTCTTCGAGGATGGTTGTGGAAATCCCTCAAAGCCCTTCGACTTTGTGTTCCATGGGGTCAACCTCCCATGTCCAATGTAATGTCCCAAGAACGTCACCTCTGCCTTCGCGAATTCTGTTTTCTTTAAGTTTATTCCCAAGTTTGCTTCTTGTTCAACATGATCTGTCAACTGTAACATATGAGCTTTTAATCACTTGCTAAATATCACCACATCATACAGATAAACTACACAATTTGTTCATCTGGCCACAGCTCTGTTCCTGAGTCATAAATGTGTCTGGAGCATTATTCATCCATATAAAATACTCGATAAATTTTTTGTCATCTCCAGTATCTTTACTGGATAGCTGAACTGACTCCACATTTTTTTTTAATTTGAAAGGGGCCCCCAAACCTGGCTTTGAAGGGATTACCTACCCCTGGTGGCAATACTAATACGTCATCCCCACGGGATATCCTCAAAGTTTCAGTGTTTCTATCTGCCACCTGCTTCATTCTATGTTGTGCTCTTCAGATACTATTCAGATATAATATTTAGCAAACTCACCTACTCCATCTACTCTCTCCTTCACCTCACACACAGAATCCAAGGGTGAGATTTCCGACTTCGGTCCTGTCAATTTATATTTAATTAATTTCAACGGACCTCTCACTTCATGTATGAATATTAACTTAAAGGAAGTAAAGTGAGTAGATTTATTTGGGGCATCTCTAATGGCAAACTAATAATGGGACACCTTTATTCCAATCATTCTGGTCATCATAACAGTACGCTGTTAACATGGTCTTCAGCGTCTGATGCTAACTTTCCAAGGCTCCCTGGGATTCAGGATGGGATGCCCTTGATTTAAACTGCTGCATGCCGAAGCTATCCATGACTTCCTTAAACAGCTGAGCGGTAAAATGAGAACTTTCGTCTGACTCAATCTTACTGCCTAGCCCACAGCGAGTAAAGAAAGATACCAACCCCTCCACCTCCCTTTTTATCTTAACATTCCGTAATGGAATTTCCTCTGCAAATCTGGTGGACACATTCATTATGGTCAGCAAATATAGTTTTCCACTTCTATGTTAGGAAGTGGAGCTACACAATTAATCATAACCCACGTGAAATGTTCTTCGAATGCAGTAATTGGCACGAAAGGTGCTGGTTTTATTACTGCCTGTTACTTACCTACCATTTGGGATGTATGTCACATACAAAAAAAACCACGTCCTTGTGCATTCCAGGCCAGTGGAAATGCTTCTGTACCTTGGCCTGAGTCTTCTGTACACCTAAGTGACCGCCTGCAGTTATTTTTTGAGCTACCCGGAACACTGTATGTTACTGCAAACACAATCTGGTGCACTTCGGCCCATTTCCCTTCTGCAGTAACCTATCGGGGTCTCCATTTTACTTTTAGGATTCTATCTTTAAGTTAATAACATTCAACAATATATTCTGATTCCTTTTCTGTGTGTGTGCATGTGTATGTGTGTGTGAATGTGTGTGTATTTATCTGTTGGAAGTCCATGAGCCTTTCTGGATAAAACCCCTCTGCCTGATCCTCTGCCTGTTCAGGGTTTTCCTGCACCGTTACATCAAACAGGGGGTCAGTTCACCGAGCATCAATTCATTTGTCTTTTTCTTTCTTCCTGCTGTAACTTATGACAGTGGGATCTTGTTACTACACACTCTGGAAAGATTCCTCGGTATTTTTCTTTTAACACCCCAATTCCCTAGACTTCTGTTGGCTTCTCCACCACAAGGAGTGCGTCTCCCACCTCGTCTCCTGCTAAATCGTTCCCAAGAACTAACTGTATTCCTGGAACTGACACTCTGTTACTCACTGTCACTGTTACTTCCCTAATCTTGATTTGGCATTCCATCCTGATGTTACACAAGGGAATGCTTAATTTCTGTCCCCATTCCACAACGTAACACGCTCTTGATTAACATGCCAGAAAGAGTGAAAAAAACTTTCATCTTTTCATATTAGAGGGTGAGAGAAAGTGAGGGCTGCAGATGCTGGAGATAAGAGTTGTAAAGTGTGGGGCTGGAAAAGCACAACACGTCGGCAGCATCCGAGGGGCAGGAGAGTTAACGTTTCAGGTATAAATCCTTCATCAGGAAAGTGGGGGGTAAGGGAGGGGGAAGGAGGTTGAGAAATAAATAGGAGGGTGAGGGTGGAGCTGGGTGGAAGGGAGCTTGTAAGGCAATAGGTAGATGCAGGTGGGGTGTGATGGTGACAGGTCGGACCGGAGGGTGATAGAACTCCTATCGGTGGTAGGAAAGCCGGAACCCTCAAACTGTACAGCATCAACGTTGACTTCACCAAATTCCAAATCTCCCCTCCACCAACCTCTCCCAGATCCAACCATTCAATCTAGCACTGCCCTCTTGGAAGGCCCTAACTGTCCATCTTCCTTTCCACCTATCGACTCCACCCTACCCTCCGACATATCACTATCACTCCCACCTACATATTCTTATTGCCTTCCAAATGACCCTCCCACCAGCACAGCTACTCCCCTCGTATTTATCTTTCAGCCCCCTTGTCCCCCCACCATGTCCCTGACGATGGGTTTCTGCCTGATATTCGATTGTCCTGCTGTTTGGATGCTGCCTGATCTGTTGTGCTTTTCCAGCGTCTCACTTCTCAACTATTACAGACTGAGCAGATCCCATATCTCACAAAATTATAACTTCTTGTTCTTCTCCCCCTGTTCTTTCTGAGTAAACTTTATCTACAGAGGTGAATTCTTCAGAGAGATCAGGCACTGCCTCCATACCCAGCCCTTGCCTCGGCTGTGCACTCTCCTGCAGCTCCTCGGCTCCACTTGGGGTCTCCTTTACCAGTTTCACTAATGCCACTGGGCTTAGCCTCTTCTACCGCATCATTCCCCAAAGTGTCTTCCTTTAACGCCCAGCACGGTGTGTCCCAGCTTACTGCAGTGAAAACAACTTTTTCCCTCTGCCCTTCTTAAACCATCGGCACTGTCATTTTATGTTTTCCACTCCCTTATAGTGAGAATACCTGAGGCCTTTCACCACCTTTCAACCCCCTTGGGCTTCTTTCTTCACCTGTGGTAAAGTATTGTGCGTTACTGTTCGCTTTGTAATGTGTGAACTTCCCTTCTCCCAATTTCTATCCCTCACAGGATGAAACGCCTGCCAGAAGCTAAATATCATCTCATGCCCCAGTACATATTTACCTGCCCTTTCTGCTGTGCTTCTCACTTCTTGAACTTTCGGTACATTCACATGAATTCTTACTATCTCTGGAAGTGAGTCTTTTAACTTCTCCAGCAAATTAATCTCCCTTCAAGCCTCATAGGTCTTATCCATTTTTAAGGCCAGCACCCATTTATCAAAATGACTGTGGTTACTTCTTTCAAACTCAACATAAGTCTGACCTGGTTCCGTCTCTTTCCGTCTATTTTTCTGAACTTCTGTCTATATGCTTCTAGTACCAATTCATAACCAATCAATATAGCCAATTTGACATCTTGATAATCTCTTGACCCCTCATCTGATAGCGCTGCACATACCTCACCAGCTGTGCCCACCATCTTAGTCTGAACTAGCATTACCCACAAGTTCACTGGACATGTCATCTGACTAGTCATTTTTTCAAATGAAATAAAAAAGGTTTTGACATTTTTGTCACCGAAATATGGCAAGTTATTAACATAGTTGTATACATCCCTATGTTCTCCCTTCATCTCCATCCTGTTAACTTAACTTTCTTGTCTAATTCCCAACCTCTGCATTTCAAATCCTCTCTCTGTTTCTTTTTCTTCTCTTTCTTCTCTCTATTTCCTTCCCTTTAGTTATCTTCTATCTCCAGTTGCCACATATGAAATTTAAGTTTTTTCTAACTCCACTGCAGTTGCCTATTTCTCTGATACATCAAAGTGCTTGACCAACTCCATAACAATTTCAGCTTCTCTTTTCTCCCTGGTTAAACTCAATTCCAACCTATTTGCTAATTCTAAAAAAATGTCCTCCTTCTGTTTTTCTAAACTTCCTTGGAAAATTTGGGAACCTCTTTAGTAATGTTAAAAGCCATTTCCCTCACTTTTGATTTAATCAACCACAAGTAACAAAATTAAACGAATTTTCCCATTGGTTTTATTTGAAGATCAAAGTCACTAATTGCAATGAGTTGGAATTTGCTGGGACCTTTTGTACCCCAAATCTGTTCAAGTCGGTCCAAGTGCCACACGGCCAGGCCCCAAACTGTTATGACATCAATGCCGAACCCCTCTGTTAATTAAAACCACACACCTAGAAAAGCTCACCTCACATCATAATCTGTTAAAACGTGAGCGACAGAGAACTCCTAAATTCCACTAATGAACAAAAAGTAACAATTTATATGTGTGCAAGTTAGCTCGCTGAGCTTGAAGGTTTGTTTTCAGAAGTTTCGTCACCATGACTAGGTGACATCATCAGTGAGAGTATCTGCTGAAGCTTTGGTGGTATGTCCCGCCTCTCTATTTATAGGTCTTGGTTTCTTAAAGTGGGTGATGTCATTTCCGGTTATTTTAACAAGAGAATGTAGACAGGATCTAAATTGATCCGTTTATTGATGGACTTCTGGTTAGAACGCCATTCCTCTAAGAAGTTCCTTGCGTGTCTTAGCATGTGTGTGTGTTTTGTCCCAGTCAAAGTGATGCCCTTCTTTGTCTGTATGTATGTAACATAGTGATAGTGCGTCATGTCTTTTGCTGGCCAGTTGGTGTTCATGTATCCTCGTAACACAACAACAGGACAGTTTCAATGGTCGAAAAGTGATTTTATACACACTGTTTATCAATGTGTGTGTGCAGTTAAGTCGCATTTTTCACACGTGCACAACACATTGTAAATGAACAACAGAGACACAGTTAACGAAAAATGATGCACATGATTTATAAAATTGATAAAACATTAAAACATGATTTGATCCTCTCAACGTTCCGTCCTTTTCTGGAATTCCCTACTCTACTCTCTCATTCTTACCAGGATGAGTGCTCCAAATTCTTGATTCTCGTGTCCCAAAATATTTCAGTTAACACCCTTCTATATATTGGCCTGTTGGGTTCTTTCCAAAGCTAGTGTCTGTCATAATATCGGAGATAAATATTCTGGCATCAGACTCAGCATTTGAACATATTACTCTGTTGTACATGCACTGAACCAAGGACCACAGCACACAGGCGTTGCCAAACCATTGGGGAATGTTCATCTACTTCTTTCGATCATGTAGTTTTCTCATTTTCCACATCTCCAGATCTATATCCTCTCTCTCGTTCTCCCTTTGCATCTAGTTAAGAAATCCACCAATTATTCTTCGTGTCCCATATCCCAAAACTCCTTCTTTCAGTTTATATCTAATGTTCTCTTCAAGATGTAATGTGGTTATAATTAAGCAATGTAACAACCAAGACGTGCGGGAGGAGCTGGCCAGAGTTAATTGGAAGGGGAGCTGAACAGGAAAGACCATGGAGCAGCATTGGGAGGAGGTTCTGGGGATAATTCGGAAGATAATACCAGAAATGCAACCCCAAGAAGATGAAACATACTCATGGGAGAACAAGGCAGCCATGAGTGATAATGCATCAAACCAAAAGAGAAAACATACAATGTGGTGTAGATGATTGGGAATCCAGAGAATTCATTGGTTCTGAAACTACATAAGGCTGGCATTACTGACACTACAGAGCTCTTAATCATAGTCAGGGAAAGGAACAGAGGAAACACATTCACTTTAAACACAGAAGATGGTATTTCTCAAGGAAAAAGATTCAGGTGAATTAAACATTTGCATTAAGATCAGTTAAATGCTTTTGCAGAATGTGTCAGATTGGAAGCAAGACCCGGGAAGACAGACCCTCAGCAGGTTGAGAGTTTGAAAATGGAAGTATTTCCACATCAGAAACCAGGTCAGGTCACTGAGTGCAGGGCTGATGGGTGAATGGGTCTCAGTGAGAATTGGGGAACAGACAGCAGAATTGCATTGCAGATATTGCAGCTCGAAACTGCGTATTCATGTAGTGCTGTAGACCACAGCAGCAGGAGAAGCAGACCTGCATTCAACCACAACCTGTAACTTTTTACCAGGGAAACACCTCAGTCTGTCATTACCATCAACACCATCTATGGCTCAGTGACGAGTGTGGGTGAACATGTCAGAGTCAGAATCACATGAACTTTAACCTGATGCTAACTCATTAAAGCTACCAGACTTGACCAACAGATCTGGTCTAAGCCCTGAAGTCCTGTCACGTTCAGTTATAAAATGGTGATGGACGATTAAACAAACGACTGGAGGCGAAGGTTCCACAAACATTCCGATCCTAAATAATGGAACAGACCTGCACATCAGTGTAAAAGAGAAGGATGTTTGATCTGCAGCATCCTCTGCCAGAAGTATTGAGTCGATGATAGACCTCACCCTCATCACGATGCCCACAGAATCACAGATGTCAGTCTTCAACCAATTTCAATTGCTGCACGTGACATGAAGAAACAGCTGAACAGAGTAGATATGACACAGGCAATGGGCCCTGACACCATTTCTGCAATAGGACTGAAGACTTGTGTGGCACAAATGGCTGTGTCCCTGGGGAAGCTGTTTCATTCCAGCTCCAACTCCGACATCTCCCTGGCAGTGTGGAAAATTACTCAGCTATGTCCCGCTCCCTAAGAGGGGAATAATTACAGTCTGACCATTTACCACTCCCTCAGTGACATCACGACAGTCAAATTGGTGGGAGTTCTTTTTGACAGAGCTGGCAAACAGCAGAGAAATAACCTGCTCAGTGTAGTTTCCGATAGGTCCCCATGTGGAGATGGTGCTGTTGTGGAACTCTTACTGGATTAATAATCCAGACCAGGCTAATGCTCTGGCAGCGGGTGGAAGTTAAAGACAATTAATAAAATATCGAGATCTAAAATCTGGGGTCAGGAATAGTGACCTTGAAGCTAATATGGATTGTAAACAGAATTTCCTTCTCCAATGTACTTTTAGGAAGTGAATCTCCCATGATTTCCTGGGCTGGCCTAAAACTGACTCCAAAGACCCTGACATGTGATAAACATTTCAATGGTCTCTGAAACGGCCAATCAAGACACTCATTTGTATCAAACTACTCCGAGGACTGAAAGGATGAAACAGGACAGAACACCCGGCCTCTGCATCAGTGTCGGAAAAGGGAATGAGAATACAGTCCTGTTGACCCTGCAGAAACCTCCTTCCTAACATCTGAGAGCTTGTGACAGCATTTACAGAGCTTTCCTACAGACTGCACAGAAACAGCAAGAAAGGAGTAGGTCATTCAACACATTGAGCCTCCCCCATTCTAGTTCATGGAAAAAGTCTCCTCAATGCACTTACCCCACACCATATACATATCCGTTAATGTGAGTAACCTTAGGAAGCTATAAAATAGGAAGTGCAGTAGTACGTTTGGTCCTTCGAGTTTGCTACCCAATTCAATGTAATGATGGTTGGCCCTTCAGTTCATCACCGTACTCCTGCTCTCCCAACATCCCTTTACTGTCTCTAAATCCTTACCTATAATCAATGTCTCGGTTTCCAGGTGCGAGCGAATTCCCAGGTTCACCAGTCTGTGAGTGCAGACATTTATTCTCATCTCAATGCAGAGTGACCTGCTTCCAATCTGACTCACCCTGTCAGAGTTTTGTATACTTCACTGAGATCTCCATTCATTTTCCTAAACCCCGTGGAATACTGGCCCAGTCTCCCCAATCTCTGCTCCCACAACAAGCCCGTCATCCCAGAGATCAGTCTGGTCATCCTTCACTGCTCTTCTTCAATGTCAGGTTTGCCCTTTATTAGGTGAGGAGACCAAAACTACACACAATACTGCACAATGTTCGGGATGATATCTCACCAGGCACTTAGGGCTGCAGTAAGACACCCTTACTTCTGGACTCACATCCCCCTGAAATGAAGGTCAACACACCATTTATCTTCCTCACTGCTTTCTGTTTCTGCTATATTGCTTTCAGCATCTGCTGTACAGGGAGATGCAGATCCTTTTTAATGTTTCAGCTCCCCACTTGGTGGGTCTGTGTACACTGGGCAGCGTGCCAATGCCATGCCCAGTATTGACTTCTGGTTACAGAACTCACTGCGCTGCAGGGGCCTCAGAGGTTTATGCAGAAGGAAACAACAAAAAGGAGCATACGTCCCTTTGTAGATCAACATGTTTCAACCAATCCCTTTCAAATGGTAGGCTGACAATTTATCATTTCCACCAAAGAGCACACGGTCACCTCTATCCACATTGTTCTCCATCTATCACGTATTTACCCATTCACTCCACTTGTCTAAATCTTCTTGGTGTTTTTTACATCCTCCTCACCCACTCACAATCCCACATCCGTTAGTGCTGTCAGCAGGCTGGGATATATTATAGCTGATTCCAGTAACCAAATGTTTAAAGGGCATTGTGAACAGCTGGGTCCCAAGCAACGATCCCTGTGACACCTCAGCAACCTTCCTCTGTTAATTTATATTTATTTATTTTTCGGAGTCACTGGCTGGGCCAGCATTGTCCTGTCCCTAATTGCGAAGGTGGTGGTGAGCTGCCTTGTTGAACCGCTGCAGTCCAATTGCTGCTGTTGACCTCCAATGCCATTAGGGAGGGAATTCCAGGCTTCTGACCCAGTGACTCTGAAGGAGCAGTGATCTCTTTCCAAGTCAGGATGGTGAATGGCTTGGCGTGGAAGCTGAAGATGACAGCATTTCCATACATCTGCAGCCTTTGTCCTTCTAGATAGATGTGGTCGTGAGTTGGGAAGATGGTCTCTGAGGATCTTTGGTGAATCATTTCATTGCAGCATGTAGATAGTAAAACACTGCTGCTGCTGGTGCTGCTGCTGCTGAGCGTTGATTATGGAGCATTGTGGGTGAAGGGACAGTCAAACTGGCTGCTTTGTCCTGGATGGTATAAAGCTTCTTGAGTGTTGTTGGGGCTGCACTCATCCAGGCAAATTGGGAGTCTCCTATTACACTTCTGACTTTTGCATTGTAGATGATGGACAGACATTTGGAAGTCAGGATGTGAGTTACTCGCCGCAGTATTCCGAGCTTCTGACCTGCTCTTGTAGTTACTGTGTTCATGTGGCGAGACCAGTGAGTTTCTGAGCAATGATTACCCACCAGAACTTTGATACTGGGGGATTCAGTGATAGTAACACCATTGAATACCAAGGGGCAGGTTAGATTGTATTTTATTGGTGATGGTCATGGCCTGGCATTCGTGTGGCCTGAATATTACTTGCCACTTGTTAGCTGGATACTGTCCAGATCTTGTCGTGTTTGAACATAGACTGCTTAAGTATCTGAGGAGCCACAAATGTTGCAGAACATTCTCCAATCATTGGCAAACATCCCCACTGCTGAACTTAAAATGAAGCAGCCTTGAAGAAGTTCTCGGCCACTGCCCGAGGGACTCCTACAGACTTGTCCTGGAGCTGAGTTGACAGACCTTTATCAACCATGACCATCTTCCTCCGTGTCAGGTATGATTCTAACCAGCAGGGAGTTTGCCCCTGATACCCATTGATTCCAGTTTTGCTAAGGCCCCTTGATATCACACTTGGGCGAAGGCAGCCTTGATTTAAAGGGCTGTCACTCTAACCCCACCTCTGGAATTCAGCTCTTTTGACCATGTTTGAATCACGGTAATGAGGTCAGGAGCTGAGTGGCCCTGGTGGAGCCCAAACTGCGCGTCATTGACCAGGGTATTGCTGAGCAGGTGCTGATTAAAATCACTGACACCTTCCACCACTTTACTGATGATCGAGAGGAGACTGATGGGGTGGTAATTGGCCGGACAGGATTTGTTCTGCTTTTCATATACTGGAGATACTTGGGGTAATTTTCCACATAACCAGGGAAATGTCATTGTTGTAACTGTATTGAAGCAGTTTGGCTAGGGGAGTGGCAAGTTATGGAGCACACGTTTTCAGTACTGTTGCCAGAATGTTGTCAGAGTATGGATCATTTGGAGTATCCAGTATCTCAGATCATTTCTGGATATCGCGTGGACTGAATCAAATTGGTTGATGACTGGTAACTGGATCGTTGTGGACCACTGGAGGGGGCTGAGATGGATCATCCACTCAGCACTTCTGACTGAAGATTGTTGCGAATGCATCAGCCTTATCTGAAACACTGAAGGGCTGGGCTTTACCATCATGGTGGAAGGGGTTATTTGTGGAATCTCTTCCTCCAGTGAATTGTTTAATTGTCCCCAACGTTTCTTGACTAAATGTGGAAGGACTTATACTTTACAGAATCATACCTTACAGACAATGTCATGCTGATTCTTGACGAGCCTGTTTATTTCTATTCACTGTTTCCTGCCAGCTGTCCCATTCTAGAAACATGGCCATACATTAGCCCCAATCCACTCAGATTTGCTTTTGTAAACTGGGCTTGGAGCTTAAGAAAATTTTTTTCTGAAAATCCACGTATTTTACATCCATTGGTTCTCTGTCATTTGTCTGCCAGTCTGTTTCTCAAAAATAATTCCCATTTCATAAATCTATGTTAGTGTTGTCTATGACCATTACTTTCAGTCCCAATAATTTATCCTAAACCATTTCCTTACTATGTTCTATGTTCCATGCGCTCTATCATTTTCCCACCCCAGACTTGATTTTCCAAGTACTGTTACAAAATGTTCTGTGAAGACAGAACGGAAGTAGTGGCTTCACAGTTTTGCCATTTCCCTGTTCCCCATTCTCCATTCTCTGGTTTCAATCTGTAAGGAAACTGTGCTTGTTTTCTCATCTTTCTCACATTGACATAATTTATCAAGTTGTCACCGTTCACTCTGATCACCCTTGTGAATATACTCTTCAGAAACTCATCAATTCCTGCCTTAAACTGCTCAATAATTGACCTTCCACACCATACATTCACAGGAGCATAGACTCTGTGCCAACAGCAGTACAGAACGATTTATATTAGTTCCACTTCCCTACAGCAGGCCCATAGCCTAAAATGTTATTACACTTCCAAATGCTCGTCTAAGTACTTTTTAATGATTGTGAGGTTACTCGTGATAATTCCCCTCTCAAGAAGTAATCCCAAAACACAATACCCTTGAGGTGAAAAAAAGTTTAAATCCTCTCTGAACCTCAAACTCTTCACTTTAAAAGTGTACTGGCTTGAGCTACTGACGAAAAGGAACAGCGGCTCTCTATCCACCCTGTCCGTGTCGCTTATAATCTTATCCTTCTGAATCACGGACCCCTCAGCTTCCTCTGCTCCAAAGTAAACAACCCGAGCTTATCCAGCCTCTCTCCATAGCTGATATGCTCCATCCCAGGGAGATCCTGGTGAATCTCCTCTGCACCCTCTCCAGTACAATCACATCCTTCCTGGAATGTGGCTGCCAGAGCTACATACAGTATTCCATTTTGTCCGAACCAAAGCCCTGTATTGTTCTTATAATCTACGCCCTGATTAGGAAACACAATACCCAAGGTCCAATTCTTAACTAGCCCATTAACCTGTCCAGTCACATTCAGAGATGTGTGGCGAAGCACAATCTGAACTTCCCAGTGTGCTGCCATTCATTGAGTACTCCCCTGTCTGGTTCCTTCTCCCAAAGTGCATCACCTCATATTTTTCAGGGTTACATTCTATCTGCCATTGATTTGCCCATCTGACCATTCTATAGGAATCTTCCTGTAACTTAAGGCCTTCCTTCTCACTGCTAACCACCCAGCCAATCTTTATGTCAAACATACACTTACTTATCACATCTCCCCCATTCTGTACCAAACCCCCTCCACATTCAAATCTATAGTTTTTTTTATGAATGGCACAAACAATAAGGGACACAGCACTGATCCCTGTGGTACACCAGGGGACACTGGTCTCCAGTCACACAAACAGCCTTCTCCCACCACCCTCTGCCTCCTGACACTTAGACAATTTTCATCATAACTTGTCAAGTTATCATTCATATTGTGAGATTTTACTTTATTTTTCAGTTTCCCAGGTTGAAATTTTTCAAAGACCTTCTTACAAAACTAAACAATCGATCTCCTCAAACTAATTCAATCAAATCCATTGGATGCGACTCCCCTCTGATAAAGTCATGATAATTATCCCTGATCAAACCTTGTGACTCTGATTGGAGTTCGATATTCTCATTCCCTATTTTCTCCTGTAGTTTCCTTAACAGTGATCTAATACTAGCTCGTCTATAGTTCCCTGGACTATCTCTCCTAACCTTACTGTGAAGTGGAATCGTATTAACAGTTCTCCAGTTCTCTGGCACGTCCCCTATGGTCAGATTCTAATTAAAATATCCAGTCAGGGTCTTTCCTCCCTTGACATCAACACCCTCCTGTGATACAACTCATTCAGACATGGAGATTGGTCCAAATTTATACAGAACAAAGCCTCAAATTCTTTCTCGAAATTACATGAATGTGTTCAAGATCTTCCCCATCCACCTTCTTGAATTCTGTACCTGCCTCCTCCTTCTCCCAAGTAAAATAGATGTGAAGGTCTCATGTAACAATCCATCAATGTTCTCCAGCTTGACACTCAGATTGCCCATTTGGTTTCTAATGGACACTAACTGTTTGCTGATTATTCTATTCTAATTATCCGTGTAGAATATCGTGGGATTCTCCTTGATCTCGTCGACTTCTACTTCTCCATGTTCTTTAAACAAAAGCTCCGTGAATATCCAACTATACGTTATCCATTGGTTCTTCATTGAGTATGTCTCCAAGAATAATCTTGAAACCATTTTAAAACGATGTCTTCCATTTCTGGTTTTCTTTCATCGATACATCACCACCCTGGCCAGTTATGTTATTACCGTCTATATATCTAGTAGCATGTTCTTTGTAATCGAATCCAATAGACACCCAACTGCGGATGACAAGTTACTGGTCTGTAGTTCACCACTCTCTATCTTCATCCTTTCTTAAACTGTTGGATAATATTTATAACCTTTGCCTTATCCAGATTGGCTAAATAACTTTTGGGAATGTGTCAGAAAATAAAGTGAAAAAACGCGATGCAATCAACATGTCTATTGCTGCTTCCTCTGAAATTCTTGTATGAAGTACATCTAGTCTGTCAGATTTATAAATACTCAATCCAGCTTTCTTTTCAAAGATGACCTCAACACTGATAAGAATGATCTTAGACGTTACTTACACAAGTCCCATGGTCACTTGGTATTTCTGGAAGAATTTCTGGACATTCTTCCATGAAGATAGACACAAAAAAAACTGTTTCTTTCCCCTGTGATTTCTCTGTTCTCTGCAATAAATTATCCTGAACGTACACCAACTGTTCCACATTTGATCTTGTTTTTATTATTTTTTTCCATACATTGATAGACGCTTTTTAGCAAACTTCATGTTTTTCTTTCGTTTGCACGCTTTTTCTCTCTTTGATTTTCTTCTCAGTTTCTTGCTCATCCTTTGTTGGGTAATACATTTCTCTGAATCCAATGGCTTACTGCAATACTTGGCTTTTTTCTAAGCTGCCTCCTTTCATCTAATAGGTAGATGAAGGTGGGATTGAAAGTGATAGTCAGAGAGGAGGGTGGACCAGATTGAAAGGAAGAAAGGTGGACACAAAGGAACATTCAAAAGGGCGGTGCTGACTTGGAATTTTGGAGTGGGATAAAGTGGGATTAGGGGAAATGGGGAAATGGGGAACCCCACTATGATCCCTTGTGATTGGAGGGTCCCAAGACAGAAGATGAGCCTTTCTTCCTCCAGGCTTCTGGTGGCTCGGGTTTGGCGGTGGAGCAGGCCCAGGACCCTCATGTCCTTGGCAGAGTGGGAAGGGGATTTAAAGTGCTTAGCCACAAGGCGATAGAGTTGTTCAATGTGGCTGTCCCAGAGATGTTCTCTGAATTGATCCACAGGTTGACCTCCTGCCTCGCCAATGTAGAGAAGACCACATTGGGTTTAATGGATGCAGTAGACGAGGCGTTCTGTCTCCCTTTGTCACCTATTACTTTCAACACCACCTTCATCTACCTATCGCATTCCCAGCTATCTCCCCCCCTGCCGCACCCCCTTCTCATTTATCCCTCAGCCCCCTTGGCCCATAAGCTTCATTCCTGATGATGGGTTTATGCCCGAAACATCGATTTATCTGGTCTCAGTATGCTGCCTGACTGTGCTTTTGCAGTACCACATTCTTCGACTCTGATCTCCAGTATCTGTAGTCCCCATTATCTCCTCACACCTTCAGGGCTTGCATGACTCAGATTTATAACGGTTACTTCAAATAAAAATGAAACTACCGTGTAATCAAACAGCATAAAAGAAAACCAATACATTGTGGTCACTGCTCCCAAAAGGTCCTTTCCAGCAAAAATTTCCATTAGCTATTCTGATCACTCAACACCAATTCCTAAATAACCAGATCTCGAGCTCAGTGCTCGACATAGTGTTCATGTAAACCATCTCACACGTTGGCATGAAATCCATTTCTCCCAGCATTAGCATTCAGTTGGGTTAACACAGTTTAGATATAACTTAAACAGTACACTATTACTGCAGTACACACAAATGTGAATATCTCATTTCCTGTTTTATAACATGTCCAACATTTGTATTGCAGCTTTCACTTTGATATATAACTCCCATCAATGTTTGCTCCTCCTTGCTGTTTTTGCGCTCCACCTTACTAGATTCTGTGGAATCTGTCCGACTTGGGCTCTGGGGAGATTAATGGTAGAGATCATCTCACCACATCCTTTATGATCTACTCAAACTTTAATTTCTCCAGATCTCCCGTTATGCTGATGTAGTAGAGAAGGACAATGATTTTCCAACAATGCTCTGTATTCCCCCAGACAGCTGAGACAGCTCTAACCTGGGTGGGAACCTTACAGCAGGCTGATAAAGCATTACTGCTGCTGTATAGGGTCTTAGTGAGATCACATCTGGAGTAGTGTGTACAGGTATAATCTCTTCAATGAAGAAAAAATTATGTTATATTTGAAGTAGCTCAGAGTTGGTTCCCTCAACTGATTCCTGCAATGAAGGTGCGAGCTTATAACGAAACGATGGTCAGGTTGACCCAGTAGCCGTTGGAGTTCACATAAATTAAGGAGAGTCCTATTTCAACAAAGATGACAGAAGCAATCAACAAGTGAATCAAATTACACAGATAGTGGAGGAATCCATTCCGTTCTCCAGCCTGTTAGACAGGAACAACAGAAGGATATTCAGGCGTTCGAGCCTGTTTCACCAAAACAGGATGAGGCTTTTAAGCCCCTAGAGCCTGATATACATTTACAGAAGGAGGCCAATCAGCCACTCGAGCCCATAACAGTAGGCCATGCTGCACTAGTATCCTGTTAAACAGCAACAGGATCAGTTCATTCAGCCTCCTCAAGTCTGTAAAAACTGTAACAACTGGATGAGGTCACACAGTGACTGGAGATTGTTACACTGGGATAACAGGAGGCCATTCAGACCAACCAAGCCAATTTGAACAAGTGAAGCAAATTACACAGATAGTGGAGGAATCCATTCTGGATAATGATAAAAACTGTCTGACACTTATTTCATGAGAAAGGAAAAGGTAATTCAGACGCATGTCTGTTGTACAGGAACAAGAGAAGACCAATCACTCCCTCGGTCCCATCTCCGGGATACACGCACAGACCGTTCAGCATTTCCACCAGTTATGGGGAAGTATGAAAAGACCCATCAGCCCCTCAAAATGTTACCCAGCAGCAGGAGGATTCCATAATCCCCCAACCCCCAAATGCATCAACGGGAGAAGGTCATTCTGGCCTTGGAGACATCAGCATGGGAACAGCAGAAAGATGCCAACCCATTGAGGTTGTACACCAGCAGGATGATGAGTCCAGCCAGCCACACATGCCTCAAACAGCAATTGGAGTAGACCTCTTAAAACCTTTTGCCCATTAAACAGGAATTTAAAGAAAACGGAAAGGCTTTTGAAAGGGAAGAAATTATAATAACTATATAGATTTGGGACTAAAACGTACTGATAAGCTATTTTAATTTAAGACAATTATTAGAATCCATTGTTGAGGATACTTGCAAAGTTAAACCACAATCCATCGGAGTCAACATGGTTGTATAAAGGATAAATCGATTTTGAAGTGTTTGGTTGAGTTACTTAAAGATGTGACAAGCAAGGTGGATAGTAGGATTCCTGGAGATGGAATGTATCTGGTCTTCCTAGAAGGATTCCTGGAGATGGAATGTATCTGGTCTTCCTAGTAGGATTCCTGGAGATGGAATGTATCTGGTCTTCCTAGCAGGATTCCTGGAGATGGAATGTATCTGGTCTTCCTAGAAGGATTCCTGGAGATGGAATGTATCTGGTCTTCCTAGAAGGATTCCTGGAGATGGAATGTATCTGGTCTTCCTAGTAGGATTCCTGGAGATGGAATGTATCTGGTCTTCCGAGAAGGATTCCTGGAGATGGAATGTATCTGGTCTTCCTAGTAGGATTCCTGGAGATGGAATGTATCTGGTCTTCCTAGCAGGATTCCTGGAGATGGAATGTATCTGGTCTTCCTAGTAGGATTCCTGGAGATGGAATGTATCTGGTCTTCCTAGCAGGATTCCTGGAGATGGAATGTATCTGGTCTTCCTGAAGGCATCGTATATGTCGCTTCTCCACAGAGTATGTGGTAAGATCAGACAACATGGGTTTAGGAGTAATTTATTAGTTTGGATGGAGGATTGGTTAACCAACAAAATGCAGTCAGATGGACTAAATGCGTCATTTATTTTGGGAAATGCAATTTGTGGTGTGCTATTGATTTCAGTTCTCATTTGCGATCATTAGTATTACTGTACTTGGTTGACTGGATAGAAAATACGACATCACATTTTCAGATGACACTAACATTGGTGGGAAATTACGTCGGAATGATAATGCAAGAGATTTAAAGAAACTATATGGATAGGTTGGGTGAACGGGCCAACATTTGGCAAGGAAAATTAAAGTGAGTAAATATGGGGCTATTCAAATTGGCCAGCATAATAGAAAGACAAATTATGAACTAAGTGGAGAGAAAGTTCAAAGTGCTTAAGTGCAGAGGGATCTGGGTGTCTGCTTGCATATCACAGAAAACTTGCTTGCGGGTACTGCAAGTAATGAGGAATGCAAGCATACTTTCAGTGTTTATTTATAAAAGGATAGTCGGGAGTGTTGGTGTAGCTATGCAAGGCATTAGTGAAGCTACAACTGGAGTACAGTTTGGGTGTCCTGCAGAATGAGGTATTTCCATTGGAGGCAATTCAGAAGAGCTTCATTAGATTGATTCCATATTTAAAGTGTTTGTCTTATGAAGAGAAATTGATCAGTTTAGGCCTATACTCTCGTGTTTATAAGAATGAAAGGAGATCTCATTGATGTCTGTAAAATGCGAAAAGTAAATGAAAGTGTAGATATGGAGTGGATTTTTTTTAATGTGGCGCAATTTACAAAAGAGACTAGAGTTTTAGGATGGAGAGATGGCAGGAAAGTGGTACAGAGGCCGCGTTGACATCAGCCTCATCGAGGGGTTGGATTCCTCACAGATGCTCCTTGTTGTTATTCAACACTTCAACTGTGTTGCACAGGAATTGGGGAGGACTGGATATCATACAGGAAGCAGGTACTCAGGATAAATCCGTCTCAATCAGTTAGACAGAACGTAACCAGTAGGGTCACACAGTGACCAGCGCTGGGTTCTCAACTATTTACAGTCTATATTAATGATCAGGAGGATGGAACAGATATACAGATGCTGAGTTTGGTGATGTCGCTGTGGTAAGCAAGAGAATAAATTATCAAGAGAGAGTGGAGAGTCTGCAAATAGATTCAGAAAGCTAAAGGCAATACACAATTGTTTGGAAGGTGGAATTTAAGATGATATAACCTGTCATTTCATTTACAGGAATAATGGAAGGCAATATGTTACTGAAATGGAGAGGGATTACAGGGATTAATGATACTGTGTACTGGAGGGTTCACTCAGACCTGTTCAGACATGGGAGATTTTGCTCCATCCCTAATCGTCAGCTCCCAAAACACTCCAGTGACCCCATTGCTCTCCGTACACATGGACTACTTTGATGTGGTTGATTGGTAGTGGGGATGGTGTTTTGAAACGTGCATCAAGGGGACGGCCTTTATCCAAGATATATTCATTTCTTTCTACGTGGAGACACGATGACGATGGGAATGGCTTACTGCTTCTGAATGAAGAGGCCGTGACTGCTGCTAGGAGAGTGGGTATTCACCAACATGATGTACTGTGCATGGGCATACTGTAACATTAATAGAGAGAGAGCTCCTTCAGTTCCTCTACCTTTCCCCATTGACATGGATACTCTGCAGATGCCATGTACACCATCGGGAATCCCACTGTACTGGATACACCCGGCAGCTCCCTGCTGAGGGAGAAGATATCTATTTACCTCATCCACCATATATATCCTCCATCACCGAATGGTAACATTGATGTTGAAATATTGGGAGATGATGGATATGTTACCCACTCCTGCATGGAAAGTTCTGGATCATAGAAGCTGAATGAAACTGTGACCCTACAGCCACTGGCAGCACCATCCTCCCCCTGGTGTGATGCTGCAGGTCGTGTTGAAGGAGATGACACCGCTCTGTGACCAGCTCCTTGTTCAATCAGTGTCCCTCACACTTTGATCCTGGGTTAAGTGGAGCTTGGGAAGCTGTTCCTGGAAAACTCGGAGTGGATACAGCAGATCCCTTTCCCCATACACACTCACTCCGTGGTTTCAGAGCTTCCCCCTCTGCAGCCTCTGCTCCATTTGTTGTTCATTTTACAGACCCAGATGCTGTAACTACAGTCCCCAGGCTCCATCCAGAGTTGGGTCAGCAAATCCTCAGGTCTCCCTGAATGTCTGAGGCAGCCCACAGCACATCCTCCAGCAAACCATCCCCAGCCCCTCCATAACGTTTCAGTCACAGGAGGGAGTCAGAAACCCCTCGGCTACAGATCCCCGCAAAATGTTTCAAGAAGGCCGTTTCGACCCAAACCTTTCCTTATTTTAAACACAGATTGGAAGTGTGCATTCCAGATAAGTTGTGACTGGTCAAACCACTCGTCATTTAGCAAAATATAATTTATTCAAATGCTTTAGTTAAAAGCCAATCAAAGAGAAGAATATTTTGGGATAGCTTATATGTTTGAACACTTACATAACAATAGATACAGTACCTTCTTGGTATACACTGCTTGGCACAAAGATATATTCAAATACAGATTCTTACAGCAATTTTCCGATCCAGGAGATATCAACATCAACAGAGATCTAGCGAGAAAAGCAGCTATTGAAACTCCTAATCCTTCTTGGATTCCCAACAGCTTCTAAATGCTTCAGCTAAAAACAAAACGAGAAAACCTGGTCTGGGATAGCAGCCCACCGCCCTTCGATTGTTATCACCATTTAATGAAACCTAAAAGCCTCCTCAGTTATTTACTTAAACTGTGTTCAGACAGCAGTTCTGCACCTCTGCCTTTAGAACCTCTCTTCAAAAACAACCTAAGAGAAAATAACCTTTTTACAGTGATAGTATACTCACAACTCCACCTTTAATAAAATGATCCATCAATATACAAAGATGAATTAATTTTAGACCTCCTAATCGTCCTCTATTAGTAGACTGAAATGCATACATAGGTAAAAACAATAACTGCAGATGCTGGAAACCAAAGTCTGGATTAGTGGTGCTGGAAGAGCAAAGCAGTTCAGGCAGCATCCGAGGAGCAGTAAAATCGACGTTTCGGGCAAAACCCCTTCATCAGGAATTCCGGCAGAGAGCCTGAAGGGTGGAAAGATAAATGAGAGGAGGGTGAGGGTGGGGAGAAAGTAGCATAGAATACAATAGGTGAATAGGGAAGGGGATGAAGGTGATAGGTTGGGGGGAAGGTGGATTGGAAAGGTGGAAAAGAAGATAGGTAGGTCGGACAGGTCGTGGGGACAGTGCTGAGCTGAAAGTTTTAGAGTGGAGTGAGGTGGGGAAGGGGAAATGAGGAAGCTGTTGAAGTCCACATTGATACCCTGGGATTGAAGTGTTCCGAGGCGGAAGATGAGGCGTTCTTCCTCCAGGCGTCTGGTGGTGAGGGAGCGGCGGTGAAGGAGGCCCAGGACCTCCATGTCCTCGGCAGAGTGGGAGGGGGAGTTGAAGTGTTGGGCCACAGGGCGGTGTGGTTGGTTGGTGCGGGTGTCCCGGAGATGTTCCCTAAAGTGTTCTTGTAGGGGACGTTCATACTCCGCAATGTAGAGGAGATCACATCGGAAGCAACGGATACAATAAATGATATTGGTGGATGTGCAGGTAAAACTTTGATAGATGTGGAAGGGTCCTTTAGGGCATTGGGTGGAGGTGAGGGAGGAGGTGTGGGCACAGGTTTTGCAATTCCTGTGGTGGCAGGGCAAGGTGCCAGGATGGGAGGGTGGGTTGTAGGGGGGGCGTGGACCTGACCAGGTAGTCACGGAGGGAACGGTCTTTGCAGAAGGTGGAAAGGAGTGGGGAGGAAAATATATCCCTGGTAGTGGGGTCTGTTTGGAGGTGGCGGAAATGTCGGTGGATGATTTGGTTTATGCGAAGGTTGGTAGGGTGGAAGGTGAGCACCAAGGGGCGTTCTGTCCTTGTTACGGTTGGCGGGGTGGGGCCTGAGGGCAGAGGTGCGGGATGTGGATGGTATACGTTGGATGGCATCTTTAACTACGTGGGAAGGAAAATTGTTGTCTCTAAAGAAGGAGGCCATCTGGTGTGTTCTGTGGTGGAACTGGTCCTCCCGGGAGCAGATACGGCGGAGGTGGAGTAATTGGGAATACGGAATGGCATTTTTGCAAGAGGTAGGATGGGAAGATGTTTAATCCAGGTAGCTGTGGGAGTCGATAGGTTTGTAAAAAATGTCGGTGTCAAGTCAGCCGTCATTAATGGAAATGGAGAGGTCCACGAAGGGGAGGGAGGCGTCAGAGATTGTCCAGGTAAACTTAAGGTCAGGGTGGAATGTGTTGGTGAAGTTGATGAATTGCTCAACCTCCTCGTGGGAGCACAAGGTGGCGCCAATACAGTCATCAATGTAGCGGAGGAAGAGGTGCATATATATATATTACATTGACTCTGAGCATACAAATGTTCACAACTCGATTCGATTTCAGTCATTTTGCTCCTGCCACAGCATGCCTTTATCTTTCTTCATCCAAGTCTCCACAACGTGTCAAAACCTGAGGTTTTCTCGCCCTGTCACCTGTATAAATTCAAATTGAATGGCAGCAGTAATAAGCTCAATCGAAACATACTGATATTCTTCTCCCTAAACTTCTCCAAAAACTTTAAGGGCTCACGATCAGTGAAAAGGATTTGTCTCATGTATGTTATGCGCAATGTAATTGCTGAAATATTGTAACGCCAACACCAAGCTCAAGGTCTCCTTCCCCATTGTGGAATAAATCTGTTGATGTTTCCACTGGACAGTCCAACCACACGTTACATAATGGAGCACTTCTCATCTCTCCAATAGTCCCTCTGAATGACAGCTCCTCATGTCTCAGCATAAGAGAGTTACATACTTCTGTACCTCTTAATGCTCTAACCTCTTTACCTGCTACTCCTGGCCTGTGCCAGTAAACCTTACTCTCACAGGGATATGTTTTAAGAAGATCTCACACATTCTTCTTACTCCATCACAGAAACCCAGCTTTGATTTCTATACTCAATCATCATCATCATCAGCCATTTCAGTTTCTAATCTTGCCGTTTTAACTCTCTGCTCTTCCACACGAGTTCTCACAACTGCAGGAAGTGAATTGTTGAACTTCTCCAAAATAAGAATCTCTCTAAGAGTGCCATAGCTTTGCTCTGATTTAATACCCTTACCCACCTTTCAAAATCACTTTGTTTGATCCTTTCAGACTCAATTTGTGTTTAAACACGGACGCTATTTTAGATCCCTGAAACACTGTCTGTCAGTTTCTGGCACAAGCTCATGTGCACTTCAGAAGACTTTCTTCACCGCCTCCTACTCCCCATACACCGCCTCTGATAGGGATGCAAATACCTATCAGCTTTGTTTGAATCAACTAAATCCACATGTTCACTGGGCACTGCATTTGTTTAGCCACTTTCTCAAATTAAATTAAGAAGGCTCCCCCATCATTCTCGTCAAATTTAGATAATGTCTGGATGTATTTAAACAGATCCCCATCAAGCCTTTGGCCACTATAGGGTTGCTCATCCTCACTATCCTCCTCATGCAGCCTACCATCTACCTTCATCACCACCTTCTTTGTCAACTTTCCTTTCTAATTACTAACTTTTCAAGTTAAATCACTCTGCTTTTCTTCTTTCTTTTTCTCTCCTCTTCTTCATTTTATTTTTACTTTTCATCATAATTCAAACAGTTTCAATTCCTTCTCATGTTCAAGGTGCCCCATTTGAAATTGAATTCTAGCCATTTCCAAAGACTCTGATGGCGTTTCCACCAAATGTAATTGCCAAGCTCTACCTGTAATTACCTCTCATTTTCTCACAGACAAACACAACCCCAACTGCAGCTCGTCTGTCAATTCCTACAGCTTTGCCTTCATTACTTTTTGTAAAACCCCCAACTTCACTTCTTCCACAGCCAGAGAACTCTCACTGACTGAATGAATATTTATACACAAAACACTGTTTAAACCAACTGAATTCAACATCCGGAACGAAAGACACTAAAGCTACCATATGCGACCTTTGAACCCAATAGCCTCCTCGTGCGTACTCTCCAGTGTCTCTATGAGCTTATTCTGGATTCGCTGGTTTCCTCCCACAATCCAAAGGTGTGCATGTCATGTGAATTGCCATGCTAAGTTTCTTGTAGTTTTCAGGGATGTGTGTGTTATGAGTCTTTGTCGGGGTAAATGTGTAATAACAGAGTCGAGGAATGGGTCTGGGTCGGTTACTCCTCGGAGGGTCGGTGTGGACTTGTTGGGTCGAATGGCCTGTTTGTACAATGTAGGGATTGTAATTCTAAACCCAATTTGGTATTACCAGACAAGAGTTCCCAGTTTGCTGTAGACGAACCAGACTGCCTCAAACTATTTTAAGCAGGTAGCTTGGATGCGGACCTTTTCGTATTTTAAAGGTAGATGTGAAGTGGGTGTTCCAGATGTGATGCTACTTGTCAAACCACTCACCATTAATTAAAACACAATATATTTAAACACTCTAAAGAAAATCCATACAAAATGAAGAGGAATTTAGATTAACTTAACTATTGGAAACCTTAACCGAATAATGGATACAGTACCTTCTACAAATGAACTGTTCCAATATACTAACATTACCGAAACACACTCCATGGTAAAAAGGAGCATTCAGACATACAGTTCTCCAATCCAGTTTGAAATAACATCAAGTGAAGCTTCGGAGAGAATAGCAGCTAGGGATAATTTACTAAAACTTCCAAACCTTCTGGGACACAAGCACCTGGTGACTTACAGCTGTAAGGAAAAAACTAGAAAGCCTGGTCTGTGCGAGCTGGCCATTGTTACTACTACTTCTTAAAAACAGTAAAAGTCTCGGAAGTTATTTACTTGAGCTGTTTTCAGTCGGCAGTTTGACATTTATGACCTCTTGTTAAAAAAAAGAAAATAACCTTTGTTTTTAAAGTGACAGTATTGTCACACAATTTAGATACCTAATCCTTTACTCAATGGGCTTCCTCGTGTTACTGATCGCAAGGTCACCTGAGAGGGACAGCCACAGGTACACACCAAGTTACAAGGATGTGTCTCATAACTTCTGAAACATCCCTGTCCATGAACCATCACATGGGACATACCGGGAAGTGAAAAACAGCCTGACACACACCATTTCAGTATTTCTGAGCTACACAATGCCAGCTCTCGATACACTAGGGAGACAAAACCCAAGGCCAGGGAAAGATACAAAGGGACAGAGAGATTCACATTAAAGACAGAAACAGGCAGTTAATTAACTGGGAGGAGGTTGTGGAAATATGGGGAAAAAGACAGAGCAGTGGGACTGACTGGAGAAGTAAGATCTGCGAGAGTAAAATTACAAGAATGAAAACATTGAATAAAGGCATTGTCAGATCAGCTGGAATGGTTTGTTATATCAAATTCTGAATCTGATTCACAGAACACCACAAACAACATAAACTGGGACAAGATGACAGCTCAGCATGGAGAGCTGTGCACACCATGCTAGTGTGTTGCTCAGTAAACTGCACTATCTGCACAGCATGAGAGTATTGCAAACTTTACTATCATATGCTAACTATACTCACATCAGATTACTATCTCCAATGGGAAGGTTTGCTCTCTCTGCCTGTGTGTGTGTGTGTGTGTTTTCATCAGAGACTGAGAGAGTGCGTGTGCGTGCGCGATTGGCGTGGTTGAATGCAAAACTCATTGTTTGAGAAGGAACACACGTGAAGGAAACTATTTTAAATATGAACAACTGGCAGGCTTTTCGATAATCGACAGAGAGAGAACGAGGGACGTTTCATGGACAGATGAGGTAAAGTGTTTGGAAATGTTAAAATAAAGGTATTGCCATACACAACAGCAATATACATCAGCGTGCACATGAATGACAGATGGATGGGAGTCTGGTGTGTGTTCGAATCAGATTTCCTTTGGCAGGTTTGAAGCCAGGAGAGTCAGCAGCAGATTATGAATTTCATTAACACTGTATTTCATAGCTCAAGGTTCAAACAGCAGATGGATTAAGCCAGTGAGATACATTGTGGAGTGATGAGTATTTCAAGTTAGAAATGGTCAAGGCAAGGTGTCAGGAATCAGCTCATAGTCAAAGGGATCACCCACAGTTATGACTCGTCTGCTTCAGCCGCAGATATTGGCCAAGGATGGGATGAAAACACTGGGAAAAGGTGGTGTTTGTAACCAGAATAGTAGACAGTGACCTGCATGCTCTTAATATTTAAATACCAAAGGCAAAGATGCAATACATCGTGGCTCTCCGCTGAAACTGAGTAGGTCAATATAGAGACCCATGAGTAACACTGCCAGAGCAGAGGGAGACAGTTATTGAACACCTTCATTGATGTAGTTAGCAGTGGTCTGTAGAGTAAATATCTGGATTCAGAGTTTCAACAGGAACAATAATAGTGGCCAGAAGTGTAGACTATATGAACGAACCGTATTATACAGTCATAACTGGTTTATAGAAACAACAACTGGACAGTGACACTTACCAGGAACACAAACGATAACCAGGAAGGGATAATAAAAATATTGAATAATGCGAAGAGCGTAATAGATCTGCAATGATAAGGGCAACCAATAAAATGCAAAAATATACCAAATAGAATCGGATAAACTCCTGTCTATTGTTGAAATATTCCGGTCGACTGTTCTCAGATTCTGATCCATGTTTGGAACATTCCAGTCTAATGTTCTAAGATTTTGATCTCTCCTCCCCTTCTCTCTAGATCTGCTGAGCCCTGTCAGTGCTGTCGGTGATGGTCCTGCTCATGTTGTGGAATAACACATTGAATGGCGCCCATTTATCGTCAAAAGATGGAAACCGTTCACTGGGATAATTAGAATCCATGGAGATTGGCATTAATCACAGTCACTGAACAAATAGGATCAGTTAACCAGCTCTATACATCACTTTTCATATCACGATAAAAGGGAAGATTTACTGTTTTTGAGATGGAAAGAATAAGGGCTACTGAGTGATGGACCATAAATCTTTCAATCTTTTAATCATTTTTTTCCGTGCATACGAGTATATTAACAGGACACTGCAGGGCCCTATATATATTCCACTCTGTTTATTAAAGGAAGCAGTTAAAAAATAACAGATCGGCTACATAAAAGAAGGTCGGGTGGGCAAGTTTCTGGATACCTTAACACAAAGTATGATACGTATTATCCGGTGTGAGGATACTCCTGGTTTTAATTCCCTCCTTTCAAATCCTTTCATAACCTTGATACAGAGCACTGACACTGCTGCTCAGGAAGAGGCCAAAGCAATTCTGTCCCTATGGGCATCTTACAGAAGGAAAGGAGAAGGGCATTCAGTCCATATTTGCCTGTTGCTACTTGAAAAGGTGGAACGCTGGAACATTAACACCGTTTGCAAACAAAATAATTCAAAATAAAAGGATTTGTCACTGCAGCTGTATGAGGTGTTACTGAGAGGACACCTGGAGTACATTGTGCTATTTGTATTTCTGTAACTGAGAAGGGATGGACCTCCATCAAATACAGTTTAACGGCTGCTCATATTCCATGAGTTGCTGTGTTATTTAATGTCCCGGGTCTGTTACACAGGGACAGGAGGAGGCCAGTCAGCCTCTCCAGTCTATTACAGAGGGACAGGAGGAGCCTATTCAGTCTCTCGAGCCTGTCACAGAGGGGCAGGAAATGTTTATTTAACATTCAAGTCTGTAACACATAAATATTAGTTTTAAATTAGTTGTGGAATAGGAAAGACATTAAAGTTCTAACTGTGAACAAGGCCAATTTTGAAAGTGTTAGGCGAGCCCTGTGAAAGGCTGATTGGAATACCCTATTCACAGGTAAAGGGATGGTTGGGAAATGCAAGGCCATGAAAACTTGGATCCAGAGAGTCCAGAGCCAACGTGTTCCTATTAGTGAGAGGGGCAAGGCTGGTGGGTGCAGGGAGTGCTGGATGGTTAGATATATTGATGCTCTGATCAAGGTAAGGAAGGAGGCCTATGTCCGGTAAACAGAGCTGAGATTAAGTGAATCCCCAGAGGAGTATAAGGGCAATAAGTGTATAGTCAACGGGGAATTCGGGCCAGAAAAATGTGAACGCGGGTTGGCTTTAGAAATAGGGTTAATGAGGTATTGACGAAACTGTACAAATCTTTTAATGGCAAAAGATCAACCATGGAGAAAATAGGGCACCTTAAAGATCAGTAAGGCTACCTATGTGTGGAATCACAAGAGATGGGAAAGATATAAAACAAGTATTTCTCCTCAGTATTTAATGTGGAGGAAGTTATAAGAGTGAGAAAATGAAGAAATGCAAAGTGAGATCTTGAAAAGTATCTATATTACAAGGAGGTGTTGGACATTGTAAAACACATAAAGGTGAACAAATCCCTGGGACCTGATCAGTTGTATCCCAGAATATTGTGGGAAGCTAGGAAAGAGATTGCTCAGCCTTTTGCTGATATATCTGTATCATTGATTTCCACAGGTGAGGTGTCAAAAGACTGGAGAGCTGCTGACATAGTGTCATTATTTAAGAAAGGAACGAAAAACCAGGTAAATATAGACTGGTGAGCCTGACGTCAATGGTGACTAAATTGTTGGAGGTTACTTTGAGGGAAAGGATGTATATGCATTTGGAAGGACAAGGACTGAAGAGGGCTTTGTACATTGGAGATCACGTCTCACTGACATTTCGACAGAATCATGCAACACGGGTCAGTATTATGAAGAATTATGAGTGAATGGTATATTAGTGTGAGTTCAGGCGATGGAGAGTTTTGAATGAGCATTTGTCCTGGAGCTTTGCAACTGGGAGGGAGAACTGCAGAGTTTTCGACACATTGAGCTGTATAAAACAATAATTTGTCTCAATTTCATTTTCATTGAGTGTGACAGAGGGATTGTCTGTACAAAGCTGAGCTGGTTTCCTGGTGCTATCTTATCGAACTCACCTCATTAGCTACCTACCCCACCCCATGGTGTCCCTCTCATTCAATACCAGCCCGAATCTCCCACCCATCATGACTGCAGGTACACACAGTCGCTCGGGTACCCCGGATATTCCGTGATCCCTGGCACGAGTGCCATCTTTAAAAGGCCAATGGGCACACGGTTGAGCTTTCTCAGGTTGGTGCTGTATTGCACAGATTACCCCGAGCATGGCATATAAGGGGAAATTACACCACGGTTTGTTGACAGAGCATGGCGGGCTTGGTGGATGGGCTAGTACAGAGGGGGACCATTCCCTTCCCAGAGGGGGCCATACCACCAGATCCACCGAGCATCGTCTGTGCTCACCACCCAGCTCAGTGCAGTATCTGCGGTCTGAAGAAATACCCAGCAATACAGGACACACATCAATAAACTTCCCTATTCTGTCAGGGTAAGGGTCACCGTATTCTCTCTGTTCCCTCACAGTCACTGTATATCTGTTACAGCACCGACCCCCAAACAAGGCTCATGCTCCAACACGCTCACTGCAGCGCCTTCTCTCTCTCTCTCTCTCTCGTTTGCAATACCCAACCCCCCCCCCCCCCCGCCCCCCGCCCCCTGACTACAGTTATAGAATATTCTGGAGAATGCCGATTATGGAAAATTCCAGATAATGTTCCAAATAATTCCCAGTTTCAAGAAAATGGCAGTGCCCCATTGTATAACACATAAGAGGAAGGAGTAGAGATGTACGTTTTTCAAATCACTCACAATTCAAACCACGCTGAGGTGATTCAGCCCTTCAAACTTGCTCTAGCATTTAATACGGTCCGGCTGATCTGATGGTTTTCTCAGCTCCATACTACAGGAATGTTTAGTCATTCAACTCCCTGGGTTGCTGGCACTGACCAGATGGCACTCAGGCACTTTTAGCCCAGTTTTCTTCAAGCGTCTGTTCGTGGGCATTTCCCATGGAATGCACTCTCCTAACAGTATATTCCATCAGTTATATACTTTCATGCAACGGTCAGCATGCTTTACACGGACCAAACAAAAATCTACACTTTATTTTGTTATAGATGTCCAATCACACTTAAAAATTCTGGTTATTTCACATGACTCACCTTAATAATATTAAATCAAAGTCAGCTTCTAAGCACGTCTTGTTATAAAATACAATTTCGAGCAGAGAACGTTTTTACCCTCAGCCGTTATCTTGACCGTTATCTGAATTGTACCCTTTTCATTGTTATGAAAGTTTCTCTTGCCCTTTGCCTGTGACTGTTTCTGTCTGTAACAGTTGCTCTGTCGCCCCTCAGTTGGCTGGACGGCAGGTTTGTGATGTAGAGGGAGGCCAACTGCGCAGGTTCAGTTCCTCACACTGACTGAGGTTACCATGAAGGAGATGCTCTCTCAACGTCACCCCATCACCCGAAATGTGGTGACCCTCATGGTAAACCAGCATGAGTGGTCTCTCTAAGGAAAGTTCTTTGGGACTCTATTCTATCAATGTTAGCATTTTAATTTTTAAAAAATAGTAATTTTTTTGAAAAAGAGATTTTTAATATTGTAATAACCCAATAACAACACAACTCAAATAACTGATCAAAATTACACTCATGTGCATGTACATACAAAACAAATTACAACACGAAATAGACAGAGAAAAAACAAAACTAAACAATAAATAATGAATAAATAGTACAGGTCAGCATAACAAAACAATATCTCTCGTTCTTCAAGAGCATTAACTGATACAAATTTTTATGTTCATAATTCTTCCTCGCTGAATAATAGATTCATTAGACCAAATCGTAATGGCTATATACAATCCCTTCTTAATGTGACAGATAAACCTGTATCGTGGTTATCCAAAAAGGGCTGCCATGTCTTATATAAATCTCTGTTTTTTGATGCACCACACTGGTGAGAAAGTCCAAAGGGATATTCTCCATGAAGAACCTACGACGACCCAACAGACCCGGGGTTTTCAAACATCCAACACAACAGAACATTTTTCCTAGCACAGAAAGTAAGGATATATTTTGCCTCATGTGCATCTCTGTAAAGTACCCTGGGCAGGCCCAGGAAAAGAAAAACCCGGTCCATCTCCAATTCAGTCGCCTCGACCCACTCTATCACACCTAACACAGTGCTCCAATATAGATGAAGCCTGAAGCAGGATAAGAAGCAATGAGTAAGAGTGCCTGTAGTCATTCTGCATTTAGTACATGCTGAAGATAATCCCACTTTGCATTTTGTGAGACCATCTGGGGTCACATAGACCCTATGAAGAATTTTCAACTGCATAGAATGGGTCCTATTACAGATCAAAATCCTTTGAACATTTTCACAAATATCCTCCCATGTCTCCGAGGTGTTTTGAACCCCAACTCTCTCTCGCAGACATCACAAAGCTGCACAGTCTCGTCTGAGGGCACACTCTCCAACTAATGATAAAGCGAACTGACAGAGAGTGCATTCAGTGCACTCAGCACCCGCTTATCTCTATCGGATCTGTAAGAGTCTGTTAAAAGTGTGCTTTTTTAAAATCAAATCTCTGATCTGAAAACAAAAAACAAACAGAAGAGTTCTCTACTAGGTAGTCCATACTTACGAGTTATTTGATCAAATTATGACATTCTTTCTCCCTGAAATAAAATGTCGTGGTTCAGTAGATAGCACTGCAACCTCACAGCACCAGTATCCAAAGATGTGCAAGTTAGATGAATTGGCTATTGATAAACTACCCATGGTCTTCAGGGATATGAATGTTGGGGCATTAGTCAGGGTAAATTTAGGATGTTAGGGGAATGGGTCTGGGTGGGTCGAAGTCGACTTGTTGGGCCCAAGGACCTGTTTCCACACTGTAGGGATTCTTTTAATTCTAAATCACTGAAGCAAGGTACACCCCTAGCTTCCCACAGTTTAAACATGGAATCCATTATCCCCGGTTGACAACTTGGTATACCAATTGTAGGGGTAAGAAACAAGGTTTTGGCTGCATTGCCCTCGATCTGACTCATTGTCATTCATGCTTTAACTTTATTGATAATTATTGGGTTATGATAATACTCCATAAATGTTGTCATTTTTTCTAAGAACAACAGACTAATAAAGGTTCACATTGTCTGAGAGAGTTCAATATCTAACTGTATTGACACTGAGTCCCCAGTGGCCCAGACACTAACATAGGATAATAAAGAGTGTAATTGATAGAATTTTATATGGGAGATCTATTCCCCACAATCTGTGGGGTAGTTGCAATTTGCTTAGCTTGATAAAGAGTCCTCGATTGCCAAATAAAAGAGCTAAACCAGCCATAAAGTTTCCTAAATATCTGTCTGGGAAACATCAAAGAAAGCATTCACACGGGGTATAGCAAATGAGGAAGGACATTCATTTTAAGAACAGCTATCCGACCTAGCCAGGATATTGGAAGTGCCTCCCTTCTTTGAAGGTCTTGTTTAATTTTGTCAAACACATGGACATAGTTCACGTTAAATAAATGATCAAAGACAGATGCAATGAATATACTGAAATAGGGAAACCACGCCAGTGACTATTTAAAAGGAAACCAGGATTTGCTTTCAATATGAGGTATTTCCCTGAGACCTCCCATAGGCATGGCCACAAACTTTGTAAAATTAATCTTATAGCCCGAAAAGGCGATAAGTGATTTAATGCATTGCATCACGTGAGCTGCCAAAACTGTGGGATTTGACAAAAACATGAGACCCTCATCTGAATACAACATAATCTTATGTGACTTCTACCTTAAGTCTGGGGCAGGTATGCTGGGGTAATATTCCCAATTGTGCAGGATGCCACTGTGTCTAAGATTGTTGCAGGGATTGGGAAGAGATCAACCCTCGTGTGGCATTTGTGCGGATTAAAGAAGAAAATAGAATCCCTGCTTGTGAGGTAGATCTGCCTCCAGGTATCCACCAGCTCTAACCCACTAATTGCTTACTTTATAACGAGGGTAATTGGGGACCTTTGGACATTATGTCCACCGTGGGGCCATAAGACAGTCGAAATCTCCTTCTACAATAATGTGCCATGATGCAAGATAACTTACTTTGGATAATGCATCTTTCAGGATTTTAAGACAGTGCGCCAGGGGGCAATAAACATTCAAAATATTGTATTATTTCCCAAAGTTCAAGACTTTGGGAATGATGATCCTTCCGTGAGTGTCTAATACAATCTAGTAATTTAAATGGAAGATTCTTCTTCACTAGTATGGTTTCTCCCCTACTCCTAGTATTAAAAGACGTGAAATAAACTCGATCAAAACCACCCTGCTATAACGTCAAATGTTCCTTGTCATTAAGGTGCATCTCCTGCCATAGGACAACATCCACCCTCTCTGTTTTAAGATGAGAAAGTACATTTATCCTCTTGACTGGCAGATGGCTCCCCTTAATGTTCCAGGTACAACATTTAAGCACATCATTATCCAGAACACACTGTAGCAACATTTCAACTCTAGAGTTTCACATCGAATTACACAACGCTGATCATTAATGAAAAAAAGACTCATTGGGCCTAAAAAACTGTACAAACTAAAACTACTACAACTAACAAGCTCTCAAATCTTTCCAAAGCTAAACACATAAAATTCCAAAGAACGAAATAAAATCCAAAATGCCAATGACACTCGATTGGGGAATTTACCCCCCATCGCCCACTGGGGAGGCTTGCATATCTCCAAACCTTATCTTCTGCCCGCTACCAATTTGGAATCCGGGGCAATTAACAACAAAAATCAGGCATGAACTGCCCTTCGGTCGGCACTTAGTAATCACCAACTAGCTTTGTAACTCCCTCCGGCTTGGGCTGCACCCCAGACACAAGCAAAGAAAGAATAAAAAAGTAGTAATACTAATGAAGAAGTTAAAACTGAGTACTCTACCCATTCCCAACTATAATTTAACACTGGTTAATAGCAGAAAAATCCAGCAAAATTTCTTTAAGAGAGAAACATGATTATCTAAATATCCAGCTTAGTTTAAAATGTCCACAAAGTTTTCGCTTTCTCTGGAGAGTCAGACGAGTTCGTGGATCGATTGAAAGCAATACGGAGCACCACTGAGTACCGTAACGAATATTGAATCCAGAATTCCCTTACTCTTCTCTTGATATCATCAAAAGATTTTCTTTCCTGAATCACCGCCGTTGAAAAGTCCTGAAAGAACATAATACTGGAACCCTCGTGAATTAAAGCCATCGGATCTTTCCCTAAGGTTCTGGAAGATTCCATTAGTCTGTTTGTCCCCACAACTGTGTAATTGAACAAGGACAGGATGAAGGCGTTGGTCTGAGTCTGACTTCCGCGCCGTAACCCAATGAACTGTGTCACTTTTCACCCGTCTCTCCTCAGTTTTGAAGTGAAGGAATCGCTGCAGCCAGTTCTTGAAAAAGCTCTGCGGCTGACCACCTTCTGTCCACTCCAGCAAACCGACGATGTGAATATCCTTCATCCTACTCCTGTTCTCGAGGTCGTCATCTTGTTCAGTTAATTTGCAGACCTGCTTTTCAATGGCGACGATCCTCTCCCAAGAGGAATCGATCACGGTCTCTGCCCTTGCAGTTCGGCTCTTGACATCGTCTGTTTTGTTTCCAAGGCTGTCAAGTTGCTGCTCATGTTTTTGGAGCACGGCTGAGAGCGGCTGTAGCCACTGCAGTGGCTTCATCCCTTCTTCAATCATGGCTTCAATCATTTCGCATAACTTGGTGAACTCAGTGACTAAAGCCTGGTGAGTAACTGGGTCCATGGAACGAGCAGAGTGGGTTGCAGTTACAGCCTCAGGCATGCTCGATGCTTCTGACGGGTGCACCATGTGTTGGGACTGACTCGATTCTCTCCCATGTTTTGTTATTTCCACTTGATAAAATGGGATTAATAAAGATTCCATCACTCTTTTAGTGTTGAATGTTAATTAAATGCCAGGGATGGGGTGGGTTAGAGAACCACGTTGCCCGTATGTTGATGCAGAGCCCAGTAAACCAGACCTTCTGGATTGCCGCCATCTTTTATTCCCTCTGAACATTTTATCGATATTATCATTTCATTTTACATTACATTCTTGGAGATTCTGAAGCTGTGTTATTTGATACCACTGTCTACATTTCCTGCCACTCTGCACATTGCTGCCCATTCCTCGATAATCCTTGACTCTGTTGTTACTTATGAACCTTCCGTCTGTGCCTCAAAAATATTCAATATTTCTGCAGACTCACAGCACTTTGAAAAAACAATTATAAACATTGTGATCTGAGTGAGAGATTAGTTTTTTTGTGTCTCCTTATGTGAGAAAGGAGATAATTACATTGGAAGCAGTTTAGAGATATTTCATTTCACGCCTTCCTGGGGTGAAGGGTTTATATTATGAAGGCCTGAACAGGTTACTCTTGGAATGAGAATGAAACATACAAGACCTTGATAAGAGTGGATTATTTATGTACCCACTGGGTGCTTGTATAGGCCAAATTTATTGTCATTGTCATACAACCTCTACAGTGTGGAGGCAGGACATTCCGTCCATTAAGTCCACACTGACCCACCAAACAGCATCCCACCTGGACGTGTCCCCCAGTCGTATCGATGTAACCCGGCATTTCTCACAACTAACCCTCCTAATCTACACATCCCTGGGCACTATGGGCAATCCACTTTAAACTGCACATCTTTGGACTGTGGCAGGAAACTGGAGCACTGGGAGGAAACCCACACAGGCATGGGGAGAATGTTCAAACTCCACATAGAGGGTCGCCCGAGGTTGGAATTGAACCCAGCTCCTTGGTGATGTGAGGAAGCAGTGCTACCAACAGATCTACCATACTCCTCCGTTAGTTCTGTTAGTAACTTGTGGCTGACTAAAGAAATCTGCCTGACTTGTTCTTATCACTGAACCTGACCCAGTCTGAGATCTTTATTACCGGCCGTATCACAAACCTGGTTACATTTAAAATTTGTTGTGAGCAGTGGAAGATTCGGACGAGAAAAGGAAAGAGTGACACCCTCCATCCTCAGTCACAACTGGAGTGAGAAAAAAATCACAAAGTGGGAATTCATTCAAGTGGAAATTCTGTTTCCCAGAAGTTTGGGATGGCTGAATCTTTATATTATATCGAGGCAGGCTTCATCAGATTTTCCATAGACAGGTGAATCAGGGATAATGGTGCATGGAGAGAAAAGTGCAGCTGGAACCACAATGAGATGAGCCATGACTTTATTTACTGGTGGAGTAGTGTCAAAGGGCCGAATGGCCCACTCGTGTCCCTCAGCCCTGTGTTCTGATGTTCCATTCAGCCCTTCGGACCTGCTACACAGGGGCAGATCAAGGCCACTCCGATGGTTAGGTGCAGTTTTGGAAATGTACTCGGAAAATCCAGGCTGGGTCAGGAAGTGACACTCACCCCCAATCTCTGTTTCCAGGCTTCCCCTCTCCGCAACGTCTGCTCCAGATGTGGGTCGTGTTACAGACCCAGATTTACTGTGAATACAGCCCCCATACATCACTCAGCGCTAACTTAAACAAATCCTCTGCTCACCCTAATCCAGCATTACACAACACAACTTCCGGCAAAATAACCAGTTACTTTGCAAAAGCATAACATGTGAAATTAATAAATAGGAACAAGAGTAGACTATTCGGCTCCTCAAGATTGCCCTGTCATTTATTACGAACATGGCTGATCTACTCCAGGTCTAACTCCACTTTCTTGCCAACTCCTTGTATCCCTCCACACCTCTCTGGGTTAGGGAATTCCAGACATTCACTACCGTCTGAGAGAAGACATTACTTTGCATCTCAGATAGAAATCGATGTTCCATATTCAGTATCTCTATCAACGAGTTCGAGACTCCACTCAAGAATGGTAACAACTGCTCAGTATCTACCTTCTCAAGTCCCTTCTGTGTCTTGTATGTTTGAGCAGTATCACTCCTCATTAATTTAAACCCCAATGAATAATCGCCTCTCCATTTTACAGATTCTCAATATCACAGCCCTTTCATTCCTGGAAGCCGGCTAATGAACCAACCAATTACTTGCTGCATCATCATGCTGACTTTATGTTTCATACACAGGAACACTCCAATCCCTTTGTACTATTCTTTGTCTGTAAGTCCTCTCCATTAAATAACAGCCTGCCTTTTGCTTCTCAGTGTCATCCTCGAACTCGGATGTATACTCAGCTCCCTTCTTCAGACTCTCAGTATAGAGTGTAAATAACTGATGCCATCGGACTGATAGCTGTGGTTCTCCAGCAGATATACCTTTATCATGAAGATCCATTAATCCTGACTCTCCGATTTCTATATGTGAAGCAATCATCATCCCATGTTAATACATTCTCCATCAACCTAGGAGCTTCTGTCTTGTGTAAGAACATTTATTTTGTAATACATTGTGGAAAAACTCTGGAAAGCCTGGTGTCTACCAGATCCCCTTTATCAAGTCTGCTTGTTACATTCTCAGGCATCTCCAGAAATACTTTACATGATTTTACAGAGCAAAATATAACTTCCCTTTCACAAAACCACTCTGAACCTGCATGAAGCTTTTCTAAATGTCCATGCTGGCCAGGTTTTCCAAATTAAGCTCGCCCCATCTGCTTTCATTTGGCCCATATGCCTCTAAATGTTTCCCATCCATATGTTTGTCCAAATGTGTTTTAAATGTTTTAGCTGTACTGTCATCGACCACTCTTCTTCTGGCAGCTCATTCCATACCCACACCACCCTCTGTGTAAAATCACTGCCCCTGCGTCCCTTGTAAATTTTCCCTCTTTCACCTTAAACCTATGCCTTCTACGGCTGAACTCCCCCATCCTGGGGAAAAGACCTTGGCTATTCACCCTATCCGTACCTCTCATGAGTTTAGAAACTTCTATAATATCATCCCTCAACCTTCTACACTCCATCCAATACTAACTTCAAGAACAAGCATTTAAAGATAAATACTGCAAATTTGAAACTATAGTAAACATGACAGGTAAACAACACTCTTACCAAACTTCACACTGTGATTTGTTTTTTTCTCCCTATTGCAATACGAAGGCAGCATGAAACGCTTAATAGTGCCAATAACAAGTGAAGCACCTGGTATCCTTTGTCTAAAGGGGGCGATGACTCGACAGTGAAAACGTATTTATGGCCAGATCTTTATAATGCCACATAGTCAACATTCTCCCTCCTGGCCTACCTATGACCTTGTGTGATTGTGTCTTCTTTATCTTACACTCAATAGAGAAAACCCCTTTCCCCATTCACACCTTAATTTAAACCCATTTTATATCACCTTCTCGTTCACCACTGCTAAAAGCCGGTTTATCTTTGCCACCCCCTCTTTTCCCTGTCACCTATCTCCCACCTCTGGAAAGCTATTAAAAAGCCAAGTTTCCAATGCCTTTCAGTTGTGAAGAAGTGTCACACTGGGCTTGAAATGCGAATGCTGTTTCTCTGTCTCTGCAGATGCTGGCAGACCTGCTGAATTTCTCCAGAAATGAATAGGCCCGGAACAAATTTTCACAAAGCAAATAACTATGGATACTGGTAATAAAAATACTAAAATTGCTTGAGAAACTGGGAGCTTTGTCGAGGGTCACTGTACCTGAAAGATAAATTCTGCATTCATTCCAGAAGATGCTGCAATTTCTTCAGCAATTTCTGTTTTTGGACAATTTCCAAAGAAGTATGTCAAAGATGCTCAAACATCCTGTCCAACATGGAGTGTCGTACACTGCAAATTGAACAGTAACGCATGGTGGACAAGTTCCTTGACTCTGAAACTGCATAGGTCTGGCATCACTGACACTACAGAGCTTTTCATCATGGTCAGGGAGAAAAACACAGGGAAATACATTCACTTCAAATACAGAAGTTGACATTGTGGAAGAGAAATGATTTCAATCATTACTTTAAATTGATTGAATTAAAGTAGCAAATCAGAGGCGTGACACCAGGGAGAGGCCCTCAGCAGAATGAGAATATGAAAATGCAAGTGTTACCGCATCAGAAACCAGGTCAGGTAGTGAATACGGGGCTGATGGGTGAATGGGTCTCGTGTGAACTGGGGGACAGTCAGTAGAATTGAATTGTAGATATTGCAACTCAAACTGGGTTATCATTTGATGCTGTAGACCACATCAGCAGCAGAAGCAGAACTGTATTCAACGACAATCTATAACATTTTACTTAGGATAACTCATCAGTCTACCACTACCATCAAGCCGATCCATGGTTCAGTGATGAGTGTGGGTGAACATTGCAGGGTCGGAATCACGTGGACCTAAACCTGTTGACAACCCATTAAAGCTACCACACTTAACGGGTTAAATTCCGACCAGCAGAACTAATGTCTGATGGAGAGGGGAAATGATCCCAAGACTAACAGATCAGGTCTAAGCTCTGTCGTCCTGCCAAATCCAAACAATAATGTCGATGGACTATTAAACAATTTGCTGGAGGAGAGGACTCCACAAATATCCTCATCCTAAATATCGGAACAGCTCTGCACATCAGTGAAAAAAGTCAGGGATGTGGTGTCTGCACTATCCTCAGCCAGACGGGTTAAATGGATGATCCACCTCACACTCATCATGATCCCCACAGAATCACAGATACCAGTCTTCAAGCAATTCGATTTGCTGTATAGTCATAAAGAAACAGCTAAACACAGTAGATACGACAAAGACAATGGGCCCTGACCCCATTCCTGCAATGGGACTGAAGACTTGTGCTGCACCACAAGCCGTGTCCCTGTGGGAACTGTTTCATTCCAGCTCCAACTCTGACATCTCCCTGGCAATGAGTAAAATTACTCAGCTATGTCCAGTCCCTGAATAGGAGAATAATTACAATCTGACCAATTACCACCCCCTCAGTCCCATCACGACAGTCACATTGGTGGGAATACTTTTTGATAGAGCTGTCAAATAGCACTGAAATAATCAGGACAGTGTGGGTTTCCAATAGGTTCCCATGTAGAGATGGTGCTGTAGTGAACATATCATTGGATTACGAATCCAGACCGGGCGAATGCTCTGGCAGCTGGTGCAAGTTAAATAAAATATCGAGACCTAAAATCTGGTGTCAGTAATAGTGATCTTGTGTCCAATGTTGATTGTAAACATCCATCTCCTTCCCCAATGTACTTTCAGGAAGTGAATCTCCCGTGCTTTCCTGATCTGGCCTAAAAGTGCCTCCAGACGCACAGACATGGTCTCTGAATCGGTCACGTGAGACACTTAATTGTATCAAACTACTCTGAGGTCTTTAATGATAAAACCTGACAGAACACCCGGCATCAACCTCGTTATCAGAAAAGGGAATGGGAAACACAATCCTGTCGACCCTGCATAGACATTCTTCCTAACATCTGAGAGCTTGTGACAACATTTATAGAGCTTTCCCACAGACTGCACAGAAACATCGGGAGAGGAGGAGGTCATTCAGCACATTGAGCTTTCCCAATGCTATTTCCTGGGCGAACATCTCCTCAAAGCAGTTTTCCCCACACAATGTTCACATCCCAAAATGTGTTCAAACATTTTGAACTATAGTGCCTTCGGCCCATCAATATAAAGGGAATTCTCTGATAATGTTTGTTTATTCAGTGCAATTTGACTGCAATGCGATTCGTGAACCATTTTCTATAAAGTAAACTATCACCCCTGCTTCCAATCTGTCTCACCCTGTCAGAGTTTTACATATCTCACTGATATCTCCACTCATTTTCCTAAAGCCCATGGAATATAGGCCGAGTCACCCCAAACTCTGCTCCCACAACTAACCTGTCTTCCCAGAGATCAGTCTGATCATCCTTCACTGCACTCCCTCAATGTCAGGTTTGTCCTTTATTAGGTAAGGACACCAAAACTGCACACAACACTGCACAATGTTCGAGATGGGGTCCCACCAAGGCCCTGTAAAGTTGCAGTAAATGACCCTTACTCCTGTATTCTAAATCCCCCTGAAATGAAGGTGAATGAACCATTTATCTTCCTACCTATTTTCTGCTCCTGCAATATTGCTTTCCGTGACTGGTGTACAGGGAGATCCAGATTCTTTTCAATGTTACAGCTCCCCATCTGATGGGCCTATGTACACTGTATACAGCGTGCAAATGCCATTCCAGTTATCGACTTCTGTGTTCAGAACTCACTACCCTACATGGACTCCGAAGGCTGCGCAGACATAAACAAAAATGTAGCTTAAGTTCATTTATTTATCAACTTTTTTCAACCAATCACTTTTCGAATGATAGGCTGATCCCATCAAAGTACACAACCTGTCATCCCTGCCATTGCACTCCATCTGCCAGGTATTTGCCCAGTCACTCCACTTGTCTCAAACACTTTAGAACCATTTTTACATCCTCCTCATCCACTCACAAGCTGACATCATTTTGTGCTGTCAGCAGACTTGGAAATATTGCAATTGAGCCTCTCAACCAAAAATATGACGTGTATTAGGAATTGTATTAGGAATTGCTGGATGCCAAATCTCGTTCCTTGTTATATCCTCCAAGACTTCCACTCAAAAAACATGGTTTTGTTCCTACTTACTCTTTCCTGCCAACTCTCCCATTCTAAAACCATGACCATATATTAGCACCAGTCCCATAGGATTCGAATTTGCACAATAGGCTTGGTGCTTTATCAAAAAATCTTTCTGAGATTCCAATCGTATTGCGTTGATACCGTCTCCATAATTTTCCTCAAATATGATTCCTATTTCATAAACCTCTGTTGACTTTGTCTATGCCCATTAATTTCAGTCCAATATTTTCTCTAAAACTTTTTAGTTGCTAATTTCATTCTATTCCCTTTTTCTCACCAGACTAAAGTTCCCTAGTATTGCGAGGAAACTTTATTTATTTATTTTTTATTCTGTGAAGGCATAACTGAAGTATTTGCTCCATTGATCTGCTATTTCCCTGTCCTCAATTATCTGGTATCAGACTGTAAGAAAGCTGCACCTTTTTTTCTTAATTTTGCCATTGATGTATTTTCAGAAGATATTACAAACTCACTCATATACACGGTGATAAGATATTCTTCAGACAGCCATCAATTCCTATCTTAAGCTACTGAATGATTGACCTTCCACAGCCATACAATCACAGAAGTTCAGACTCTGTACTATCGGAAATACAGCACGGTCTACATTATCCCACTTTCCAACACAAAACCCGCTGCTGTGAATCTTATGGCATTTCAAATGCATAACCATGTATTTTATAATGGTTTTGAGGTTACCAAAACAATTCCCCTCTCACGAAGTGCATCCCAGACTGCAGCACACTTTGGGTGAAAAACAGTCCTCAAATCCTCACTAAGCCTCAAACCCTTCACTTTAAAAGTGTGTCCCTTTGACTAAAAGGACCATCTGTAATCTATCCACCCCCATCCATGTCCCTCATAATCTTATCCTCCTGATTCACGTCCCTCTTAGCCTTTTCTGCTCCAAACTAAACAACCCGAGCTTATCCAGGCTCTCTCCATCGCTGATATGCTCTATCACAGGGAACATCCTGGTGAATCTCCAGTGCAATCACATCTTTCCTGTAATGAAGCTCCCAGAATTACACACAGTATTCCATCTTGGCTAATGAAAGTTCAGCATAGCTCTTATAATCTATGCTTCGATGTGTGAAGGCTGTGTTTACACTCCCGTACGCTTTCTCAAATTGTGTGTTACCCTGTCCAGCCACATTCAGGGATATGTGGAGAAGCACCCTCTCAGCTTCCTAGTGTGCTGCCATTCATTGTGTCCTTGCCTGCTTGGTTCCTTCTTCCAAAGTGCATCACCTCATAATTATCAGGGTTACATTCCATCTGCCATTGATCCACCCATCTGATCATTTTCTCTGTATTGATGTGACCATCTGTCCACTCCATCGGTATCTTCCTGTAACATAAGGCCTTCCTCCTCACTGCCAACAAACCGGCCAATCTTTGTATCAAAGACAAACTTACTTATGACACCCCCCCACCCCTCGTCCATATTCACAGCTGCATCCTTTATGATAATGTTTAAAATCACAAAACACCAGCTTATTTATTTGGAGGCTAGTGTCCAATGGTGTACCACGGGGATCAGTGCTGTGTCTCTTAATATTTGTGATTCAGAGGTGTTGGTGTTGGACTGGGGTGGACAAAGTTAAAAATAGCACAACATCAGGTTATTCTCCAAAAATGTTTATTTGGAGGTACGAGCTTTCGAAGCACTGCGTCTTTATCAAATGGTTGTGCGCTTTGATGAAGCACTTCGAAAGCTAGTGCCACCGAATACGCCTTTTGGAGAATAACCTGGTGTTATGCAATTTTTAACTTTGTCCACCCCAGTCCAACACCAAAACCTCCGAATCACAAATATTCAGAGACACAGCACTGATCCTTTTGGTACACCACTAGACACTAGCCTCCAAACACAAACAGCCTTCTACCACCACACTCTGTCTCCTACCACTAAAGTTGATTTGGTTGCAACTTGGCAAATCACTAATGAGTCCGATCTGTTCCCTGGTTATCCTGTTCCGCTGGACACTCTTGTAGAATATCTGGAGATTCTCACTAATCTTGCCTGCCAGTAGGCTTCCGTGCCACTGTGATAAGTGATGAATTTCCTCCTTATTGCAGATTTAACTGGCCTGTCCCAGATCCTGCCATTATTTGCCTTTAATGTGGAATAGAAAGCGAGGGGAGAGTTCTGTTTATTTCCAACTTGTGATATGTTTTGTAAATTTTCAAAATTTCACTGTAACCCACCACTCATTTTTGAATCTCGAGAGAACACAGACCGAGTTTCCTCATCAGGTAACCTCATCATCTGAGGGATTAATCTGGAGAATGCCCATTGCGCTTCCTCTGTGGTCCGTATATTCTTTCTCAGATTCGGTCACCAAAACTGTACACAATGCTCCAACTACCGTCCCATAAACACGCTGTGAAACTGTTTCAACATGTCTTTACATCAATGTTCTGGCTTTCTTATATGAACGCAAACCAAACTGTAACTTTCCACTTACATATGTTCTTCCAAATACCCTTCACACTCATTGCATTTACGGACTCACTGAGATCTTATAGAAACCCTTCCGAAATTCCAAAGTCTGCAACTTCTACTGGTTCCCCATTATCTATGTTGTAAGAAACAACTTCAAACAATTCCGAAGTTTATCAAGTATGATTTCCCGACCAGAAATACATGCTGATTCTCTCCATTGTTGCTGTTAATTTCGAAATATCAAAAATGTCATCCTGTGTAATAGATTCCAACAGTTTCCCTACAGATGTATATTAATTGGTCTGCAGTTCTCCACACTATGTCTTCTTCCTTTTGTCGCTGTTTGGATCCCTTCCATTCATCTATAGTGCTTGGTTCACGTTTATCCACAATAGTTTCTGGCCTCTGTAGAATGTACAGGAAAACAAAACACAGTCATCAACAGTGCAATTAATACTACTGTTGGTGATTTATTTCTGACGTTTTGATGGGATGTACATCTGTTTCGTTAGACTTAGCAATGCTCAATCCAGCTACGTCTTCAAGTACTACCTTGTTACTGATTTGAATTGACTTTACGTCTTTCGGTCTAGAAAGCTGATATAGTCACTTGGAATTACTGGGTGATTTCCTGGATATTACTCCATCAAGACAGATGCAAAGTAACTGGTTATTTTCTTGGCCATTTCCCTGATCTCCACAATAACCTCTCTGCTCCCAATTACAAATTTCCACATTTGACCTTGCTTTTATCTTGTTTCCTTTGAAATATAGATCGTAGATTTTTGCAGTCTTTGTGTTCCTGTTTGTTAGCAGGCACACGATCTTTTTGGTTTCCTTATCAGTTTCTTGGCCTTCCTTTTCTGGATCATCAACTTCTGAGAATTCACGGGTTTCCACAATATCTGGAATTCTTCTGAAGTCACTTCCTATGATTAATAAATTTTCTAATTTGTGATGTTAACCATCATTGAGTCACTTTCTCACTTTTTGGTGTTTGCACCTGAAATAAATGGACGTATTTTTCAGACTTTGCAGTTTTTCTAAAACCTTCTGGTACTTCCCAGATTTCTTCAGGAACACTGCAGGAGGATAGATAAGAAATTGCGGGACCCCTGGTTGGTTCTTTTCCATCATCGCTGGTCAGGTCCCTGACGACTGGAGGGTAGCTAATAATGTGCCCTTATTCAAGAAAGGCTACAAAGGTAAATCTGGGAACTAAAGAACAGCAAATCTAAAATTCTAGTGGGTACGTTACTTGAGAAGATTCAGAGAGATTGGATATACATGCATTTGGAGAGACAGGATATGATTTGGTGTATGATTTAGAATGGTGCTGGAAAAGCAGAGGAGGTCAGGCAGCATCCGAGGAGCAGGAAAATCGAGGTTTTGGGCAAAAGGCCTTCATGAAATTCAGCACGTCTTTGTGCATGGGAGATCATGACTCGTAAATTGGTTAGAGTTCTTTGATAAAGTGACCAGCAACGTTGAGGAGGGCAGGGTGGTATACATAGTCTATATGGATTCCAGTAAGGCCTCAATAAGGTTCCACATGTTCCGCTGCTCTGGAAGGATAGATCACATGGAATTGAGGGGGAGCTGGCAAATTCGGTACAAAATTGGCTTGGTGTTAGGAAGCAGAGGGTGATACTGGAAGAATGCTGGTCAGACTAGAGGGCCTGTGACTAGTGGAATGCCTCAGGGGTTGGTGCTGGGACCACTGCATATTACATATGTCTATGATTTAGATGAGAATGTACAGGCATGATTTATGAGTTTGAAGACGACACTAAAATAAGCAGTCTCATGGCGAGTGAGGAAGGTTATCATAAATTTCAGAAATTTCAGCAGTATTTTGATCAGCTGGGGAAGTGGACTGAGAAATGGCAAATGGATTTTAATAAAGTGTAAGTTCTTGCATTTTAGAAATTCAAATCAAGGTTGGAATTTCATGGTGAATGGTTGGGTACTTAGGAATGTAGTGGAACAGAGGGACCTCGGAATTCAGGTTCTCTAGAAGTTGATTTAGAGGTAGAGAGTGCAGTGAAGATAGCTTTTGGTACATTGGCCTTAGTCAGTGTATTTCACTGAGTATCAAAATTAGGGAGGTATGTTGCAGTTATATAGGACGCTACTGAGGTCATATTGGTAGCGTTATGTTCAGTTTTGTTCACTTTGCTATAGGACGGATTTTATTAAACTGGAAAGAATGCAGAAAAAAAAATATAAGGATGTTGCCAAGGACTCAATGGACTGAGTTATAGGGAGAGGTTGGACAAGCGAGGCCATCTTAGTTTTGTGTGTGTGTGAGGCTGAAGGAGGATCATATTGAAGTCTGTAAGATCATGACAGGCATGGATAGAGTGAATGTACCCTGTGTTTTTTTTTTCCCCAGGGTTGGGAAATCACAGATCAGTTTAAAGTCAAAGGAGAAAGAATAAAAGGGAATCTGAGGAACAACCTTTTTACACACATGGGCTGGTACGCATATGGAATGAGTTGCCAGAGGAAGTGATTGATTAACAACATTTAAAAGACATTTGGACAAATACACAGATAGGAAAGGATTAGAAGGATACGGGGCAATGGCAGGGAAATGGGGTGAGCGTGGATGGACATTTTGTTCAGACAGTTTGGGCTGAAGGGCCTGTGTCCGTGCTTTCGCACTCTATGACTCTAACAACCATTGCTTGTCTCCCACTGAATGTTATATTGTACTTTCCAAATTCACTGGAGCTATCTTGACCCTCTAGCCTCCAGTCTTCCATGTTGTTTAACTAGTAAGTTCAAGCATTCTCTATTGTGCGTAGATGCCGGGTAAAATGCACTTTATTAATGTCATTATTCCTTAAAAGCTGCTTCATTACAAGGTTATTAATTCGTCATTTGGACCAGATAATTCCAAATCCAAAGTAACCTGCTCTCTAGTTTTCTTCACAACATACTCTTGAACTTACGGAATTTATTTTTCAAACATGAGCAGTCGCTTAATTAACGCAGTCCAGATGCAATTTGAGACCATCCAATAAGATTTCAGTATCCACAATACTTGCATATCTAATTTCCAGAGCATATGATGCTCAGATTTTCTGCTAGCGTTTTGGTTTGGTATATAACACACCAATATTTGCTTCTCCTTTCTATCTGTAAGCTCTACCTAAACTGATTCTGTGGAAGCTGAGGGACAGGTCTGTGTTGTTTTTAGTGACGGACTTGGACAAGACATTTGGGGAGCCTCACCTCGACGCTGAGATGATCTGAAGAAATGTCCTGCAATACAGGATAAGCATTGATATCCTCCCCTCTCTGTCAGGATAAGAGTTACCTATACTCTCTGCTCGCTCACACACACTGTTTGTCTGTTATAGAACCTACCCCTGAACAAGGTTCACGCTCTATCTCCAAATAAGGCTCAGGCACGACCACTCTCACTATTGAATTCAGTAACTTTCTTCCTCACTTTCTCTGTCACCTACGCAGTACCCCCCACGCTAATAATACTATAAGGATTCAAAACTGTCGACTGGACGAATTCCAGACACCTCACAATTCCGCCCAACTACACCAGCACTAACAGCATGGTCACCCATTCCCACTCTCCCTCCAAGCCTCCCATTTTCCCATTCCGGGAGGAAGAGCCTGGAATAGGACAGAAAGGCAAAGCCGGGTGGTGGAATGTCCGATATCCATTCCCTCACCCCCTCCCCTTGCCAAGTGGGTAGGACACTGGTACGAGCCAGAGAGGACAGGGACGCCTTGTGTGGAGATTTTGAAACATCCATATCCCACCGAACGATTAAGGAGCAATGTTCAGTGAAAGACAATTCTCACTTTAAATCCACTGGCAGTTCCAACGACAGTCCTTTCACTTCCAAAAAAAGGACACAGATACCTCATTGCACAGAGATGCAGACACACAAATACACAGAACTATTGGTAAACACCCCAATATGCGAAGACGCACAATACGTACAAGGAGATAGGCATACACACAGGTAGAAACACACAGAGACATATACAGTCACATACAAATAGACTCAACGACAGTTAAGAATCACACAGGCTGACAGATATAGACACACAAACACAGAGATAACAAGCACATGGACATGCACGTGTATATATATATATACACACACACATAGACATGCACACACATACGCACACGTATACACACACACGCAGAGGCAAATACACAGGCACACGCAGTCCCAGAGGAGCAGAAACTAGTGTCATTAAGACGCAAATCGATATGCTTTGGATTTGTAAGAATATCAAGACATCTAGGGAGAAGGCAGAAGAATAAGATTGAGGTACATATAAAAATAATTTAACGGAATTTTAGACTCGATGGGTCGAATGGCCTCATTCTGCTCCTTGTTTTAATGTTCTTGTGGTGTAATGCTATCAGGTATTCTCTACCTGAGACAGCAGCACAGGCTGGGTTTGATACATATTTGATTGGAAAGGGTCAGTGGGAATGTGGGACAGGTTTGAAGTCCAGAGTGCTTTATGTTTATTCCTAATTATTATGTCCTTATGTCTGAAAAGAAGTGGTGATTTGATGTTAGGTTAACACGGTTTAAAATAACGGGTCCCAGAATGAAGTAAGGACATTCCTTTCGCTTTAGTGTTGTGCCATCTGTGGTGTACTCATCCTCAGGGAACAGTGAATACTCGGTTATTGAAGATGTTCAACGCTGAGCTTAACTGATCTTTGCTGGACAGGACAGTCAATGTTTCTTGGGAACAGACCATGTACGGATAGTTTGACACAATTGGATTAGTTATGAGCATTCTGAATGGTGCAGCCAAAAGGCCAACTGCTGCCCCTACCCCATGCGCTGTGCCCTCAATCCATGCTTGAGTCTATTACAGAGATGTACTTCGGCCCCTACCCTATGTGTTGTTCCCTCTATCCACCCCTCAAGGTTATCACAGAGATATCCTGCAGCCCCTACCCTTGTGTTGTTCCTTCAATCCACCCCTCGCGGCTGTTGCAGAGATATACTATTGCACCTATCCCATGTGTTTTCGCTCAATCCACCTCTCGATGGTGTTACAAGGTAAGGGACCACCCTTTCAGTCAGGCAGGATCGTTACAATGAGACGGGAGAAGACCATTCTGCCACTCGAAGGAGTTACACAGGAATAGAGAATGAAGTAATTCAGCTTGTTGAGTACATTACACAGGCCAGGAGGAGACGATTCAACCCCACTTAGGTGCTACACAGGAACGGGGAAGCTGTCACTAACAGGAAATAGAGAGTAGAGGTAAATATTTATTTTCAGGTTGCAAAGCTGTAACTAGTGTAGTTCTATGGAGATCACTGTGGGATCATCAATGACAAATAATCTGTATCAAAGATCTCGTGGAAGGGAACTGAATGGCACAAAGCTCAATTAGCACATCACCAAGATGATCATTCAAGATGTCGTCAAATGGAGGCACTGAGTCTGCAATGTGATATAGACAGGGAAGGTTAGTGAGCAACCCTTCAGCAGAAAGAACATAAGGTGAGTTGTCTACCGTGGCAGGAAGGATAAAACAATGGCGAACAATTTATTTGGAGAGAGATTGCAGAACTCTGTGATACTGGCCGTTTCCATGTTCCTGGGAGGTGAATCATATAAAGTCAGTCTGCAGATACAGCAAGTCATTTGGAAGGTAAGTGGAATGATACTGTTTCTGGCAAAAGTTATCACGTTTAATGAGGAATGTTATACTGCATCTGAACGGGGCATTGCTGAGACCACATCGGATACACTGTGTGCAGTTTTGATCGCCTAAATATAAAAAAAAGATATAATTCTTTCAGAAGATTTTCATGGATGTTTCCCTTCACACATTCCTGGAAGGAAGGCCTTTTGTTAAGTGGGTTATCAGTTTTGATCTAAGATGAGAAATCTTCTTGAACCATACATGACTTTCTGAAAGGTGTTTTAGCTGGATGCGTGTTTCCTCTTGTTAAGGAGTTTAAAGCTGGAGAACAATTTTATGAATAAGATGTTTTGATATCAACACACCTATTATATAGACATTGACCGATATTTACAAATTACACAGACTCATATAAACATGTCATCAGATGATAAAACAGGGACTTTTCTTCCTAATGAAAGATACTGTGTACAACAACAGCGATGATGCACCTTCATATCGTCCATTATCATCTCTTCCAGAGAATGCTCCAGGAGAGCACACATGGCCCAGCTTGATGTTCAGTTGACATTATTGTATGGTTCAACACAGAGAGGGAGGAAAATGTTCCCTGCCTGAAAAGCAGCAGCTGATTGATCTCTCTCTCTTACTTTGTCCACCTGATAGCAAAATGTGAGACAATAAAATCCCTGAGTTATCTTCACCACTTGTGAAGGATTCCTAGTGAGGACTCATTGGAATCTCTCCACTGCTGGAAGCAAAGGGCGTTCAGCCAAATCCAACTATTCCACAAATAAATCCCATTACCAGCAGCTTATGTGAGCAGAATAATTTCAAAGTCAGTAGAACATTTAGGACACTCTATCTTTTACCATTTGTTGTGAGTTCAACTTCCTGCATTTCACATTTTTCTCAAAAATGACCCAGTCTGAGTCCTATACAATTGGCCATAACACTAAACTGGCTACATTTAAAATTTGTCGTAATCGGTGGAGTGGGACTGGATAAGGACACAGTGACCCTCTAACGTTTGTCGGAACATGAATGAGAAATTCTTATTGGACTGTTTATGTGGCAATTCCCTTTATCAAACGTTTGTGGTGCCTGGATGTTTGCATTTGTTCAAAGTTGTGCTGTACTCAAACATTTGACAGACAAGCGCATGTGAGAAAATTGTATGCAGATTGAAAAGTGCTGCTGAAACTGCAATCAGAGCAGCTACGATCTTAGTGCCATTGACAACGTGTGTAATGAACCACTCCTGCTCCTCAGTCCTATGTTCCTATGTTCAATTCAGCCCCTCAAACCTCCTACATTGGTGCTGACGGAGGCATCTTGCTCCAAATACCTGGTCCACAGTAACACAGGATCTCATTCATTCCCTCCAGGCTGTCACACATCGTTTGGTGTGGGTTGGAAAATGTTACTTCAAAACACAGGCTGGGTTGGAAAGACAACTCTGGTCTCTTTACAGAGTGTCTCCTCTCTGAAACTTGTGCTTCATTTGTTGGTCATGGTACAGACCCAGATTCACTGCGAATTCAGCCCCCAGACGTCATTAAGTGATGACTCATAAAGTACTTTGCTCTCTCTGATTGGAACGTTCAAGAACAGAACATGCAGGAAAATTACAACCATTAACTTTGTAACTACTTTATACGAGAACATAAGGAACAGGATCAGGTCGTTCGGATAATCAAGACATTGCATACGTTCATGGCAGATCTGTTGTTCATATTAACTCATCTTTCACGTCCAATCCTTCACATCCTCTCAGCTCTCTGGTCGATCAAAAATCCATCTATCACCTTTTTTAAATACTTTCAGTGATGTAGCACCCCTAGCTCTCGAGACAAGATAATTCCTGACATACACTACTCTCTGTGAGAGGAAAACACTCCCCATACAGACACCATCACCTATTGATATGAACAAGAGGGGAACACAGGGGCTCAGCAAAGAGTGGATAGCCTTGATATCAAGGCAGTATTTGACTGAGAATGTCTGAGAATTTGACTGGAAGTGCCATCTTATTTGAGCTTAATTGGAATCAGGTGTCCCCTCCCTACTGGCTGGGGTCTTTCAGAGCACAAAGGAAGATACATGTGGGTGGGGGCCGAAAATCTTCTCAGTTCCGGGAAGTCTCTTCAGGAGATCCTCAAGGTAGCTTCCTCAGCACAAACATCTTCAGTTGCTTCATCAATGTCTTTCCCCAACATAAGACCGGAGGTGGGGATGGTCACTGAGGGTTACACAATGTTCAGAACATTTTTTCTCCCATCAGCTCCTGATGCAGCCTGTGTCCGTGTTCAGTAAGACCCGGGCAGCATTCAAGCTTTGCTGTTAAAGTGTCGGTAACATTCATGTAACAGTGCTGTCAGACACAGTTAAAAGAGTAGCTCATTCAACATCTCAAGCTGGAGTTTGAATCACGTGATGTTCAGTGTAGGATAACAAACCAAATGCACTATATTCAAAGTCTGACTCTCTCTCTCTCTCCCTGATCGATATAGGGAGTGGGGGTGGGGTGAGGGGAACGTCCTCAGAGGGTCTTGTAGCTCGAGAAAAACAAGCCATGGATTTTTTCACCGTATCAACATCTGTTCTGAATATCATGAGAGGCTCTCCATTCCTCTTAAGTTTCAATGAAATCATCTTGTATTCTCTCACAGCGCTAAAGAATATTCTTCATTCACACCTCATTTTCCCACCATCCCAGGGATTGGTCTGGTGAAAAACGTGTGCACTCTCTCTGTGGCAGGGCGATTATTTCTTAAAAAGGAAAGACAGTCTGTCCACAATGTCCCAAAGACTGCCTCAACAATACTCTTAGGTTTGATCACAATAATTTCTTTTCCTCACTGAGGCATCTCCGTTTCTTTCCTATGGCATAAAAAGCCTTTCCTTCTCGCTACACTGCGCCTGACGTGGAATTTAAAAGCTCCTAACATCTATATGTGAGCATCAACAAAGCCAACAGCAGAGTTGCTGCGGGAGATGAACATCACACTCAGGGAATAGGCTAAGAAAGAATGCACTTGAAATAAGGAATGGTCACCACCTGAATGGAAATGAGCTGCAGGAATATGGGAAACAGGCAGAGGAAGGGAGTTATCTTTCCTTTTGTTCTTCCCTCACAGGTCAGGCCAGCCTATTAAGCCTATCTTGAACTGAATGGCTGATTCAGCTGTTCCACAGCACAGTAAAAAGTAAAACACATTGCTGTGGGTTTGCAGTCACACAGAGACCTGATCAGGGAAGGATGACCCATTGCCTTCACTAAAGGACATGAGGCAAGCTGATTGGCTTTTTATACTTAACGAAGACGGTTTCACTTCAAAGCCACAAATTTCCTTCATATTAACAGATTATTATTCTGTGGCTCTTGATCATGAGTCAATGACTTGAGCACGATGCATTATCTTGCCGTCAGACAGTTTCTGTGCAGAGAACAAGTTAAACATTTCAAAGGCAATTATTTTGTGATTGACATGTGGTTAGAAGGGGCTTGAAACAGGTGATTCCGGATTTAACAGAGGCCCAAATGATGGTTTACTCAGAAGGTGCACTGTGGCTGAGGAGGAGTAGGGGTATCATGATGGTGGTATTGGACAGATTTAGCGAGTGGGGGGGATATGGAGAAATAGATCTGTTCAGGGCTAGAAGGATTATGGAGTTTTCGAGTTTCTCCTCGCATACTGGTGAGTCATTTGAAAGTAGTGATTTGCTCATTATAATTTCTAAGGAAAGGAATTTTTCATTGGAGCTGAAAACAATGACTTCCACCTTTCCTAATTTTAATAACATGAACAACAATTCTTTGTAACCTGCTTTAAAAGACAGAATACCTTACCAGGAACACCAACTATAGCGAGGATGGGATAGTAACCAGCTTGAATAACCATCAGCACATCATAGATCCGCCATACTAATGATACCCAAGGTTTGGAAAGCCAGTAAAGACTACTGGATCAACTCCTGTCCATGTTGGATCATTCCAGTCTAATGTTCTCAGATTCTGATCTCTCCTCCCTGTCTCTCTGGAGCTGCTGATCCCTGTTAGTACTGTCGGCGATGCTCCCACTCATTCCATGGGATAACACATTAAACGGAATCCTTAATTAATAAAAGAGGCAAGCCCTCCAGTGACACATTCAGGATCCACGGAGACCGACATTAATCACAGTCACTGAACAAATAGCTGCAACCAACGCCTTTCAATTCAATACTATTTTATTAAAATTCAAATTAATGATTAACATTTACACAGTCTGGATTGGATATGCGAGAGTGACTGAGGGAATGAATTTTGAGTCTGGTAGATTAATTGTGTGCAACCATTCAGTCTGCATTGGATATGAAAGTAATGCCAGAGGTTTATCGGACCACCAACATGTTTCTCTGCTTATAAATGGAAACAGAGACCCTGTAACTACTGCTGAGGCATGACAATGTCAGTAAGAGATTGAAAGAACATTTATAGGTCATGGTCTGGAGAGAATATATATCTAAGACAGCATGGGGTTATAATAGACATGTGGGGTTAACAGAGAATTGTAACTAAGAGACAATGGGGACTCCAGATGTTAGAGAATTAAGTGTAGATAAAGCATGATAGTAGAGAAGACACAGTAGGTCAGGCAGCATCCGAGGAGCAAGAGAGTCAACGTTTCAGGCAGGGCCCTTCTTCAGAACTGCGAAGGAGTAAAGGGGCTGACAAATAAATCGGTGGTGAGGGTGAGGCTGGGGGAAAGTTTGGTGATAGGTGGGCGAAGCTAGAAGGTGATAGTGAGAGGTCGGTGGGGAGTTGGAGCGGATCAGTGGAAAGGAAGATGGACAGGTAGGTTGCCACGAGAGGGTGGATCTCAGTCGGAGGGTCGGATCTGGGATCTGGGTCGTCGAGGGGAGATTTGCAAATTAGTCAGTTCAATGTTCATGCCATGTGTTTGTCGGCTCCCGAGGCAGAAGATGAGGTGTTCCTGGCGACATCCTGGTATATCCCTTCTGAACTCTCTTCAGCTTAATAATCTCCTTCCAATAACAGAACTGAACACAGTACTGCAAAAGAGGCTTCATCAATGTCCTGCACTATCTCAGCATGACTTCTCAATTGCTAACCACAAACGTCTGAGCAAAGAAGTAACCTTAAACACTTTGTCTATAAGTGCCACAAACTTCTGTGAATTCGATCTGCACCTGTGGGTCCCTCTTTTCTACAACGCTACCAACGCACTACTATTAATTGCATGAGCCCCCCCTTCTTTTAATTTTACCAAAATGCAATACCTCGCATTTATCCAAGTTAAACTGAATTGCCACACCTCAGCCCAGTGAGTGATATTACTGCCCCTTCACCCTCCTGCTTCAGGTTTAAAAGACCCTCCCCTCTCCAGAAGGCCTACAAACACAGGCCTTGAGTTTCCCAAAGACCAAGAGCTTGATTTGCTTTGAGCAAGCAGAGGGAGGAGAGGGTAAGATGAGGCTGGAAAGTAAACCGATGCCTTGTATCACTTAATAATTTCAGGAAGAGGGAAGCCACATGTGAGAATTGGAAATAGTGGCTAGTGTTTTTTGGCCAGAAATTGTGCTCTTTCCTCATCTTTGGTGTTCAGTATTGATATCTATTCGAGTTCCCTCATAGTGCAGAGTGTTTCTGCACGATTGCTTGCCCTAATATTGAATATTACAGATAATAGCTATGTAAGCTGGAAATCATAGCCAAGCAATTAAAGAAGTTCATTGTTAATCTCGATGGCAGAGCACATGCACTCGTCATCCTATAGTTGAGGCTAATATCTTTTAGTTGTTTAACAATGAGAACTGTTGCCTGTGTTTTTCAGTAATGTTAATCAGAATGTAATATATCCATGTAGAGCTGAAAACTGACACTTAAAATATGACTCAAATTCTGGGCATGGTTTAAGTCTTGTGTCGTGGGTCACACACCTGCCCCTGGGTCATAGCTCTGAATTCGATTCCCTTCCATGAACTTGTGGCAGTGTCACCTTCTCTGGAACAGATGATCTCGATTCTGTTGTGGGGGGGGGAGGTGTCAGAGTACGTTCAAAGAAAGCTGATGAACAAACACAGGAGAATCATGTTGCAGCTTTAGGGGCTATTGTTGAGTAGTGGTAGTGCCCCGACATTTGAGCCTAAAGGTTCACATCCAACAGAGATGTTTCATTATATGTCTGAGCACGTGGGTTAAAATGATTTTTGAAATGTGACTTGATGGAGTCCATGAAACGACTGCACAAAACACTTCATAGGACAAACAGGGAGACAGCTAACGATCCGCATCCATGAACACCAACTAACCATGAAACGACATGACCAGCTATCCTTAGTAGCCACACAGATGACAAGCAATATGAGTACGACTGGGACAACACTGCTATTATAGGACAAGCCAAACAGAGAACAGCCAGGGAATTCCTAGATGCATGGCACTCATCCACAGATTCTATCAACAAACAGATCGACTTGGACCCAATATACCGGCCACAGAAGCGGACAGCTTGACCCAATAACAGAAGCGGCAGAGACAAACCACTATAAATGCCGGAGAAAACATCACAGAAGCGCTTCACAAGAGGCCCCTAAGCACTGAGGATGTCACCTTGAAAGGGACGAAACATCTGCAACAGAAATTCACAGCTCGGCGAACAGAACCACAACAAGTATACACAGAGCACAGACAAGCCACCCTCCACCACCACTTGTCTCCTGCCAGTAAACAGTTGTACACCGAAACACACACACACAACCCTACACCACTAAGTTGTTTCCTACTATTGATCAGATATACACAGAAATACACACACAATCCCCCTCTACTGCTCTGTCTCCTGCCATTAAACAGAAATACATAGCAATGGACACACACAACACTCTAACAACTCACTGTCTCCTGCCATTAAACAGATATATGCAAACACACACACACACAACCCTCCACCGCCGCCCTGTCTCCCGCTACTAAACAGGAATATGCAGAAACACATACACACCAACCTGCACCAATACCTGTCTCCTGTTATTAAATAGTTATAGACAGAAACACAAGCACACAACCTTCCACCACTATCCCGTCTCCTGCCATTAAACAAATATATGCAGAAACACACACTCACAACCCTCCATCAACACGCTGTCTCCTTCAATTAAATAGATATACATGGAAACACACACACACAACCCTCCACCAAAACCATGTTTCCTGCCATTAATCAGATATACCCTCAAACACACAACACAACCCTGCACCACCACGTTGTCTCCCGCTATTAAGCAGCTTTCGACAGAAACACACACAACCCTCCACTAAAACCCTGCCTACGGTCAATAAACAGATATACGCAGAAACACACACAAAACTCTAAACCACCTTTCTGTCTCCTGCCATGAAACAAATATAACAGAAACACACACACAAAACACTCCATGACCACCTTGTCTCCTATGATTAAACAGATCTATACAGAAACACACACACACAAACCTCCACGAACATCCTGTCTGCTGCCATTAAACACACAAACACACACGCGCACACAATCCTTGACACCCAATTTGTTTCCTGTCATTAAACAGATATACATAGAAACGCACACAGAACCCTCCACGACCACCCTGTCTCCTGCAAATAATCAGATATACACAGAAAAACACACACACAACCTTCCACCGTCGCCCTGCATCCCGCCATTAAACTGGGATATGCAGAAACACATACACACCAACCAGCACGAAAACCTGTTTCCAGTTATTAAACAGATATAGGCAGAAACACATGCACACAAACGTCCACCACCACCACCCTGTCTCCTGCCATTAAACAAATATATGCAGAAACACACACACAGAACCCTCTACCATCACGCTGTCACCTTCCATTAAACAGCTTTTTGCAGCAGAGAGGGCGGCAGGTAGGCGGAAGAGAAGTCGGAGCACAAAGCCGGTCAGGAAGGTAAGTACTTGTTATTTGAGTGGAGAAGGAACCCGAGACAATACACGTGTAGTGTCTCCCACCCTCCCTCCACCTCTAACCTAAAAAAAAGGTAAGCTACTTGGTGTTCTTGTTTGGGGGACTAAGTGTAGAGTTATGGCAGTGCAGGCAGTAGAATGTTCCTCGTGTAGGATGGTTGAGGTAGGGGTGACCACCGATGCTCCTGCCGACTTCATCTGCAGGAAGTGCAGCCAGCTCCAGCTCCAGCTCCTCACAGAAGGCGTTAGGGAACTGGAGCTGGAGTTGGTTGAACTGAGCCTTCTTCGAGAGGCTGAGCGAGTGATAGATGGAACCTACAGGGACATAATTACACCAGAGAACAGAGGTAGCTGGGTAACAGTTAGAAGTGGGAGGGGGATGAAGCAGGCAGTGCAGGGATCCCCTGTGGCCGTCCCCCCCAACAATCAGTATACCACTTTGGATAATGTTGGGGGGACGGCCTAGCAGGGGTAAGCTGCAGTGACCAGGTCTCTGGCACGAGGTCCGGCTCTGAGGCTCAGAAGGGAAAGGGGGAGAGGAGGAGAGCGCTAGTTATAGGAGACTCTATAGTTAGAGGGACAGACAGGCGGTTCTGTGGACATGGGCGAGACTCTCGGATGGTTTGTTGCCTCCCGGGTGCCAGGGTCCGAGACGTCTCGGACCGTGTCTTCAGAATCCTTAAGGGAGAGGGTGTGCAGCCAGAAGTTGTGGTGCATTTTTGCACCAACGACATAGGTAGGAATAGAGGTTGGGAGGTCATTCAAGAGCTCAGGGAGTTAGACTGGAAGCTAAAAGCTAGGACGGACAGAGTCGTCATCTCTGGGTTGTTGCCAGTGCCACATGACAGTGAGGCAAGGAATAGGAAGAGAGTGCAATTGAACACGTGGCTGCAAGGATGGTGTAGGAGGGAGGGCTTCAGGTATTTGGACCGCATTCTGGGTAAGGTGGGACCTGTACAAGCAGGACGGATTGCACCTGAACCAGAAGGGCACCAATATCCTAGGAGGTAGTTATGCTAGAACTCTTCGGGGGGGGGGGGGGTTTAACCGAATTTGGCAGGGGGATGGGATCCATCCTTGTAGTCCAGCAAGTAGGTTAGCTGTTTTTCAGGATGTCCAAGAATGTAGGGAGGCTGTGGAGAAGGTAGCACTGACAGGGAATACTTGCGGACACAGAGTTGGGTTCAAGTGTGTATACTTCAACACAAGGTGTATCAGAAAAAAGGTGGGTGATCTTAAGGCGTGGATTGGTACTTGGGACTACGATGTTGTGGCCATGACGGAAACATGGATAGAAGAGGGACAAGAATGGTTGTTGGAGGTTCCTGGATACAGATGTTTCAGTAAGATTAGGGAGGGTGGTAAAAAAGAGGGGGTGTGGCGTTGCTAATTAGAAATGGTATAATGGCTGCAGAAAGGCAGTTCGAGGGGGATCTGCCTTTGGCGGTAGTATGGGCTGAAGTCAGAAATAGGAAAGGAGCAGTCACCTTGTTGCGTGTTTACTATAGGCCCCCCAATAGCAGCAGAGATGGGGAGAAACAGATTAGGAAACAGATTTTGGAAAGTTTCAGAAGCCACAGGATAGTAGTCATGGGCGATTTCAACTTCCCAAATATTGATTGGAAGCTCTTTAGATCAAGTAGATTGGACAGGGCGGTGTTTGTGCAGTGCGTCCAGGAAGCTTTTCTAACTCAGTATGTAGATTGTCCAACCAGAGGGGAGGCCATATTGGATTTGGTACTCGGTAACGAACCAGGGCAAGTGATGGGCTTGTTAGTGGGTGAGCATTTTGGTGATGGTGACCACAATTCTGTGACTTTCGCATTGGTTATGGAGAGAGATAGGTGCATGCAACAGGGTAGGTTTTTCAATTGGGGGAAGGGTAAATACGATGCTGCAAGATAGGATCTGAGGAGCATAAGTTGGGTGCATAGGATGTCAGGGAAGGATGTCATTGAAATGTCGAACTTTTTCATGGAACAGATACGACGTGTCCTTGATTTGTATGTACTTGTCAGGCAGGAAAGAGATGGTCGTGTGAGGGAACTTTGGTTGATGAGGGAGGTTGAATGTCTTGTAAAGAGGAAGAAGGAGGCTTACATAAGGCTGAGGAAACAAGGTTCAGACAGAGCGTTGGAGGAATACAGGATAGCCAGGAGGGAGCTGAAGAAGGGGATTAATACGCAGGTATAAACAGACACACACATCTCGACTCCATCACCCTGAACTCTGCCATTGAGTAGATATACACAGAAATGCACCCACAATCCTCGAACCATCACCCTGTCTCCTGTCATTAAATAGATATACACAGAAACAAACAAACACAAACTCTTGACCACCACCTTGACTCCTGCCATTACACAGATATACACAGAAACACACACACAACCTTCCACGAAGACCCTGCCTACTGCCTTTAAACAGATATTCACAGAAACGCTCACACATAACAACCCTCCGCCACCATCCTGTCTCCTGTCAGTAACCACATAGACACAGAAACACAGAAACTCTACATTCTACCACCACACTGTCTCTTGCCATTAAATAGATATACACAGAAACACACACAGATACCACCCTCCTCCACCACTGTGTCCTGCAGTTAAACAGATACATACAGAAACATACACACTAATTTCCAGCACCACCCTGTCTCTTGTTATTAAACAGTTGTAGCTGAAAATGTGTTGCTGGAAAAGCGCAGCAGGTCAGGCAGCATCCAAGGAGCAGGAGAATCAATGTTTCGGGCATGAGCCCTTCTTCAATAAATTGATTGCTGCTCATGCTCGAAACATCGATTCTCCTGCGGAAACACACACACACACTACCCTCCACCACCACTCTGTGCACAGCCATTAAATAGATGTATACAGAAACACGCACACAACACTCCACGAACACCCTGCCTCTTGCCATTAAACAGGTACACACAGAAATACACCCACAACCCTCCATCACCACCCTGTCTCCTACTATTAAACAAATAGACACAGAAACACGCACACACAACCCTACATCACCACCCTGTCTCCTGGCAATAAACAGATATGCACAGAAACACACACACAGCCCTCCACCACCACGCTGTTCTCCTGCCAATGAGCCGATATACACAGAAATACGCACAGAAAACCATCGACCACCAGCCTGTCTCCTGCCCTGAAACAGATATACACAGAAACACACACACATACAGAACCCTCCACCACCAACCCGTTTGCTGCCATTAATCAGATACACACTCACACACTCACACACTCACACATTCTCACTCACTCACACCTCCCCAATCACACTCACACCTCACACTTCCCCAATCACACTCACACCTCACACCTCCCCAATCACACACACACACACACCTCCCCTCTCACACACTCTCCGGTGATTAAACAGAAACTCACCCAGCTCGACACCAACACCCTGTCTCCTGCCATTACACACGCACACACCCCTTGAACAGCAATTTGTTTACTGTCATTTAGCAATTAAATATATATTTACAGAAACATACAGACAACTCTCCATCACCACCCGGTTTCCTGTCTAACAGATATACACAAAAACACGCACACCCATTCCTCCAACACCACCCTGTCTGCTGCAATTAAACAGAGATACACAGAAACACACACACAACACTTCACTACCACATTGTTTTCTGCCATAAAACAAATATACACAGAAACACACACAATCCTCCACGACCACCCTATCTACATTCATTAAACAGTAACATACAGAAACACACACTCACTAACCTCCAAAACCACCCTGTCTGCTGCAATTAAACAGATATTTGCAGAAATATCCAGACAAGCCTCCACCACCACACTGTCTCCTATCATTAAACAGATATCCACAAAAACACACACACTACCCCCCACCACAACCCTGTCTCCTGCCATTAAACAGATATACATAGAAATACACACACAACCGTACACCACCGCTTTGTTTTCTGCCATTATGCAGATATACACAGATACACACGCACAACCATCAACCGCCACCATGTCTCCTGCCATGAAACAGACGTACTCAGAAACAAACACATACCATCCTCCACCAACAGCCGGTCTCCTGCAATTAAACAGGTATATACAGAAACATACACATAGTGAACCCTCCACCACTACCCTGCTTGCCTCCATAAATCAATTATACACAGAAACACACACGACCTTTCACTACCATCCTGTCTCCTGCCATTAAACAGCGATACACAGAAACACACACCCGACACTACACCAACAAGTTGTTTTCTACCATTGATCACATGTACACAGAAACACACACAAACCTCTACCACATCCCTGTATCCTGAAATTCAATAGATATCTACAGAAACACACACACTCAACCCTCCACTACCACCCTGTCACCCGACATTAAACCGATGTATGCAGAAGCACACACACAACCCTGCACCACCATCTTATTTCATGCCATTAAGTAGATATACACACATACACGCACACTACACTCAACCACCGCCCTGTCTCCTGCCACTAAACAGATATACATATAAACACACACACATATACAGAACCCTCCACCACCACCCTGTTTGCTGCCATTAATCAGATATACATACAAACACACACACACAACCCTCCACCATCACACAGTCTCTGGCGATTAAGCAGATATAAACAGAGCCACAAACACATCTCAACACCATCACCCTGTCTACTGCCTTTAAACAGACATGCACAGAAAAACACACACACAAACTTCCACCACAACCCTGTCTCCTGCCATTAAACAGCTAAACGTAGAAATACACAAACACACAACTGTTTGCCACCACATTGTTTTCTGCCATTAAACAGATATACACAGAAACGCACACACAGACACAAAACCCCCGAAGAACATCTTGTTGCCTGCCATTAAGCAGATATACACAGAAACACACGCACAACCTTCAACCGCCACCATGCCTCCTGCCATGAAACAGATATAATCAGAAACAAACACATACCACCCTCCACCACCAGCCTGTCTCCTGCAATTAAACAGATATACACAGAAACACATATACCACCCTCGACCACCACACTCTCTCTCCTGCCAGTGAACAGATATACACAGAAACACACATACAGCCTTCAACGAACACCCTGCCTACTGACCTTAAACAGATGTACACAGAAACACACATACATACACAACCCTCCACCACCACCCTGTCTCCTGCCAGTAGGCACACAGACACAGGCACTCTACCCTCCAACAACACCCTGTCTCCTGCCATTAAATAGATATATGCAGAAACATACACACAACAAAAAAACACACAGACAATGACACACACACACACCAAACTGTCTCGTGCCATTAAGCACATATGCACAGAAACGCACACGCACACTCACTAAAACCTCCTTCACCACCCTGTCTCCTGTCATCAAATAGTTATACATGGAAACACACACACACAACCTTCCACGAACACCCTGCCTACTGCCCTTAAACAGATATACACAAAAACGCACATACAGGCACAACCCTCCACCACCACCCTGTCTCCTGCCATTAAATAGATACATGCAGAAACACACACAATATTCCATGAACAACGTGCCTGCTGACGTTAAGCAGATATATGCAGGAAGACACAGACAACCGTCCATTACCACCCTGTCTCCTGCCATTTAACAGATATACACAGAAACACACACCACCACCCTTCTCCTGGCGTTAGGCACATATACACAGAAACACACACACAACCCTCTACCACCACCCTGTTGTCCTGCCATTGAGCAGATATACACAGAAATACACACGCACAACCCTCTACCACCACCCTGTCTCCAGCCCTTAAATAGATAAACACAGAATCTCACACACCCCTCCACGATAACCCTATCTGCTTTCATTAAACAGAGATACACAGAAACACACACACACACAACCCTCCACCACCACCCTATTCTCTTTCCATTGAGCAGATATGCACAGAAATACACACACAACCTTCGACCACCACCAGTCAGTCTCCAGTCATTAAACAGATATGTACAGAAAACACACACTAACCCTGCACCACCACCCGATCACCAACCATTAATCAGACATACACAGACAACCCTCCATCAACACTCTGTTTCCAGGCATTAAACAGGTATATACAGAATTGGCTAGCTGACAGAAAGCAGAGAGTGGCTGTAGATGGAATGTATTCTGCCTGGACAACAGTGTTCAGTGGGGTCTCGCAGGGCTCTGTACTTGGGCCTCTGCTCCTTGTAGTATTTATAACTGACTTGGATGAGGAGGTTGAGGGGTGAGTTTGTAAATTTGCAGATGACACAAAGTTTGGAGGTGTCGTTGATAATATAGAGGACAATGCAGGCTGCAGCCTGACAGAATGCAGAGCTGGGCTGAGAAATGGCAGATTGAGTTCAACCTGGATAAATGCGAGGTGATGCATTTTGAATAATTGGAACTCGAATGTTGAATATAGGATTAAAGACAGGATTCTTGGCAGTATGGAGCAACAGAGGGAGCTTGGTGTGCAAGTACATATATTCCTCAAAGTTGCCACACAAGTGGATAGGGTTGTTAAGAAAGAATATGGTATTTTGGCGTTCATTAACAGCGAGATAGAGCTTAAGAGCCATGAGGTTTTGCTGCAGCTCTACAAGTCCCTGGTGAGGCAATACTTGGAATGTTGTGTCCAGTTCTGGTCGTCCTACTATAGGAAAGATACAGGTGCTTGGAAAAGGGTGCAAAGAAGTTTACCAGGATGGTAACTGGAGGGCTTGCTTTATAAAGAATGGTTGAATAGGCTCGAACGTTTCTCTCTGGAGAGAAGGAGGAAGAGAGGTGACCAGACAGAGGTGTACAAAATAATGAGAGGAACTGATAGTCAATAGCCAGAGAACTTTCCCCACGGTAGGAATGACTGGTATTACCACTCATAGTTTGAAAATATTAGGAGGAAGGTATAAGGAGATGTCAGAGGTTTTTTTTTACACAGTTGTGAATGCATGGAATGCGTTACCAGTGGTAGTGGTTGAAGCAGAGTCATTGGGGACATTTAAGCGACTGCTGGACATGCACATGCATAGCAGTGAGTTGAGGGGTGCATAGGTTGTTACTATATTCTACATTAGGATTAAATCTCGGCACAACATCGTGGGTCAAAGGGACTGTTCTGTGCTGTACGTTCTATGTTCTATGCTCTCTGACAAGTGTGAGTCGACCTCTGACAAACTAATGCCAACTGCAAAAGATGTTTAAAGACTTCATTGAGTTGCAAAGTTGTCAGCACTATAAGTATGTTTTGGTCATTGTTAATTTTTTTTCCTTGGTGGGTTGAAGCTTACCTCACTTCCAACGTTACTGCTAAAATTGTTGTAAATATTTTACTCAAGGAGATTATTACCTGCCTTGGTATTTGCTTTTGTCTACATTCTGACAATGCCCCCCATTTTATTGTAGATATTAATGAGGAATTATGCTCTATTATTTTGGGATCCACCACCAACTTCATTGTGCTTATTGCCGACAGGCTGCAGGGCTCGTGGAGCCTGGTGACCAGATTCTGAAAACTAAACTTACCAAATGGACTTCTGATACAGGTCTTTCCTGGGTGAGGTTGGTGCCTCTGGTGTTGTTCCACCTACAGTAAACTCCCGTGGGGAAACCTCGCTTGTCCCCAGCCGAAATCATCCGAAGTCGAGCTGTCCTCTCACATTGGAATGATGCCTCCTCCCGTAATCATTTCAAACACATGACTGAGGATATGTCCTCCTGTGTTCTTTCTTTGACCAAGATTTTGGGAGATCTTCAGTCTAAGGTCGGTGCTGCTCCCCTCCCTCAACAATATCCCAATTATTAAGTTTCCAAATCTTTTATTCTCATCATGATTTGGACAAGCTGCAGCCACCAACCTCAATGGCAAGGGCCCTTCCAGGGTCTCCACACCAGCCTGTCTGCTGTAAAGGTCGCCGTGCATTCCGCCTGGGTTCACCTTCATCACTCCAAGGTCAATAGATGAGGCCATTCCGGGGTGGGGGGGGGTGGGGGTGGTGGCTGTGGTGGTGATGATGATGGAGATGGAGACGATGGGGAATTGGAAAACGAACCGGAATCAGTCGATAACAAACCAGACTACTATGATATAGCTGCATGTTTCGAATCGTAATTCTTCTAATGTTTGACATTAATGCAGAACGACCATTAAGATGAAGATCGAACTTACCCTGTTATGTGGACTCGTTGTCACCTGCATTAGTGCTGAAGAGGGGGCTGTTTACCTGTGTGATCCTGAACAACCAGAAACTGTGTACCATTTAAGATGAAAATATGTCCTTACGTGCCCGAGAAACTGATTCCTTTGATGTAGGGAATGTTACCAAGAATGACTGTCGCAATGGTCAACTGCACCAAGAAGATCGAAAAGTTCATTGGGCTTTACCCTGTCAAGGTGTTTTGAGCCAGTTTGATTTCAGTTGTGCTTTCGGTGTTTCTGGTAAGCGTTGCCTCTACTCCAAGAGGCCTAAATCGGCACATCGCAAAAGAGAAAGGGGGAGATGTTGTCCTTCACTAACAATTTGCTTTTGCAAAGTCATCATCAAATATTCAGCCAGCATGAAGTGGTGCATTACGTCCTCACATCAGCAAAGGACTCTTTGACCCCTTTCCCCCTCCTGAATCCCAAATACAGAGTATGGAATACCTGTTAGGCATTTATCGGATATAATCTTCCCTTTGATTATTACTTATCCCCACCTGCTAACTTGTGGAATTCCTATAATAAATCCGGGGAAGCCTATCGAATTTGTTACAACTGTACAGGATGGGGAAGCATTTAAGTGAATGTGACTGTTTATTCCATGTGCCTTTGTCCAATGTACGAACTACTACTGTTTCCCTGTGGCGCCTCACACCTCATGCATATGCCTACTGGAGGAGTGTGTCTCTATTATTGTGGATATTCAGGCTCTTTGTGGTATTTAATGGCACACACCTTACTATGAGACCCCTAACAGCACCTCCATCTTCTCAATTGTGGGGTGGAATGAACCAATCTGGGACAGTAATCACATCTCTTACTGAAAGACCCATCACTTTTTTATTGAATCGCTTTCACCCTAAGAGCCCAGTGCGACCATATTTTGCAGCTATGGACTAACTATACTTTCAGGGTTGTCACAATGACAGGCCTGCTTCATATTGGGAAGCCCCTCCATTATCTAAACTAAACCTGGATATTATTTTTGTCAGCCAAGGCAAAGTGACTAACTTCATTGTTCTTAATGAAATAGGTAATTTCTGTGCTGTAGCTGATAGGGCAGTTTTCATAACTTCTGTTCCCTGCCCAACTACGTGGGAATGGGGCTGGGGTTTCCCTACTAAACGTTCAGTTTGACCTGTATTCTGCACGCATTGGAGGGGTGGTATTTCTTTGGGTAACAGTAAAGTCCCGTTTCTGGCTTACACATTTCTCAGCACGTTTTCCTGAGGAGGATCTGCAGGAATTATTAGCCATCCAAATTGAAACTATCTTATTTATGGTCTAACCCGCTTGGGCAAGGAGACCGTTTGGACTTAGCAGGAAGTAAGGATGAGCTCTTAGAATTACGTCTATCCCCTCAGCAAAACCGGTATATCCTCGACTACCTAAACGGCAAAGAGGTTCGGGCTTGCTACATAGTAAAGGGCAAGTGTATGATGGGGATTACTGACGTCCTCGAGAACATTACCAAGCAGGTGGATAAGATCTGCAACTTTGACAATCAAATGATAGAAGCCACTGCATGGCGAGATGATGTGGGCTGCTCTATCCACGAGTGTCCCACGAGAGTAATATTGTGTGGGATGGTATAGCCCAGAGTGTTCCCTTGACAGTGACATGGTGTGGGCTGGTGTAGCCCGGAGTGTCCCCTTGACAGTGACATGGTGTGGGCTGGTGTAGCCCGGAGTGTCCCCTTGACAGTGACATGGTGTGGGCTGGTGTAGCCCGGAGTGTCCCCCTGACAGTGACATGGTGTGGACTGGTGTAGCCCGGAGTGTCCCCCTGACAGTGACATGGTGTGGGCTGGTATAGCCCAGAGTGTTCCCTTGACAGTGACATGGTGTGGACTGGTATAAGCCGGAGTGTCACTGTGTCACTGACTTGATTGGCGTGTCATTGAATCATAGAGTGATCGAGCATGGGAACTGGCCCTGCAGCCCAAACTGGTCTGTGCTGACCATGCTGCCCACTCAACTAATTCCAATTACCCACATTTGAACCATATCACTCTCAACCCTTCCCATCTATGTATCAATTCATTTGTTTTACATGTTGCTATTGTACCTGCCTAAACCACTTTTTCTGGCAGCCCATTACATTTCAAAACCATTCTCTGCATAATGAAGCTGGCCCTCCGGTCCTTCTTAAATCTTACCCCCTCACATAAAAAAATGCCCTGTAGTTTTCAGTCTGTAATCTCTGGGAAAATGACTCGATGCATTCACCCTATCTATGGCCCGCGTAATATTATGCATCTCCATAAAAACACCCCCTCATTCTCCTACATTCCAAGGAATGATATCCGAACCTTACCCACCCCTCCTTATAACGCTGGCCTATTAGTCCTGACAACATTCTTGTCAAACTTCTTTGCACTCGTTTCAGGTTAACAGGATGACCAAACCTGTACACAATGCTCGAAGTGTGGCCTCACCAACGACTTACAGAAAGATAGCATAATGTCCCAACTCCTATATTCAATGCTTTGATAGTTGAAGGCTGGCATGCTAAACGCTCTCTTTACCGCCCTTTCTACCCGTGACGCCTCTTCCCGTGAAATATGGACTTGTGATCCGAGGTCCCTCTGTTCCACAACATTCCTCAGAATCTAACCATTTACTGTATAACTCCTATCTTTGTTTTACTTTCCAAAGTGTAACACCTCCGACTTGTCTGTATTTAATCGCAGTTGCCAATCCTCAGCTCACTTCCCCATCAGATTAAAATCCCTCAATTATTTCTGATAATGTTCATCGCTATCAACGATACCTCCTAATGGTATCATCCATAAATGTAGTAAACCTCTTGGGAGTACTTGGAGTATGTTGTGCAGTTTTGGGCCCCTTATCTCAGAAGATTTATACTGGCCTTGGAATGTGCTCAGAGGAGTTTCACGAGAATGGTCCCAGGAATGAAAAGCTTGACACATGAGGAAACTTTGAGGACTCTGGATCTTTACTTAATGGATTTTAAAAGGATGAGAGGAGATCTAATTGAAATATACTGAATAGTCTGGACAGAATAGATGTTGTGAAGATATTTCCATTGGTAAAATAGACTAGTACCCGAGGGCACAACCTCAAAGTAAATGGAACAGCTTTTAGAACGGAGATAAAGAGAAACTTCTTCAGCCAGAGAGTGGGGAATCCATGGAATTCAATGCCACAGAAGGCTGTGGAGGCCAGGTTACTGAGTATATATAAGACTGAGATGGACAGGTTTTTGATTGTCAAGGGGATCAAGGATTATGGCGAGAAAGCAGAAGAATGGTGTTAAGAAAATTATGAACCATGACTGAATAGTGGAGCAGACTCGATGGGCTGAATATTTCAATTTCTGTTCCAATGTCTTATGGCCCTCATCATGCATTGTATATTCACAGGCAGAACATTTATGTAAATAACAAATAACAAAGTTCTCAGCACTGACACCAGTGGCACTAATTATAGACCTCCAGTCGGAGAAACAATCTTCAACCATCACCCTCTGCTTCTTACCATTGAGCCAATTTTGAATCCAATTAGCTAGCTCTCTCTGGATCGCAAATCACCTAAACTCACTGACTAACCTGCCGTATGGGACCTTGTCAATGGTCTTACTAAAGTCCATATATAGATAATCCATTGTCCTTCCCATATGTATTCTCACGGTTATCTCTTTGAAACAATTTAAAAGATTTGTCAGACATGATTTCCTGCACACTAATCCATGCTGACTATTTCTAATCAGACCTTGAATTTCCAAATGTTAGTTCATCCTGTCTCTCATTATCATCTCCAACAACTTGCCTAACACTGATGTTCCACTCACTGACTAAGAGCTCCCTGGTTTGTCTTTGCTACCTTTCTTAAACAATGGAACCACTCCAGTGGCAAACGATGAAGGAAAAATCTGTGCAAGGGCCTGTGCAATTTCTTTCCTAGCCTCCCATAACATCCGACAATGGACATATTCTTGCCCAGGGGATTTATTCACCCTATTGTGCTTTAAGGTAGAAAATGCCTCCACTCTAGTAATATGCATGCAGAGCAAAACATTCCCACTTGTTTTCCTTATTTCCTTAGTATGCATCATTTGCTCCTGATTAAACATGGAGGAGAAATATTCATTAAACAATACCCCCCACAAACACACACACACAAGGACAGCCATGCTCATCAGTAAGGGGACCTATTCTATCCTGAATCATGCTTCTACTCTTAATATGACTAGAGAACCTCTTGGGATTATCTTTCACCTTTTCTGAGCGATCCATGTCATGTCCTTTTTTCAGGCTTCAGATTCCCCTCTTAAGGGTGCTTCTACACTTTGTGTAGTCATCTAAGGATTCACTTAAGCCCAATATCTTAAACCCAATGTATGCCTTCTTTAATGTCCTTACCAGATCCTCAATATGCCTCGCCATCCAAGGATCAGGATCCCCCTCAACCACCGTCTATCTAATGAAAATAATCCTTATTTGTTCAATCTTTCTTCATGGCTGGCACCCTACATACCAGGCAACATACTGGTGAACCTCCTCTGCACTCTCTCCAAAGCATCCACATCGTTTTGCTAGTGTGGCGACCAGACCGTATGCAGTATTCCAAATGTGGCTGAACTATAGTCTTATACAACTGTAACACGACCTGCAAACTCTTATATTCAGTACCCGATCCAATGAAGGAAACCATGCCGAACACCTTCTTCACCACTCTACTGATCTGCCTTGCCACCTTCAATGGGAACAATGGACCTGAACACCTAGATGTCTCTGTACATCAATTTTCCCCAATACTTTACTATTTACTGTATAGTTTGCTCTTGGATTGGATCGGACAAAATGCATCGCCTCACATTTGTCCAAATTGAACTCCATCTGTCATTTCTCTGCCCATCTCCCCAATCTATCTATATTCTGCTGTATTCTCGGACAGTCCCCTTCACTGTCTGCTCCTCTACCAATCTTAGTGTCATCTGAAAACTTGCTAATGAAACAAGCTACACCTTCCTCCAAATCATTTATGTCTACCACAAAAACCAATGTCGCAGCAAGGGCCCCTGTGGGACACTACTGGTCACAGATCTCCATTTTGATAACCTCCCTTCCATTGTTACTCTCTGTCTCCTGTTTCCTAACCAGTTTTCTATCCATCTAGCTAGAACACGCATGCAACTTCACCTTCTTCTTCAATTTACCATGGGGAAATTTATCGAATGCCTTACTAAAGTCCATCTGTATGACATCTATATCCCTTCCCTCATCAATCAACATTGTCACCTCTTCAAACAATTCTATTAAGTTTGTAAGCCATTACCATACCTGCAGAAAACCATGCTACCTCGCACGGAGAAGTCATTGTATTCTGAATGGGTATATATCCTATCCCTCAGTATCTTCTCCAGTAGCATCCCTACCACTGACGTCAGGATCACAGGTCTGTAATTTCCTGGATTTTTCCTTAAACAAGGAGACACCATTAGAAATTGTCCATTCCCCAGGGACCTCCCCCGTGTTCAAGGACGCTGCAACAATATCCGTGAAAGCCTCAGCTATTTCCTCTCTCGCTTCCCTCAGTAACCTTGGGAAGATCCCATCCAGATCTGGGGACTTGTCTTTCTTGATGTCTTTTGGAAAACACACCACTTCCTCCCTCCTTATGCAGACTTGACAAAGAGTAATCAAAGATCTATCCCTAACCTCAACATCCACCCAGCCCCTCTCCTTGGTGAATATCGATGCAAAGTACTCATTAAGAATCTCTCCCGATTTCTCTGCCTCCAAGCATATCTTTCCTGTTTTGTCCATGAGTGGGCCCTTTCTCTAGCTACCCTCTTTCGCGTTTTATGTGACCAAAATGCTTTAAGGTTTTCCCTAATCCTGCTGGCTAAGGATATCTCATGACCCATTTTCGACCTCTTAATTCCTCACTTCAGATTGGTCCTACATTCACAATATTCTTCCTAGGCCTCGTATATCTTCGTTCACCTAGATATTATGTACTCATTCTTTTTCCTTTTAGTTAGTGTCACAATATCACTTGTCATCTATGGTTTCCTATCCTTGCCATTTCTATCCATAATTTTCACAGGAACATATCTCTCCTGAACACTAATTAACCTCTCCTCAAAAGCCTTCCACCTATCATTTGCGGATTTCCCTTCAAACAGCTGGTCCTAATCCTCCCAGCTCTTGCCGAATTTTGCTATAGTTGGCCTTCCACCAGTTTAGCACTCTTCATTTAGGACCACTCTCATCTTTCTCCATGAATATTGTAAAACTAAAAGAATTGTGATCATTATTCCCAAAGTAATCCCCCACTGTAACTTCCACTGCCTGGACGGGCTCATTTTCCAACACCAGGTCTGGCATGGCCGATTCCAGAGTTGAACTGTTTCTACACTGCTCTAGAAAACGCTCCTGGATGGTCCTACAAATTCTGCTCCATCTAGACCTCTAACACTAAGTGAATCCCAGTCAATTTTAGGAAACTTAAAATCTCCTATCACCACCATCCTGTTGCTCCCACATCTTTCTGTGATCTATCTACACATTTGTACTTTGATCGGTGTTGGGAGGCCTGTAGTACAATCCCAGCATTGTTACTGCGCCCTTTCTCTTTCTGAGCTCTGCCCATATTGCCTCACTGCTCGAATCTTCCATGGGGCACTCCGTCAGCACTGCTGTGATATCTTCTTTGACCAGTGATGCTTGTCATCCACCTCTTTTACCTTCTTCTCTACCCCGCCTGAAGCATTAATGTCCTGGGATATTTAGTTGTCAATCACGCCATTCCCTCAACCAAGTTCAGTAACAACAATAACATTATATTCCCAGGTACTATTCCAAGCCCTACGTTCACCTGCCTTACGTTCTTGCATTAAAACGACAAGTCCCTCTGTGTTCATCCTCCGCTTCCTGCCTCCTCTTCCCCTCAGTCATGTTGAATTCATTATCGAGTTACTTAGGCTTTAGTTTCTACCTCCTTTCATTTCACTAAACAGATTTTTTACCCGATCCCCTGCCACATTAGTTTAAACCCTTCCCAACAGCGTTTGCAAATGCACTCCATCGAACATTGGCTCCAGTCCTATCCAGATGTAGACCGTCCAATTTGTAATAGTCTCACCTCCCCCAGAACCGGTCCCAATATCCCAAAAATCGGAACCCCTCCCTCCTGCACCATCTCTCAAGCCACACATTCTTCCTGATTATTTAGTCATTCCTACACTGACTAGTACTTGACAATGTAGCAATCCTCCGAGGTCCTACTTTGTTAAGTTGGTTCCTAACTCCCTAGCTTTTTCTTGTAGGACCTCATGCCGATGGCACATTAATGTGGGGAAAGATCATTCAGGCACATAAAGTATCAGGGATGCTATATTAGACTGATGAATGGACTCTGTAACTCCAAATAATAAAGATCTTGTTCATGTTGATCATGTTTTTTGAATGTTCTGCGCATTGTAACCTGCACGCCTTACTATGTCCACATTTATTTTTCACCCTATGATCTGTGCGTCCTTGCTTACTGTCATCTGCCTGTACTGCTCATAAATAAAGCTTTCACTGGACTTAGGCACATGTGACAATAAATCTAATAAATTAATCATTTCTCACCCTAACAGTGTCTCTTTCAGAAATATGTGATCGTCGCTAATCCTCACGTTTCAGCGCAATCATCCCTCTTTGTCTCCTAGCACGACAGATTAAATACTCAGTTCCATCACTGTCTCCTCATGGAGTCATCATCTCATGGATTAGACTGCTAATACTTACTTCAGTAGTGTCTGTGTTAATGACATCGTGCCTTATAAAGAAGATCACACCTCTACACAGTGCCCCAAATAATCTCTAATCAAGGCCCTACAAATACGGGAAGACGGCTTTAGTTTTGCACATAAATCATATGACAATGAAGGGCAGCATACAATATAAGATGCCAATACTTACGGCCTTGGATGTGCTATTTTTGGTGACTCATGATCAAGGACATTCAGGTCCTTTTGAAAAACAACATTTCTCAAACTTGTACAATTTAATCAATACAAAATGAGATGCATTCTGTTTATTTCTCATAGCCAAATCATTTCTATGCCTTGCAAATTGTTGTGGTTCAAACACTGAAACTTGTGATATCCCATGAGTAACTGCCTTCAATCCATAAAAGTGCAAGAAGCACTGTATTGCTTCCACTGACCAATTCTCAATCCATGTGGTATATCCAGATCACCCCGTCTGCAACTTACCAATGTTCTCCAACTTCCTTTGCTCACTTGTTAACAACAATGTAAAAAATGTATTCTGCAAATTCAAATACACCACTCGCACTCTTTCTCTCTTGTGGATGTATCAACTAACACAAACTCCAGAGGTTTCTCAACGATGATTTCCGGTTTCTAAGTCTAAGCTGACTGTACTAAGTCACATCATGATTTCCCAAACGTCGAGTTGTAAAATTTCTCATAAAAAGTTCTAATATTTTCCTCAGACCTAACATCATGGTACCCATTTTTTTTTCGTTTCCCTCCCGCGCTGGTTTTAAATATTTAGAATTACAATAATTACTTTCCAGTCTGCAGGAACGATAAATTGCAGATTCTAAAGAAATTTGGAGGGTAATCAATACTTCTTTCTTGTCGTTACAACGTTTAAAAGACATTTGGATAAGTACATGAATAGGAAAGGTTTGTACGGATATGGGCCAAGCGCGGTCAGGTGGGATTAAGTTAGTTTGGAATTGGAATAGTGAGCATGGATTGGTTGGACCGAAGCGTCTGTTTCTGTCCTGTATGTCTCTATAACTCATTCACTAGCTGCAATGCCACTTCTCTGAAAACTCGGATGGAACTCATTTGGTGCAGTAACTTGCCAACCTTCAATTCAATTAGTTTTTGAGAAAGTTCACTTTATTAATTCTAATCATGTTCTTATTGTTACCAGTCAATCTGTCCCATATTATTTCTAGAAGATTTTCCGGACCTTCCATTATGGAGACAGGACGAAGGTATTACCCTCAGCAGCAGGCAGAGATTGATTCCGTCACTGTGTGAATACATTAGAACACTGCAATTGGGAGATGATGGTCGTGACACCAACTCCTGGTCAGAAAGTTCTAGAATCAAGACAGTTCAATGAAACGGTCACTTCCTGGTCACTGATAGCATAGTCCTCTCCCTCGTTTGAGGTTACAGGTTATACTGATAGTCATTTTAGAATCAAACTGTCTTCAATCTTTGCACCTCACATAGATCCAAGTCGAGGCAAGAAAAAGTTTGTGATCAAAATATATGTAACGAGAAGAGGTGCCCGAAGAGAATTGTAACTGGAAAGATGTGGATGATGGTTTATTCAGAAACAGTGTTGAGGCAGAAGTGAAGACTGGGGATATTGTGAAGGTGGGAGTGGGTTTGGGCAGGTTTTGTGGTAGACGGAATATTGAGATATAAATCAGTTCAGGATAAAATGGGGTAATGGTGGTTATAAATACTTTAGTTTCTCCTCAGATGCTTGTAAGCGAGGGATATGAAATTCATGGTATAGAAATGGAAATTGTGATTGAAAGCGAAGACAATATTTTGGATCTTTGCCAAATATACACTACAGAGAAAATGATGACATTCACAACGGGTTAGAGAATTAGTAAATGGGCAGAGATCGACTCACCAGGAATACCAAGAATAGCGAGGATGGGATAGTAACCTGCCTGAATAGTCATCATTACACAGCATCAATCGAGATGTTGTTACTACACTGAAGTGTCCTCCACCACAACAACTTCCAACATTAAAACTGCTTCTGGGCACAACTGCCCCGAACATACACAAGAAATACGGATTTCTCTGGATTTTACTCTCACCGCTCTTACCAGTTAATTGTTTATCGTTTACATAAGGCAATTCTATAATCTGTTTGTAAAGATGCAAACATCTTATTGCACAATTTGTATGCATTATCCTTTTGAGATGTTTTGTAGCCTTAGCGCAAAAGTAAGTGTCCTGTTTAAAATTGACCTGGTTATTGGGATTCAGGGGTCAGATACAGTACGTATTTTTCATGGGTTAATAAACAGAAAGGAATAGAAGACAGTGACTGTGGAGACTGATGAGGAGTAAAGTGACATCCCCACCATTCCCCAATGTCTTCTTGACAAACAGAATAAAATAAAATGCAGTGAAAGAAACATAATTTATTCGGAAGAAGGAATGGCAAATGAAAGTGTAAACAAAACAGAATCATTTCAAATAGAATGGCTGAACAGTCATTGGTGTGTGCGTGCGTATGTGTGTGTGTGTGTGTCTGTGTCTGTGCGTGTGTGCAGATAGATAAGATTGTTCATATGTGTGCAACATATTCAGAATGAACAAGAGAGACATACTTAACAAACATGATGCATGTGATATACAAAATTTATAAAATATTACTATGTTATTTACTCTTCAGCTGAGAGGTTTTGTTCCCCTTCTCTCAATGTACCGTCTGCCTCCTGCCCCTTTCTGGCATTCCCTGATCTAATGTTTCATTCTTATCGGATGGCTGTTATAAATTCCTGCTTCTGGTGTTCCAACTTGTTTGTGGGCGGCACGGTGGCACAGTGGTTAGCACTACTGCCTCACAGCGCCAGAGACCCGGGTTCAATTCCTGCCTCAGGCGACTGACTGTGTGGAGTTTGCACATTCTCCCCGTGTCTGCGCGGGTTTCCTCCGGGTGCTCCGGTTTCCTCCCACTGTCCAAAGATGTGCAGGTCAGGTGAATTGGCCATGCTAAATTGCCCGTAGTGTTAGGCAAGGGGTAGATGTAGGGGTATGGGTGGGTGGCGGGTCGGTGTGGACTTGTTGGGCCGAAGGGCCTGTTTCCACACTGTAAGTAATTTAATCTAATCTAATCCATTTTCTACCAGGAAACATATGCTGGGTTCTGTCAACAGTTGGTGCCTCTCATGTTGAAGGAGATAAATGTTCTGGCATCAAATCCAGGATTTCAACAGATTAATCTGTTGCACATATACTGCATAAAGGACCACTGCACACAGGAATTGTTAAACCAAATAGGGAAGCACATCTAATTCTATCAATCATGTAGACGTCTCTATTTTTACATCTTCACGTCTATATTCATTCTCTCTGTCTTTGTCTTTCCATCCAGTTAATAAATCCTCCAATCGTTCTTCGTGTCCCAAGTCTCAAACGTCCCTCTTTCAGTTTACATCTATTGCTCACTTTTGGATGAGATGGCTTATAATTGAGTAATGTAACTAAAAAGACAGGAGGGTGGCGTTGGCCAGAGTTAGTTGAAAGGGGAGCTGAACACGGAAATATGGTGAAGCAGCAATGACAGGAGTTTCTGGAGATAATTCAGCAGCACGTCAGAAATTCATCCCAAAGTAAGAATAAAGATATTCAGCGGAAGACAAGGCAGCCGTGCGTGATAACGAAACAGGGACAGGACAAAAGTAAAAGAAAATGCGTACAATGTGCTGAAGATTTATGGGAATCTAGACGATTACGAAGCCTATAAATTCCAGCAGGGATAACTAACAACAGCAAATGGCAGCAGAGGGTGAAATATGATATTATGCTTTTTAATAATGGAAAAGAACGTTGAAACAGATTTTTAGACAGATAACAAGGAAGACAGGGAGTAAAGAACAAACAAAGCAATGTTGAAAAATAAAGCTTGAATAGTTATGAGAAGCAATGGAATGGCAGAGGAATTGAATACATTGTAACAATCTTCACGGTGGAAGACACCAGCAAAATGTTAGAACTTCAAGACAGTCAGAGGGTAGAGGTGAGTATAGCGACCACCAGTAAGGAGAAGGAGCTGGGGAAGGTGAAGTTGGATCAATCAGTGAGACTAGTTGGAGAACACCCCGTAGTTCTAAAGAAATGCCAAAGGTGATTGTGGAGGCATTGCTGGTGAGCTTTCTGGAAATTTTGGAGAGTGGGAGGACTGGTAAATGTAAGGAGAGAGGGACACAGAAGACAGGAAATTACAAATGGCCAGGCAAGTTGAAACTGTTGTATAGAAGGACTTAATGGATCCTTACGTTTATGAATAGATGTGTGGAGTATAAGAACAAGGAAGTTCTGAAGTACATTAGACATGGTGTGATTAAGCTTCAGCATAACAAGAGTTACATTTACAATGCTATTGCGAACAGCAGACTTGAAAGTACGGTGAAAACAAAGGAAATCATTTCGAAGCAAACAGGAACATTCGTGACAAAGAGACTGTTTCCTTGACCCTGTAGTGAGAATGTTGAGATACGCTTGCTAGTAAACAGCTAAAATAAAATAAAATGTATAAAATGCACAACAAAATATGTTGCTGCGGATATAGCAATACATATGAAGCTGAAAAAGCAGAGCAAGTCAGACACCATACTAGGAACAGGAAAGTCAACTTTTCAGGCTGAAAGCCTTCATCAGGACTGGGCCGGGGAAGGGGAGCTGGGAAGTAAATAGAGAGAGGGGCGTGGGGCTGAAGGAAGCGTAGATGGGATGACGAAAAGGGATGCAAGTAAGGGGATATTGTGATTGGTCAGTGGGAAGAGTACAGTGGATATGCGAATAGGAAGAGGGACAGCTTAGGTCAGGTCACGGAAGGGGAACATGAAATAAGGCTGTGGGTGGAGAGATTTTGAAGCCAGTGAGTCAATATTGAGACCAGTGAACTGTAAGCTCTCAAGCTGAAAGATCAGGTTGTGATCCCTAGTTTCCATTTGGCCTCACTCTGACAGTGCAGGAGGCCAAGGATGGACCTGTCGCTGGATGAGCGGGCGGGGGCGGTGTGAGCAAGTAATTGAAATGAATGGCAACTGGAATGTAGGGTTGGTTAAAGCGTGCAGAGAGCAGATGCTCCATGACTATGTCCCCGAAACTCCCTTTGGTCTCCCTGATAGAGAAGAGACAACATTGGGAGTTGGAGACGTGCTTGGTGGGGCAGGATCAGGCTCTGTATGGAGCACCAGTGCTCTGAACACAACAACCAACCCGACTTTCCAGTTACCTTCCATTTTAATTCGCCCTCCAACTCATCTGGGGACATGGTCATCCTTAAGGAGAAAGTGAGGACTGCAGATGCTGGAGATCAGAGCTGAAAAATGTGTTGCTGGAAAGGCGCAGCAGGTCAGGCAGCATCCAAGGGACAGGAGAGTCGACATTTCGGGCATCAGCCCTCCTTCAGGAATTCCTGAAGAAGGGCTTATGCCCGAAACGTCGATTCTCCTGTTCCTTGGATGCTGCCTGACCTGTTGCGCTTTTCCAGCAACACATTTTCAGCACATGCTCATCCTTAGCCTGTCCACTGTCAGAGGAACACCACCTGAGAGTTTACCTTTGAAGCTGATAGCCCAATGGCCACAATATTGACTGCAGAAGCTTCAAAATCCCTCCACACGCAGCCTTATCCCACGTCCCTTCTCCCTGACCAGACCCACCTGCCCATCTTCTCACTCACATATCCGCTCCACCCTTTCACTGACCAATCACAGTAACCTCATACCTGCATGAATACACCACCATCATGCCAACCATTCGCCCTGCCATATCCCATCACTCCATTTCTGTGCTCCCCTCCCCCTCACCAGTCCTGACGAAAGCTCCAATATCAAAATATTGCCTTTTTGCTCCTCTGATTCTGTCTGGTCTTCTGTGTTTCTCAAGCTCCAAGTTTATTAACTCTGTCCTCTCGCATCTGTAGTGCTTACTCCCTCCAAGTTGCGAAACTATGTAGTCTATATATAATAGGAAATACAGTTGGACATTTGAAAAGATCGTAAACTTTTTCCTCATTTCTTAACAATCTAACACATACCTTCCAGAAGAAGCAGCATTTCACTTGTAATCTTTCAATTCAATCTCCTGTCATTGCTGCTCACAATTCAGTCTCCTTTAAATTGGGGAGAGCAAACAGAGACTGCACTGAGGAACATTCCCATTCTGTCTGTAGGAAGAGCCCTGACCGTCTCATTGTTTCCCATTTCAATAACCTACCTTGCTCTCATACTAACATTTCAGTCCTGGGCAGCTGCAATGTTCAAATGAAGCACAACCCAGCTCGAGTAACACCTCACATTTCACTTTGGTACGTTACAGCCTGTAGGAGTAGGTATTCAATTCCATAACTTCACAGCATGACGCCTTTATAGCTGTTCTGAAGTCTTCATACATTCCTTCACTTGGTCTCCCACTGAACTTGCCCTGTTTATGAATCGTTTGTCTTGCACTCAATTAAGGAACCCAATGCCCCCCTTTACAACCTAATGTATACTTATTTTACATTTGATTCTCTTTTACAACAAACAAAAGTCCATTCGTCAGTGGCATTGCGCTTCCACACTGTTTCCCGTCACACTTCCACTACCTCTGACAAGGGATTAAAAAGCCCTTTTTCCAATCCTTTTCCGTTCTGAAGAAGTGTCACACTGGACTTGAAACGCTAACTCTGTTTCTCTGTCTCTGTAGATGCTGCGGATCTGCTGTGTTTCTCCAGAAATGAACAAAACACATTTTCAATTAAACAAATGATTATTGATACCGGAAATCTGAAACCAGAACAAAGAAAGAATCTGTGAGCCTTGAAGAACGATCATTGGAACCAATGATTAACTCTACCTTCACTCCACAGGTGCTGCCAGACCTGCTTAACTTCCCCAGCAATTTCTGTTTTTCAAAGATGAGCGTCAACATTGCTCAAACCCTCTGTCCAACCTGGAGCGCCATATACCAGGAAGTGCAAGATAAAAAAGATACACAAATTCATTGGTTCTGAAACTATGTAAGGCTGGCATCACTGACACTACAGACCTCTTACTCTTAGGGAGAGAAACAGCGGGAGATGTATTCACTCTAAACACAGAAGGTAGCACATACTGGAAGGGAAAGGATTCAGATGAATATATTAAAGCGGGAATGAGACAAACTGTAAGTGTGACACCATGGAGAGACCCTCAGTGGAATGAGAATATAAAATTGGACGTGTATCACATCAGAAACCAGAGTAGGTCACTGAGTGCATGGCTGATGGGTGAATGAATCTCGGTGTGAACTGGGGAACAGGCAGCAGAACTGTATGAGAGATATTGCAGCTCAAACCGTGTATTCCATGTGGTTCTGTAAACCACAGCAACAACAGAAGCAGAATTATATAAAACTATAATCTAATTTTTGGCCCTGGATAATCCCTCAGTCTACAATTACCATCAAGCTGAACTATGGTTCAGTGACGCATGTGGGTAAATATGTCAGGGTCAGAACCATGTGCTCCTAAAACTGATAAGAACCTGTTAAAGCGACCACACTTGACTGATTACATTCCAAACAGCAGAACTAACATGTGATAGAGAGGACGCAATGATCCCAAGACGAACAGATCAGATCGAAGCTCAGCATCCCTGCCACACCCAGTCATAAATGGATTAATCAACTCACTGCAGGACAGGGTCATACACACGTCCCTATCCTAAATAATGTACAGCCCTGCACATCAGGGCAATAGACAAGGATTCCTATCTACACCATACTCAGCCAGAAGTGTTGAGTTTATGATTCAACTCACCTTGTCAAGATGCCCACACAATCACAGATGACAGTTTTCAAACAGTTTGATTCGCTCTATGTGACATGAAGAAACAACTGAACACAGTAGGTACGACACAGGCAATGTTCGACAAGCCGTGTCCCTGGGGAAGCTATTTCATTCCATTTCCAAGTCTGACATCTATCTGACAATGTGGAAAATTATTATGACAAGTCTATTAAGAGGAAAATAATTACATTATGACCAATATGGCCCCCTCAACTCCATTACGACAGTCAAATGGGTGGGAGTTTTTTTTGACAGAGCCGTGAAGCAGCACAAAAATTACCTGCTCAGTTTGGTTTCCGATAGGTCCCCATGTGGAACTGATGCTGTTGTGGAAATGTCACTGGATTACTAACCCAGACCAAACAAATGCTCTAGCAGCTGGTGGAAGTTAAAAGCAATTAATAAAATGTCGAGGTCTAAAATCTGGTGTCAGTAACAATGACCGTGAAGCCAATGTCGATTGTAACCACCAATTTGCTTCTCCAATGTACTTTCAGGAAGTGAAACTCCCGTGCTTTCTTGGTCTGGCCTAAAAGTGACTCCAGACACACAGAGACATGTGATAAACTCTTCAATGGTCTCTGAAACAACCAAGCAAGACACTGAATTGTATTAAACTGCTCCGAGGTCTTAAAGGATAACCCGGACAGAACACCCGGCACCAGCCTCGATATCGGAAAAGGGAACGGGAAACACAGTTCTGTCGATCCCTGCAGAGGCCTCCTTCCTAACATCTGAGAGCTTGTGACAACATTTACAGAGCATTCCCACAGATTGCACAGAAACCTCAGGAAAGGAGTATGTCATTCAACACAGTGAGCCTCCACGTTCTCATCATGGCCGAGGATCTCCTCAATGCGTTTCTCCTACAGCAGACTGAGATATATTGCAATTGATTCAGCACTGACGAAAGAACTCGAAGATCTTAGGCTCATCCGAGAGAACGAGATCTTTCTGGACAAGACCTTCATTGATGTTATTACATCAATCATGCCAGAAGAGAGCAGAAGAGTGCAGACGATGAGGAAGGCAGAGAGGAGACAGGTGCAAGAGACGCCGGGAGAAGTACCTGTCAGGAACAAGTTGAAGCTTTTGGACACAGTAGAGTCTAATGACACTGCCAGTTCGCAAGGCAGCCATGTTTGTCAATCAAAAGTTGCCACAGAAGCAGAGCGGAAGAGTCGGACATCGCACAGAGCCGTGGTAATAGGGGACTCCATCGTGAGAGGAACTGACCGAGGTTTTTGTGACAGCAGACCGGATTTAAGGATGGTGTGTTGCCTTCCTGGTGCTAGAGTGAAAGACATCGCGGACAGAGTGCAGGACATCCTCAACGACGAGGGTGAAGAGCCCGAGGTGGTGGTACACGTCGGCTCAAATGATGTCAGGAAGAAGAGGAGGAACATACTACAGCGAGACTTCGGAGAACTAGGAAGAAGGCTAAAAAGCAGGACGTCCAAGGTGGTTATCTCCAGTTTGCTTCCAGTTTCTCGGGCTAGTGTGGCCATAAACCGGGAGATAATGGACTTGAACGTGTGGTTGGGGAACTGGAGCAGAAAGCAAGGTTTCAAGTTCTTGGATCACTGGGGTATATTTTATGGTAACCATAAATTCTACAAGAGAGACGACTTGCACCTTAATAGATCAGGGATCAGCATTCTGGCAGGCAGGTTTTCTGCTGCAACACCGCTACATTTAAACTAAGTAGCGGGGGGGAGGGGACAAGCTGGATGTTTAAAAAGGAAATTGAAGGGGTAGTTAGAACAAGAGAAGTCAAGAAAGACAACTGTATCAAGGAGGCAGAAAACTGGAAAAGGCATCATGCTGTAAAGTTGAGTGAAATAAGGGTTGAGGGGAAGGGTGAGAGCAGTAACAAATTAAAAATTCTATATATGAATGCACGAAGCATGAGACACAAGGTGGATGTGCTTGAGGCTCTTTTGGAAATTGGCAGATAAGATATTGTGGGGATAACTGAGACGTGGCTTCATGGGGACAGGGCCTGGGAAATGAATATTCAAGGCTACACGTGCTATCGTAAGGACAGGCTGACGGGCAGAGGGGGTGGGGTGGCCTTGTTGGTAAGGGAGGATATTCAGTCCCTTGCGCGGGGGGACCTAGAGTCAGGGCATGTCGAGTCAGTGTGGATAGAGCTTCGAAACACTAAGGGGAAAAAGACCCTCATGGGAGTCATCTACAGGCCCCCAAACAGTAGTCTGGATGTCGGATGTAAGTTGAATCAGGAGCTGAAATTGGCTTGTCGCAAAGATGTTACTACAGTTGTTATGGGGGATGTTAACATGCAGGTAGACTGGGAGAATCAGGATGGTATCGGGCCTCAAGAAAGAGACTTTGTGGAGTGCCTCAGAGATGGATCTTTAGAGCAGCTGGTGCTGGAGCCGACCAGGGATTAGGCGATTCTGGATCTGGTATTGTGTAACGAACCAGAATTGGTCAGTGACCTCGAAGTGAAGGAGCTATTGGGAAGTAGTGACCATAATACAATAAGCTTCAATCTGCAATTTGAGAGGGAGTGGGTACAATCGGAAGTGACAATATTTCAGTTGAATAAAGGGAAATATGGAGCTATGAGGGAGCAACTGGCCAAAGTTCAATGGTGCAATACCTTAACAGGGAAGACCGTGGAGGAACAATGGCGGATATTTCTGTGTATAATGCAGAAGTTGCAGGATCAGTTCATTCCTAAAAGGAAGAAGGATCCCAGGAGGAGACATGGGCGGCCGTGGCTGACGAGGGAAGTAAAGAAACATATAAAGTTAAAAGAGAAAAAGTATAACTTAGCGAAGATAAGTGGGAAAACTGAGGACTGGGAAGCTTTTAAAGAACAACAGAGGATTAGTAAGAAGGAAATACGCAGAGAAAAAATGAGGTACAAAGGTAAACTGGCCAAGAATATAAAGGAGGATAGTAAAAGCTTTTTTAGGTATGTCCAAGGCAAAAAAATGGTTAGGACAAAAATTGGGCCCTTGAAGACAGAAACAGGGAACAAAGAAATAGCAGAGGAATTAAATGGGTACTTCAGATCTGTGTTCACTGGGGAAGACAGAAGCAATCTCCCTGAGGTAATAGTGGCTGAAGGACCTGAACTTAAGGGAATTTATATTTGCAAGGATTTGGTGTTGGAGAGACTGTTAGGTCTGAAGGTTGATAAGTCTCCGGGACCTGATGGCCTGCATCCCAGGGTACTGAAGGAGGTGGCTCGGGAAATCGTGGATGTGCTGATGATTATTTTCCAGAGTTCAATAGAATCGGGGTCGTTTCCTGAGGATTGGAGTGCGGCAAATGTTGTGCCACTTTTTCAGAAGGGTGGGCGGGAGAAAACAGGAAATTATAGACCAGTTACTCTGACCTCAGTGGTGGGAAAGATGATGGAGTCTATTAAAAAGGATGAAATTACGGCACATCTGGATAATAGTAACAGGATAGGACAGAGTCAGCATGGATTTATGAAGGGGAAATCATGCTTGACTAATCTTCTTGAATTTTTTGAGGATGTAACTCGGAAGATGGACGAGGGAGATCCAGTGGATGTAGTGTACCTGGACTTTCAGAAAGCTTTTGATAAAGTCCCACACAAGAGGTTAGTTAGTAAAATTAGGGCGCACGGTATTGGGGGCAAAGTACTAGATTGGATAGAGAATTGGTTGGCTAATAGGAAACAAAGGGTAGTGATTAACGGCTCCATTTCGGAATAGCAGGCAGTGACCAGTGGGGTACCGCAGGGATCCGTGCTGGGACCGCAGCTTTTTACAATATATGTAAATGATATAGAAGATGATATCAGCAATAACATTAGCAAATTTGCTGATGATACAAAGCTGGTTGGTAGGGTGAAATCTGATGAGGATGTTAGGAGATTACAGGGTGACCTGGACAAGTTAGGTGAGTGGGCAGATGCATGGCAGATGCAGTTTAACGTGGATAAATGCCTGGTTATCCACTTTGGTGGCAAGAACAGGAAGGCAGGTTACTACCTCAATGGTATCAAATTAGGTAAAGGGGCTGTTCAGAGAGATCTGAGTGTTCTTGTCCACCAGTCAATGAAGGCAAGCATGCAGGTACAGCAGGTCGTGAAGAAGGCTAATAGCATGCTGGCCTTCATAACAAGAGGAATTGAGTATAGAAGCAAAGAGGTGCTTCTGCAGCTGTACAGGGCCCTGGTGAGACCACACCTGGAGTACAGTGTACAGTTCTGGTCTCCAAATTTGAGGAAAGACATTCTGGCAATTGAGGGAGTGCAGCGTAGGTTCACGAGGTCAATTCCTGGAATGGCAGGATTGCCTTACACGGAAAGACTGAAGCGACTGGGCTTGTATACCCTTGAGTTTAGAAGACTGAGAGGGGATCTGATTGAAACGTATAGGATTATGAAAGGATTGGACACTCTGGCAGGAGGAAACATATTTCCGCTGATGGGGGAGTGCCGAACCAGAGGACACAACTTAAAAATACGGGGTAGACAATTTAGGACAGAAATGAGGAGAAACTACTTCACCCAGAGAGTGGTGGCTGTGTGGAATGCTCTGCCCCAGAGGGCAGTGGAGGCCCAGTCTCTGGATTCATTTAAGAAAGAATTGGATAGAGCTCTTAAAGATAGTGGAGTCAAGGGTTATGGAGATAAGGCTGGAACAGGATACTGATTGGGAATGATCAGCCATGATCATATTGAATGGTGGGGCAGGCTCGAAGGGCTGAATGGCCTACTCCTGCATCGATTGTCTATTGTCTATTGATTCATTTAACCAAATGTTTGAGATGTTTACGAATAGCTAGGACCCATTACCACCGAGCCAGTCAAAATCAACCACCCAACTATTCTGATCCCATTTTTCAGCACTTGCCCTTTGGCATCACAGCTGGATAATGCCAGGACAGTGAGCATTCACCAACGTGATGTCCTGTGCATGGGCACACTGTAACATTAATGTAGTGAGAGCTCCTTCAGTTCCTCTAGCTCTCCTCATTGACATGGGGACCCCACACAGGCATGTACATCACTGGAAATCCTGCTATATTGAGAAAACATGGATACATACGTCACCTCTCTGCTGAGAGAGAAAGGATTCATCTCATCCTTAATATATAATCTCTGTCACCGAATGGTGACATTGATGTTGAGATATTGGGAGATGATGAATATATCAAACACTCCAGCATGGAAAGTTCTGGATCATAGAAGCTGAATGAAACAGTGACCCTAACAGCCACTGGCAGCGCCATCCTCCCCCAGGTATGAAGCTGCAGTCGTGTTGAAGTATCCGACACCGCTTTGTGACCAGCTCCTTGTTCAGTCAGGGACCCCTCACACTCTGCTCCTGGGTTAAGTGGAGCTTGGGAAGTTGTTCCTGGAAAACCCGGTGTGGATCCAGCAGACCCCTTTCCCCCCACACACTCACTCCATGGTTTCAGAGCGTCCCCTCTCTACAGCCTCTGCTCCATTTGTTGTTCATGTTACAGACCCAGATGCTGTAACTAAGTCCCCATGCTCCATCCAGAGTTGGGTCACCAAATCCCCAGGTTTCCCTGAATGTCTGAGGTAGCTCACAGCACAACGTCCAGCGCCTCCACTAACTTTTCAATAACAGGAGTCAGTCAGAATATCCTCAGCTACAAGTATTATGGACATGGTCAGACTCAAAGAACATAGAACATAGAAAAATACAGCGCAGTACAGGCCCTTCGGCCCTCGATGTTGAGCCGACCGAAGCCTACCTAACCTACACTAGCTCAATAACCTCCATATGCTTGTCCAATGCCCGCTTAAATGACCACAAAGAGGGAGAGTCCACCACTGCTACTGGCAGGGCATTCCATGAACTCACAACCCGCTGAGTAAAAAATCTACCCCTAACATCTGTCCTATACGTACCACCCCTTAATTTAAAGCTGTGTCCCCTAGTAACAGCTGACTCCATACGCGGAAAAAGGTTCTCACTGTCAACTCTATCTAAACCCCTAATCATCTTGTACACCTCTATCAAATCTCCCCTAAACCTTCTTTTCTACAATGAGAAAAGCCCCAAGTGCCTCAGCCTTTCCTCATACGATCTTCCTACCATGCCAGGCAACATCCTGGTAAACCTACTCTGCACTCGTTCCAATGCCTCCACGTCCTTCCTATAGTATGGCGACCCAAACTGCACACAATGCTCCAGATGAGGCCGCACCAGAGTCTTATATAACTGCAACATGACCACAGGACTCCGGAACTCAATTCCTTTCCCAATAAGAGCCAGTACACCATATGCCTTCTTCATAGCACTATTTATGTGGGTGGCAACTTTCAAAGATCTGTGTACATGGACACCAAGTTCCCTCTGCTCATCCACACTACCAAGTAGTCTACCATTAGCCCAGTAATCCATCTCTTTGTTACTCCTACCAAAGTAAATGACTTCACACTTAGCTACATTGAATTCCATTTGCCACCTTACTGCCCAGCTCTGCAACTTATCTATATCCCGCTGTAACCTGCCACATCCTTCTTCACTGTCCACAACTCCACCGAGATTCCTGTCATCCGCAAACTTGCTCACCCAGCCTTCAAGCCCCTCCTCCAGGTCATTTATAAAAATGACAAACAGCAGTGGTCCCAAAACAGATCCTTGTGGAACACCGCTAGTAACTGCACTCCAAGATGAACCTATACCATCAACTACTACCCTCTGTCTCCTTCCAGCCAGCCAATTCCTAATCCAAACCTCTAATGCACCCACAATGACATACCTCCGTAGTTTTTGCATTAGCTTGCCATGGGGTATCTTATCGAACGCCTTGCTAAAATCCATATACACCACATCTACTGCTTTACCCTCGTCCACTTCCTTGGTCACATTCTCAAAGAATCAATAAGCTTTGTGAGGCACGACCTGCCCTTCACAAAACCATGCTGACTATCCTTGATCACATTATTCCTATCCAGATGTTCATAAATCCTATCCCTTACAATTCTTTCTAAGACTTTGCCCACAACAGAAGTGAGACTCACTGGCCTATAGTTACTCGGGCTATCCCTGCTCCCCTTCTTGAACAAGGGGACCACATTCGCTATCCTCCAGTCTTCTGGCACTATTCCCGTAGACAACGACGACATAAAAATCAAGGCCAATGGCTCCGCTATCTCCTCCCTAGCTTCCCACAGGATCCTAGGATAAATGCCATCAGGCCCAGGGGACTTATCTATTTTCATCCTTTCCAGTATTCCCCAGACCTCTTCCCTACGTACCTCAAGGCCATCCATTCTAATCACTTGTGACTCAATATTCACATCAGCAACAGTATCCTGTTCCTGAATGAATACTGACGAAAAGTATTGATTTAGTGTCTCACCAATCTCCTCCGCCTCCACACACAACTTCCCACTACTATCCTTGACTGGACCGATACCTACCCTAGTCATCCTTTTATTCCTGACATACCTATAGAAAGCCTTTGGATTTTCCCTAATACTACCAACTAAGGACTTTTCATGTCCCCTTCTCGCTGCTCTTAGCTCTCTCTTTAGATCCTTCCTGGCTACCTTATAACTCTCAATCGCCTCAACTGAATCTTCACGCCTCATCTTTACATAGGCCGCCCTCTTCCCTTTCACAAGGAATTCCAATTCCTTATTAAATCACGGCTCCCTCACAAGACCCTTTACTCCCTGCCTGACTGGTACATACTTAACAAGGACACCCATTAGCTGTTCCTTGAACAATCTCCACATATCATTTGTGTTCTTCCCTTGAAGCCTATTTTTCCAATCCACGCATCCTAAGTCATGCCTCACCGCATCATAATTTCCCTGCCCCCAGCTATAACTGTTGCCCTGCAGTGCACACTTATCCCTCTCCATCACTAGAGTAAAAGTCACCGAGTTGTGGTCACTGTTCCCGAAGTGCTCACCTACCTCCAAGTCTAACACCTGGCCTGGTTCATTACCTAGAACCAAATCCAGTATAGCCTCACCTCTTGTTGCCCTGTCTACATATTGTGCCAGGAAACCCTCCTGCACACATTGGATAAACACCGACCCATCTAATGAACTCGAGCTATAGCTTTCCCAGTCAATATCTGGGACTCTTTTGACTCCGTCAAAATATTTTAAGAAGGCAGCCTGGACACTAACGTTTCCTTTTTTACGACGTAGATGCAAACTGTTTGTTCCAGATGTTGCAACTGGTCAACCCACTCAATGTTAAGCAAAATGCAGTCCATTCAAACGCTCCAATTAAAACACAATCAAAGAGAAGAACAATTGGGGAGAGCTTCTCTTCTGGAACAACTATGCAAACAATAGATACAGTGCCTTCTACTAATTAACTGCGCTAATAAGGAACATCCCATAAACACACCCCTGGCATAAAGATAAATTCAAACACAGAATCTTATGTGCAGTTCTCCAATCCAGGAAGAAGCAACTCTCAGAGAGTTTTCAGAGAGAATAGCAACTGGGATCATATAGTGAAACTTCCACCCCTTCTGGAAACCCAAGCAGCTTCTGAATGCTGCAGCAAAAACAAAACGAGAAGACCTGGTCTGGGGAGTTGGCCACTGCCCTAGCATAGTTACCAACGTTTTAGTCCAGCCTAAAGGCCTTCTCAGTTATTTACTTAAGCTATTTTCAGATGGCAGTTCGGCATCTCTGTCTCTAAGACGTCTCCTAAAAAAAAACAAGAGAAAATAACCTTTTTAACGTGACAGCACCGTCACAACGTTCCGTTTGAAAAAAAAACACCGATATACAAAGATGGCCTCCTTTTAAACTCTTTATTCTTCCTGTTTTTGTAGACTACAATACATATATGTTGCATTGACACTAAGCATGCAAACATTCACAACCCGATTCTATTTCAATCCGTTTACTTCTGCTACAGAACGTCTCAGTTTTTCTTCATCCTATTCTCGACAACTTGGCAGCAAGTACGGTTTCTTGTCCTGTCATCTGTGTAAGTTGGAATTGAATGTAAGTTGGAAGGCTTTGTAGACTGGAAGATGTTTTCCCTAAATTCCTCTAAAAATGTTCAGACGTTGTGATCAGTACAGAGATTTGTCTCAGACACGTTATAGGCAATGTAAATGCTGAAATGTTGGAACGCCAACACCAAGCTCAAGGCCTCCTTCCCAGTTGTGAAATATTTCTTCTGAACCCTCTCCAGCTTAATAATATCAAGGTCAATAATATGAAAGTGAATAGTCGAGGTATTTTCTAAGGGTACGGGAGTCCAAAACTAGTGGACATATTTTTAAGGTTAGAGGGGAAAAATTTAAAAGTGACGTAAGGGGCAGCTTTTTCACCCAGAGGGTGGTGTGCCTATGGAATGAGTGGGCAGGGTGACCAGACTGGACACAGTATTCCAGATGAGGTCTCACCAATATCCTGTATAACCCCAACATGACGTCTGAATTCTGATACTCAAAGGTCTGACAAGTGTGCTGAACATACTTTTGACCACACTATCTATATGAGATGCAAATTTTAAAGAATTGTATCTGACGGCCTAGGTCACTGTCCTACAACACTGCCAAATACCCTACTTTTAATTGTATAGGCGCCGCTCTTGTTTGATTTACCAAATCCAATTCCTCGAATGAATCAAATCTAAACACCAACTGCCATTCCTCAGCCCAGTGTGTGATATTACTACCTCCTCACCTTCCCTGTTTAATTTTAAAATTCCCTCCCCATCTCCAGGAGGCCTGCACACTCCGGCCTTGATTTTCACAAATACCCTGAGCTTGGTTTACCTTGTGTGGTTAGGGGGATGAGGGATTGATTGCAGAAAAGGTCAGTGGGGAGGAGAGGCTGGACAGTAATCAGCGGCCTGGTATCATTTCATGGTTTTAGGAAGAGAGCAGTCACACACGTTTTTGGTGGTAATACTGGTCAGTGCTTTGGGGCCAGAAATTATGCTCTTTCTCCGTCTCTGGTGTTCAGTAATAAATATCTATTTGAGACCCTTCATTGTGCAGAGTGTGTCTGCAGGAATTCTTTCCCTAATATTGTAGACTACAGATAAAGCAATTAAAGGTGTCATGGTTAATTTCGGTAGCATAGCACGTGCACTCAACATCCTACAGTTGAGACAAATGTCTTGCACTTGTTTAACAATACGAAGCGTTTTGTGTAGTTCATAATGGTAACCTGATTATAATAAATCCATACCGAGCTGAAAGCTGGCACTTAACATATGACCCAAAATCTGGGTATGGTAGTGTAGTGCGTAGTGTCCCTGCCTCTGAGCCAGAGCTCTCGATTTGATTCCAATTCCTGAACTTGTGTGGTAATGTTCCTATCTCTCGACTAAATGGTCTGAATTCAAGTTCTGCCTGTTGCAGACGTATGTCACAGCGTGTCAGAACAGACTGATGAACAAACACACAGGAGAATAATGTTACAGCTTTATGGGTGCTAGTGTCCTGCCTCCGGGCACAAAGGCCTTGGTGTAAAGCCACAGAAGTGTCTCAGGATGCATCTGAACAAAATGATTAAAATGGTTTTAGAATTGTGACCTAATGGAGACAGATGAGGTGTCAGTATTGAATTTGAGAATTTAGGCCCAGGATGACGGAAAACACAGCCATTCGTGTTGATTGGAGTCACATTTCGTAGCATAAGATGTTTATAAAATCGGAACGTTCATGGATAGGGTGAGTAGTCAGGGTTTTTCCCCAGGTTAGGAGTGTCCACAACCAGAGGGCATTGGTTGAAAGTGAGAGGGGAAAGATTTTGAAGAAGCCTAAGGGGCATCTTTTCACGCAGAGGGTGGTGTGCATATGAAATGAGCGGCCACAGGAATGACGGAGGCTGGAAAAAACTACAGCATGTAAAAGGCATCTGGATGCTGACAGGCCTGCCGAGCTTTTCCAACAATTTCTGTCCTTGTTACAAAATGCATTCATTTTGACACATGTATTCTGAATACATTAAACATTTTATTTTTTAATGATGCAGAAATATCTAAACATATCTTCAAATCGACCGAGACCATTTTCTGCTAAGTGTATGGCTCTGTGTATGATAACGGCAATGATGCACCTACATGGAACAGGGAATGTGATGGAGACATAGTTTGGACAATGTACAAGGAGACCTCACATGGTCCAGTTGGGGAGAGAATGACATTACTGTGTGATTCAGCTCAGAGAGGGAGAAAATGTAATCTGCCCGAGAACGAACAGACTATTGAATTCTCTCTCCTTCATTGTTCCTCATCACAGCAATGCGTGCAAACGGTAATAAAAAGCTCCACAGTCATCGTTACCATTCTTCTTTTTGTAGAATTCCTGAAGTGTGAAAACAGGCCCTTCATCCCAACAAGTCCATACAACGTTCCAAAGAGTAACTTTCGCAGACGCGTTCCCTTACTTTTACCCCTGACTAATGCACCTAACCTAGAAAACCCTGAACACTATGGACAATTTAGCATGAACACTCCACCTAACCTGCACAGCTTTGGACTGTGGGAGGAAACTGGAGCATTCATTAGAAGCTCACACAGACAAGGGGATAATATGAAAACCCCACACAGAGAGTCACCCGACGCTGCAATCGAACCTAGGTCCCTGGTGATGTGAGGCATCAGTGCTAACCACTGAGCCACTGGACAATCCTGACCAGAACTCCTTGGAATCTTATCACTCCCTAATGCATAGGGAATTCTGCGAAATCCAACTGTTCCAGGATGAAATCCCATTATTCGCAGTTTGTGTGAGTAGAATATCTTCAGAAGCAGAATAACATTTGGGAAAATCTCTCAATTTTTCCTTTCGTCATGAGTTAGACTAATATGTCGACAACGTTCTTTCAACTTGAACGTGCAGAGATTTTGTACGTGCGCACGTGCACCAGGGTTTTTAGAATGGGAGGTATCGATTCTTTATTTGCAATATCCAAACAGATTGCCATTCATCTTTCCCTGGTAGTTTGAGTAACATTGCTCTGGATCATAAACGTGCTATTTTAGCAGATTAAAGAAACTAGCCTGACGTGTCCCTAAAACTGACACTGACCCAGTCTGAGACTGATATCACCAACCTGGTTACATTTAACATTTGTTGCGAGCAGTGGAGGAGTGGGACTAGAAAAGGAAACAGTGACCCAAAAAGCTGGGGAACTATTGACCACTGAGCCCGATGTCAGTGGTGGATAGGTTGTTGGTGGGGATTCTGAGGAATGGGATTGACATACGTTTGGGAAGGCAAGGGCTGATCAGCGTAGTCAACGTGGCTTCCTGCATGGGGAATCATGTCTCATTAATTTGATTGAGTTTTATGAAGAGATGACAAAGAAGATTGATGAAGGCAGTTTGGTAGACATTGTCTATATGGACCTCAGCAAGGTGTTCATAACATTCCGATTGGCAGACAGATTAGTAAGTTTCAGTCACATGGGATACAGGGGAAGCTAGTCACATTGGCTTGAAGGAAGACGGGTATTTTTCAGACTTGAGGCTTGTGAGCAGCAGTGTACTGTAAGAATCAGTACTGAGTTCACTGCATTTCATCATTGGATGTGAATATCGGGGCGAAAGTTAGTAAGTTTACAGATTACATCAGAAAGGTGGTGTAGTAGATTACCTCAGAGTACAACGAGGCCACAATTAGATGGGACAAAGGGGCAAGGACTGACAGATGAAGTTTAATTTAGATAAATTGCATTTTGGGAAGGCATTTCAGGGCAGAAGTTATGCACTTAATTGTAACATCCTGGGGAGTGTTGTGAAACAAAGGGACATAGGGCTGCAGGTACATTGTTCCTTGAAAGTGGAGTCGCAGGTAGACAAACTGGTGCAGAACACATTTGGCACATTTGCCTTAATCAGTCAGAGCACTAACTCTAGGGGTTGTGGTGGCATGTTGCATCTGTACCGGATGTTGGTGAGGCCATTTTAAGAATACTGTGTACAATTCGATTGTCTGCAGAAAAGATTTACACAGACGTTCCAGAACTGAAGGTTTGAGATTCAGGGAGAGGTTGATTAGGTTGAGGTGCTTTCTCCTCAGAGGCTGAGGGGTGACATAATAGAGGATTATAAAATCATCAGGGGTATGGATATTCTGAATAGCCATGTTCTGATCCCAGGATAGGGGAGACCAGAACAAGAGGGCATAGGTTGAAGGCGAGAGGGCGAATGATTTAGAAGGTACCTGAAGATAAACGTTTCAAACAGAGAGTATTGTGTGTACAGAAATTGCTGTTAGAGGAAGTGGTCAAAGGGGGTTCAATAACACATTTAAAAAGTCTCTGATAAAGGAGGAATATTGGCCAAATTCTGGCAAATGGGACTAAATCAGATTTGATAACTGATCGGAGTGAACAGATTGGACTAACGGGTCTGTTTCCGTTCTGCATGACTCTCTGATTCTATAAGAGGGAAGATGAAAAATTCTGAAAGGACCTTTCACGACGGAATTCTCTTCACTGGAAGTTTTAATCGTGCTTCTATGTTCTCATGGACTCAAAGCTGCGTTAGTTAATTATTTGACAGGGAAGTGAGGCACAGATAATTGAACACAGACAGGAAAGTAATGCTGAGACCATAACTTGATCAACCACAATTTTAGTGTCTGGTGGAGAAGGCTCAAAGTATCTAATGACCCGCTCATGCTCCTCAGTCCCATGTTCCTGTGTTCCATTCAGCCCCTCAAACTTGCTAGGCAGGGGCAGTTGGAGGCTACTTACAACTATAACCTGTTGCATAGAAACAGAGGAGACCATTCAGCCCTTCAGGGCTGTCACCACGCTTTGAAGTGATTTTGGAAATGTAATTGGAAAACCCAGGTTGGGTATGAAAGAGGCCCGTCATCTCTCTTTACAGAGCTTCCCATCTCTGAAACTTGTGTTTCATTTGTTGATCATGTTGTAGACCCAGATTCATTGTGAATGCAGCCCCCATACCTCACCCAGTGATGGATCATAGAATCCTCTGGCCTCCTGACTGCAATATGCAGTAATTGCACATGCATGAAAATTACACCCACTAACTTTCCAATTACAGAACATGAGAACATCAGAAACAGGAGCAGGGCGTTCAGTCCCCAAGCCTGTCTTGTCCTTCACTAAGATCGTGGTTGATCTGCTCTTGCTCGCAAATCCTCTTTCATACTCAATTTTTCATAGCCCTCAACTCTCTGACAGGTCAATATCCATCTACCTCCTCTTCAAATACGTTTAGTCATCTAACTCCCCGAACACCCTTGAGGAGAGAAATCCTAACATTCAATCCCACCTGTTTGAAGAAAACACTTCATGCTCCTTTATCATGGCCTATTGATACGAACAAAAGAGATTGACACAAGGGTTTCGGTAAAAATGACTGGCCCTGATATCAAGGCAGTGGTTGACGTCTGTTGACATCAAGAAGCTTAACAAAACTGGACTTAATGGGAATCAGAGTAAACTCTCCAGTGTTTGGGGTCAAACATGGCATTAAGGAAGATGTTCATCATCTCAGTCCTGGGTCACCTCTGTGGGAGATCCTCAGGGTAGCTTCCTCTTCACAAACATCTTCAGCTGCTTCATCAATGTCTCCCCACCCTCACCCTTCCCACCATAAGATCAGAAGTGGGGATGGTCACTGAAGATTCCACAATGTTTAGAATAATCTGACGCCCCCGTCAGGTCCTGAACTGATCTGTGTCCATGTGCAGCAGGACCCAAACTCTATTGAGGCTTGTGCTTTTAAAGAGTCAATAACATTCATGTAAAAAGATTGCCTGTCACTGCACATTGCCCCAGTAAAATAAGAGTTCATTCCGCACCTCACGCTGGTTTCACAGGAATATGAGTAAGTCATTCGGCCCATTCACACTATTGGAGAAGGACAGGGACAGCCCATTCAGTGCCTCCAGCCTATTACTCATGAAGAGAAGGAGTCTAGTGTGATTGACCGCACAAAAGCTCCTCAACAATATTTGAAGGCATAGCCGAGGCTCTTACGTTTTCTTATTTTAAAGAAAATGTAAACTGTCGGTTCCAGATAGAGTGTGACTGGTCAAACTACTCGGTGTGATGCAAAATGCCATTCACTTTAACACGAAAGATGAAATAAAACCAAAGAAAGAGGAATTTAGAATAACGTAATTCTATTGGACAAGTTAACAGAATAACAGATCTAGGAACTATTACTAATTCAAGTTTGGGAGAAGATTTGTAGATTGGGTGCTCGTTGTTGTGGTTCTGTTCGCCGAACTGGGAATTTGTGTTGCAGACGTTTCGTCCCTGTCTCGGTGACATCCTCAGGGCTTGGGGGACTCCTGTGAAGCAATTCTGTGATTTTTCCTCCGGCAGATATAGTGGTTTGTATCTTCTGCTTCCGGTTGTCAGTTCCAGCTGTCCGCTGCATTGGCCGGTATATTGGGTCCAGGTCGATGTGTTTGATGATTGAATCTGACGATGTCAACTAGACAGGGGACGAAACGTCTGCAACACAAGTTCCCAGCTCGGCGAAAAGAACCACATCAACTATTACTAATGAACTGTTCCAATATAGGAAAATCCTTTAAACACAGCCCTTGGCAAAAAGGAAAATTCAGACACAGAATGTCACAAATATCTCTCCAGTCCAGAAATTAAAAACGGCATCAAGAGAAATGTCAGCAAGGGTAGCTGCCAGGAGATAGTCACTGAAGCTTCCAACTCTGTGGAGACCCCAATAGTTTCTGATGTTACTGACAAAGCAAAACCCGGAGATCCTATTATGTGAGAGCTGATCACACTCATTCAGGCTGCATTAAAATAAACCCAAGGCCTCCCTAGCTGTTACTCAAGTGGTCTTAACTAACCAGCTTTGTAACGATTGTTCAATCTCTCGCTTAAAAGAAACCAGAACAAAATAACCTCTTAAAGCTGCAGCATCATCACACTTGTCGGCACATCGAGCCGTTAAACAGGAACCAGGGATAACCCAGTCAGGCCTTTGGCCCTGTCCAATCAGACTAGGAAGAAGTCATTCAGTCCCTTGAGTCACTTACACAGGAACGGTAGGAGGACATTCCCACCTCAATGCACTTACAAAGGAGCAGAATGAGGTAATTGATACTGATTCCTGATGAATACCTTATGCCGGAAACGTCGATTCACCTGCTGTGCTTTTCCAGCAAACCACTGTCTACTCTGATCTCCAGCAACCACAGTCCTCGCTGTCTCCTAATTCATGCTCCAACATGATGACCAAGTGGGGCAGAGGCTGCACAGACAGACTGTTCCACGTTGTTCCTCGTAGCTCCGTCAGTCATGATACACACGTGGGACTTTAACGTAGTTTTCCAGTGGTGAGGAGGGAAGCCATACATTTTGTTTGAAGTCACAAGAAGTCAATAATAATCTCTGACAAGACAGCCTGGTGTTCTCTATGTAGGGCGGAAGCTGGTGGGAATGGCTACCTGTTTCAGATGGAAGGTATTGTGGCTGCTGTTGGGGATTGTGAGCAACATGACGTTGAGTACAGGTTTACACGCCGACTGCCCAATAACGTGGGGCGAGTTAATTTAGGCATATAAACTATTAGGAAAGTCACGTTAGACTGATGAATGGACTCTCTAAGTTCAAATAATGCTGATCTTGTTCGTGTTGATCTTGTCTAGTGCACGTCCTATTCAGTGTAACCTGTATGCCTTACTCTGTCCAAGTCTATTTCCACCCTATGATCTGTCTCGCCATGCTTACTATGACCTGCCTCCACTGCTCAAAAATAAAATGTTTCCCTGTACTGAGGTACACGTGGCAATCAATCAAACCAATCAATCCTGGGTAAAGTATGGAATTTCTCACCCGATCAATGTGACTTTTGGAAATAAGTGATCGCTGCCACTCCTCGTGTTTAGCGTCACCATTTCTTCTTCTTTCAAAGCTCTACTGATTAAACACTCAGCTTCTTCACTCTATCCTCGTGATACCATCACGCGTGTCTGTGGTAAGGAGATCATTCGGTACAAAGGAGATCAAATCTGTAGAGAGTGTCCCAACCACTCTCTCAGCAAGGCTCTACAACAGCAGAAAGATGGCATTACTTACGAACTTGAATCATCTTACAATGAAGGACAGCATACCATTGACTGCACCCATTACTTACACCCATTACTTATATTTGGAGCAGTCAGCATAGACTTGTGAGTTGGAGATCACGCTTCCCAAATTTGTTAGAGTTTGTTGATGAAGTGACCAAGAAGGTTGATGAGGGCCGAACGGTAAACGTAGTCTCTATGGGTTTCAGTAAGACCTTTGATATGTTTCCACATGTTCTGGAAGGTTCTATCACGTGGAATTCTGGGGGAACTGGCCAATTGAATACACAGTTGGCTTGATGGTAGGAAGCAGGGGGTTTAATGGAAGAATGCTTGTCAGACCGGAGCTGGGTCCATTGCTGTTTATTATCTATGAATTGGTTGAGAATGTACAAGGCATGATTAGTCAGTTTGCAGATGACACTAATATAATTGGTAGTGTGATCAGTGAGGACATTTATCAGAAATTGCAGCAGGAATTTAATCAGGTGGGGAAGTGGGCCGAGAAATGGCAAATGGAATTTAATATAGATGCATGATGTCGTGTATTTTGGAAACTGAACTCAAGGTAGCAGTTTCATGGTGAATGGGACGACCTTAAGGGGTGTAGTGGGCAGAGAGACCTTGGCGTTCAGGTGCAAGGTTCTCTGAGAGTGGAGTCACAGGTAGACAAGGCAGTGACGAAGGCATTTGACACACTGACTTTCAACAGGCTGTACATTGAATATGGAAGTAGGGAAGTTATGCTGCAGTTATACAGAACTTTGGTAAGGCCGCACTTGGAGCATTCTGTTCAGTTTTTGTCACTTTGTATTAGGGAGCATTTAAAGAAATTAGAAAGCGTGCAGAAGAAATTAACATGGATGTTGCCAGGACCCCATGGTCTGAGTTATAGGGAGACGTTGGACAAGCTAGGACCTTTCCAATAGAGTGTAGCAGACTGAGGGGGGACCTTATAGAGCTGCATAGGATCATGAAGGGCATGGATAGGGCGAATGCTCTCAGTCTTTTTCCAAACTTTAGAGAATCGAGGATTAGAGGGGATCAGTTTACGTTGAGAGGGGAAGGAATAAAAGGGAATCTGAGGAGCCACTTCTTTACACAGAAGGCTGGTACGTGGATGAGCTACCAGCAGATGAGGTTGAGGGTGGTACATTAACAACATTTAAAAAGCATTTGGGTAAATATGTGGATGGGAAAGGACGAGAAGGATATGGGCCAACTGCAGGGAAATGGGGTTAGCTTGGATGGACATTTACAAGGTGGAATCGAACCTCTCTGTTAATTCAAACCAAACACCCAGAAAAGCTCGCCTCACCTCGTAATCTGTTAAAATATGAGTGACACATATCTCCTACTTCCACTATTTAAACAAACATTCACAAATTAGTTTGTTAACGTCAAGAGTGAACACTAAACAACAGCTGTTCAAAAATACAAGACCCTCTTTTCTTAGCAACTTACTATCTGTTTCCAACTCCATAAAAATATGCTATTCTACCAACCCACATATTAAACCTTGCAATCTCAAGACCACACAGTCTCTATCTTCCCCGTTGTGTTCATTCTTCCAGCCGCTGATCCCCAAATCACGTTTTGTTTTACTGCAAGTAGGTTTGACATGAACATGTATCTTTGATAGAGAGTGCTTTTGAGAGGGACAGTTCGCACTCCTGCTCTGCAGCAGTTACTCTGCTGTTGGATGGCAGTGGCTCTTCCCCCAGTGTTCAAAATGCTGGGTTTATATCCTCCCCATGGTACAATAATTCTCATAATTTGATTGCTTTCCAGGTGTCGGAACAATAATATTCAAATTCAGTTGGCTTCTGGTATCCTGAGCATTATTTAAACTACTAATACGTCATCCCTACCTGCTTCACTCTCCGCTGTTTCAGAGTTTTTTATCTGCTTTATTCAATGCTGTGCCCTCTTCAGGTGCTGTTGCGCTAACTCACCTACTCCATCTAATCTCTCCCTCACCTCACATACATAGTCCAAGTGTGAGATCTCCGACTTTGGTCCTGTCAATTTAGATTTAATTCAATTCAAAAGACTTCACTTCATGTACGAACATTAACTCAAAGGAAGTAAACTGAGTAGATTTATTTCGGGTATCTTTGATGATAAGCAATTTAATGTGACACCTTTGTCCCAATCATTTGGCCAATACTGACAGTACGATGTTAACATGGTCTTCAGCGTATGATGCTAACTTTCCAATACTCCATGGGATTCAGGATGGGACGCCCTTGATTTAAAGTGCTTTATGTCTAAGCTATCCATGACTTCCTAAAACAGCTCAGCGGTAAAATGAGACCCTTGGTCTGGCTGAATCTCTCTGCGGAGCCCACAGCGAGTAAAAGAAGCTACCAACTCCTGCACTTCACTTTTTGCCTTAACACTCCATAATGGAATTGCCTCTTTAAATCTGATAGACACATCCATTATGCTCAGCAAATATTGGTTTCTTTTATTTTTATTTTAGAAAGGGAAGCTACACATATAATCACAACCCACGTGAAAGCTTCTTCGAATGCAGGAATTTGCAACAAAGGTGCTGGTTTTATTCCTGCCTGTGACTTATCTACCATTTGGCATGTGTTACATGTACAACAAAAAGTAACCACGTCCTTGTGCATTCCAGGCCACTAGAATTGCTTATGTAGTTTAGCTTCAGTCTTCCGTAAACTTAGGTGACCACCTGCAGTTAGTTGATGTGCTACCCGTAACACGGTATGCGACCAATAACACAATCTGGTGCACTTCGGCCCATTTCCCTTCTGCACTAACCTACCGTTTTTCTCCACGTTCAGGTTTTTCCTGCACCGTTACATCAAACAGGGGGTCAGTTAACTGAACATCAACTCTTTTGTCTTTTTCTTTCGTTTGTCCATTCTGCTTATGACAGTGGGATCTTGTTACTACACAGTCTGGAAAATTCCTGGGTATATTTCCTTTAACTCCTCAGTTCCCTAGTTTTTATTTGACTTCTCCACCACAAGGGGTGACTCTCCCACATTGGATCCTATTAAATCATTCACAAGAACACACTGTATTCCTGGGACTGACACTCTGTCACTCACTCTTACTGTTAGTTCTCCAATCGTGATGTTTCTGTCCCCAACCTTAATTTCTGTCCTAATTCCACAAATTATCTCGCTCTTGAGTAACATGTCAGAAAGAGTGAAAATACAAATAGTTGGAGTGCCAGGCCTCTAGGAATTCTCTGGCATGTCTTTGCTTAGCCTGTCCCAGGATAGATCCAACCACAACGCCCTAAACAAGCACATAGATCTAGATGCCATCTATCAACCTCTCAGAAAACGAACAGGAAATGACATCACCATAAACCCCAGGAACCCCATCCAGGACAAACATATAAATAGAAAGCAGGAGACAACAGCTTCGCTTCACTTGGAGGTCGCCACTGATGATGTTACCTAGCCAGGTAATGAAATGTCTGGATATCAATCCTACAGCTCAGCGAGCAAACCTACACCCTAAAACTCAACCTGAGCTACAAATTTTCACAAACCGTGCATTTGTAATTTAAGTCTTTTCTAACTCTACTGCAGTTGCCTGTTTCTCTCACACACCAAAGTACTTGACCATCTCCATTACAATTAAAGCTTTCCTTTTGTCCCTGGTTAAACCCAATTCTAATCTACTTGCTAATTCTAAATATATTCCGTCTTCTGCCTTTCTAAACTTCTTTGGCAAACTTGGGAACCTCTTTAGTAATGTTAAAAGCCATTTCTCTCAGTTTTAATTGAACCGACCACAAGTTAACAGAGTTAAATGAATTTTCTCACCGGTTTTATTTGAAGATCTAGGTCAATAATTGCCACGTGTTGGAATCTGCTGGGACCTTTTGTACCCCAAATCTGTTCAATTCGGTCCAAATCCCATATGGCAAGGCCCCAAACTGTTATGACATCAATGTCGAACCCCTCTGTTAATTAAAACCACACACCCAGAAACGCTAATCTCACATCATAATCTTTTGAAACGTGGGTGACAGAGAACTCCTAAATTCCACTAATTAATTACAAATAACAATTTTTATGTATGCATGTTAGCTCGCTGAACTTGAAGGTTTGCTTTCGGACGTTTCGTCACCATGACTAGGTGACATCATCAGTGAGCATCTCCGCTGAAATGCTGGTGGTATGTCCCGCCTCTCTATTAAAAGGCCTTAGTTTCTTAAGGTGGATGATGTTATTTCCAGTTTCCTTTATTACAAGATAAGGTAGATAGGATATAAATTGATGTTTTTACTGATGGACTTCTGGTTACAATGCCATTCCTCTAAGAACGTCCTGGCGTGTCTTCGTATGTGTGTGTTGTTACAGTCAAAATGGTGCCCTTCCTTTTCTGTATTATGGAACATAGTGATCGTGGGTCGTGTCTTTTGGTGACCAGTTGGTGTTCATGCATCCTGGTAGCATGACAACAGGACCATTTCAATGTCGAAAAAATGATTTTGTATACATTGTTTAATCAATGTGTGTGCAGATATTTTTCATGTGTGCACAACACATTCTAAATGAATAACAGAGACACAGTTATTGAAAAATGATGCACATGATGTATAAAATTGATGAAACATTACTTCATGCTCAGCTAATGTGATATGTTCCCCTTCTCTCAATGTTCCCTCCTTTTTCTGGAATTCTCTACACTATACTCTCATTCTTATCAGGATGTGTGTTTTACATTCTTGCTTGTGGTATCGCAACGTACTTCAGTTAATCCATTTTCAACAGGGAATTCAATATATTGGCCTGCTGGGTTCTTTCCAAAGCTAGTGTCTGTCGTATTATTGGAGATTAAAATTCTGGCATCAGACCCAGCATTTGAACAGATTCCTATGTTGTACATGTCCTGTACAAAGGACTACAGCACACCGGAATTACCAAAACATTGAGGGATGTACATCTACTTCTTTCAATAATCTAGTTTTCTAATTTTTCACATTTCCTCGTCTATATCCTCTCTCTCGTTCTCTCTTTGTATCTAGTTAAGAAATTTGCCAATTATTCTTTATGTCCCATCTCTCAAAAATTCTTCTTTCAGTTTATATCTATTGCTCTCTTTTTGATGTAATGTGATTATAATTGAGCAATGTCACAACAAAGACATGAGGAAGGAACTGGCCAGAGTAAATTCGAAGGGGAGCCGAGTAGGGATGACCATGGAGCAGCAATGGCAGGAATTTATGCTGGATAATTCAGAGGATATATGAAACTCTCCCAAAAAGGGTGAAATGTACTCATGGGAGGACAAGCCAGCCATGAGTGATAAGGCATCAAAACAAATGAGAAAAACATACAATGTGGTGAAGATGATTGGGAATCCAAAGAGTTCCTTGGTTCTGAAAATACATAAGGCCGGTATCAGTGACACGACAGAGCTCTTAATCATGGTCAGGGAGAGAAACAGATGGAAACACATTCAATTTAAACACAGACGATGGTATTACTCAAGGAAAAAGATTCAGATGAATTAAACAATTAAATTAAAATCAGTTTTTTTTTGATGGATTGTGTCAGATTAGAAGCATGACCTCAGCAGAGTGAGAATATGAAAATGAAAGTGTTACCACATCAGAAACCAGAGTCGGTCACTGAGTACAGGGTTGATGGGTGAAAGAGTCTCGATGTGAACTAGGGGACAGACATTAGAATTGCATTTCAGATATTGCAGCTCAAAACTGCGTATTCACGGAATGCTGTAAACCACAATAGCAGGAGAAGCAGAACACCATTCAACCACCACCTGTAACATTTTGCCCAGGGATAAGCTCCTTAGTCTGCCATTACAATCAACACGATCTATGTTTCAGTAATGACTGTGGGTGAACATGTCAGGGTCAGAACCATGTGAACCTAAACCTGATGCTAACCCATTAATGTTATCACACCTGAGCAACAGATCTGATCGAAGCTTCGCAGTCCTGCCACATTCAGTCATAAGTGGTAATGGGTCATTAAACAAATGACTGGAGGACAGGACTCCACAAACATCCCCATTGTAGATAATGGAACAGACCAACGCATCAGTGTAAAAGTCAAAAATGTAATATCTGCCCGATCCTCAGCCAGAAGTGTTGAGTCGACGATCAACTTCACCATCGCCATGATGCCCGCAGAATCACAGATGCCAGTCTTTAATCAATTCTATTCGATGCACGTGAGATGAAGAAACAGCTGAACACAGTAGATACGACAAAGGTAATGGGCCCTGACCCCATTCCTGCAATGGGACTGAAGACCTGTGCTGCACAATAAGTCGTGTCCCTGGGGAAGCTGTTTCATTCCAGCTCCAACTCGAATATCTCACTGGCAATGAGGAAAATTACTCAGCTATGTCCAGTCCCCTAAGAGGAGAATAATTACAATCTGACAAATTACTACTGCCTCAGTAGTCACGATAGACAAATTGGTGGGAGTTATTTTTGACAGAGTAGTCAAGCAGCACAGAAATAACCTGCTCAGTGTGGTTTCCGATAGCTCCCCATGTGGAGATGGTGCTAATGTGGAGATATCGCTGGATTACTAATCCAGACCAGACAAATGCTCTGGCAGATTCTGGAAATTAAAAATAATTAATAAAATATTAAGATGCAAAATCTGGTGTCAGTAACAGTGACCTTGAAGCCAATGTCGATTGTAAACACGAATTTGCTTCTCCCATGGACTTTCAGGAAGTGAATCTCCCGTGCTTTCCTGATCTGGCCTAAAAGTGACTCCAGACACACAGAGATGTGATAAACTCTTCAATGGTCTCTGAAACGGCCAAGCAAAACACTCTATTGTATCAAACTACTCCGAGGTCTTAAAGGATAAAACTAGACAGAACACCCGGCAGCAGCCTCGGCATTGGAAAAGGGACGGTAAACACAATCCTGTCGCCCCTGCAGAGACCTCCTTCCTAACATCTGAGAGTTTGTGACAATTTTCCCACAGACTACACAGAAACACCGGTAAAGGAGGAGGACAGTGAAGGAACGCTGATAGATTTCCAAGTCAGGGTGGTGATTGGCTTGGAGGGGAACTTGAAGATGGTGGTGTTCCCATACAGCTGCTGCCCTTGTCCTTCTGGATAGACGTGGTCATGAGTTGGGAAGATGGTGTCTGAGGATCTTTGGTGAATCATTTCAGTGCAACTTGTAGTTAGTAAAACACTGCTGCTGCTGCTGGGCGTTGATGGTGGAGCATTGTGGATGAAACGACACTCAAACTCGTTGCTTTGTCCTGGATGGTATCAAGCTTCTTCATGTTGCTGGGGCTGCAATCATCCAGGAAAATGGGGAGTACTCTATAACACGTCTGACTAATGCATTGTAGATGATGGACAGACTTTTGGAAGTCAGGATGTGAGTTACTCGCCGCAGTATCCATAGCTTCTGACCTGCTCTTGTAGTTACTGTGGGCGAGTCCAGTGAGTTTCTGGGCAATGATTACCCCCCAGGATTTTGATACTGGGGGATTCAGTGATAGTAGCACCATTGAATGCCAAGGGGCAGTTTTTAGATTGTATTTTAGTGGTGATGGTCAGAGTCTGGCATTTGTGTGGTTTCAATATTACTTGCCACATGTCAGCCTGGATACTGTCCAGATCTTGTCGCATTTGGACATGGATTATTTCAGTATCTGTGGAGCCACAAATGTTGCTGAACATTGTGCAATCATTGGCGAGCATCCCCGCTTCTGACATTATAATCGAGGCAAGCCATTGATGAAGCAGACCTGAAGACGCTTGGGCCTAAGCCACTGCCCGAGGAATTCCTACAGACTTGTCCTGGAGCTGAGTTGACTGACCTTCATCAGCCATGACCATCTTCCTACGTGTCAGGTATGATTCGTACCAGCGAGGAGTTTGACCCGGATACCCATTGATTGCAGTTTTGCTAAGGCCACTTGATGCCACACTTGGTCGAAGGCAGCCTTGATTTAAAGCCCTGTGTCTCTCACCCCACTTCTGGAATTCAGCTCTTTTGTCCATGTTTGAGGTAATGAGGTCAGGAGCTGAGTGGCTCTGGTAGAGTCCAAACTGTCCGTCATTGACCAGGTTATTGCTGAGCAGGTGCTGCTTGAAAGGACTGACACCTTCCATCACTTTACTAATGATTGTGAGTAGACTGATGGGTTGGTAATTGGCTGGATTGGATTTGTTCTGCTTTTTATGTATAGGAGATTCTTGGGTACTTTTCCACACAATCAGGTAAATGTTGTTGTTGCAAGTGTATGGGAACTGCTTGGCTAGGGACGTAGCAAGTTCTCGAGCGCAGGTTTTCAGTACTATAGCCAGAATGTAGTCCGCGTATGTACCCTTTGAAGTATCCAGTGTCTACAACCGTTTCTGAACATTGCGTCGACTAAATGGAATTGCTGATGACTGGTAACTGAATTACTGAGGAACACTGAAGGAGGCCAAGATGGATCATCCTCTCAGCATTTCTGACTGAAGATTGTTGTGAATGCATCAACCTTATCTTTTGCACTGATGTGCTGGGCTATTGCATCATTAAGGATGGGGATATTTGTGGAATCTCCTCCTCCAATGACTTGTTTGATTGTCCCTACCATTCCTCGACGAGATGTGAAAGAACTGCAGATCTTAGATCTGATCCATTGCTTTTGGGATCACATAGCTCTCTCTATTACTGATTGCTTATGCTGTTTGGCGCACAAGTTGTCCTGTGTGGTGGTTTCGTCAGGCTGACACCTCATTTTCAGGTATTCCCAGTGCTGCTCCTGCCATCCTGCACACTCCATTGAACCAGGGTTGATCCTCTGGCTTGATGGTAATTGTTGCAAGGGAGATATGCCAGGCCATGGGGTTGTACAATTGATGACTCACAACACCTTATGGAAACCCAGAATTGAACTGCTAGATCTCTTCGAAGTCTGTCCTATTTAGTCCGGTGACAGTGCCACCCAATATGATGGAGGCTATTCTCAATGTGAAGGTGTGACTTTGTCTCCATAATGACTATGCGGTGGTCACTTTTACAGATACTGTCATGGAGAGATACTTCTGCAACTGGCAGATTAGTACGGATGAGGTCAAATATGTCTCTTCCCTCTTGTTAGTTCCTTCACCAATGTGGCAGACCCAGTCTAGCAGTTATATCCTTTAGAACCCCACCAGCTCGATCAGTAATGCTGCAGCTGAGCCCCACGTTGTCGTGGACATTGAAATCCCCCACCTAGAGTACAAATTTGTGTCCTTGCTACGCTCAGGGCTTCCTCCAAGTGTTGTTCAGCATGGAGGAGTACTGATTCATCAGTTAAGGGAGGTTGGTACATCGTAATCAGCAGGAGGTTTTCTTTCCCAAAGGTAAACTAACACCATAAGACTTCATGGGATACAGATTCACTGTTGAGGACTCCCAGAGCAATTCCTTTCCAATTGTATCCGATTGCGCTGCCACTTCTGCTGTGTCTGTTCTAAGTTTGTGAGAAGATTTGTAGCTCGGGTGCTCGTTGTTTTGGTTCTGTTCGCCGAGCTGGGGATTTGTGTTGCAGATGTTTCGTCCCCTATCTAGGTGACATCCTCAGTGCTTGGGGACCTCCTGTGATGCGCTTCTGTGATCATTCCTCCGGCATTTATAGTGATTTGTATCTGCCGCTTCCGGTTGTCAGTTCCAGCTGTCCGCTGCAGTGGTTGGTATATTGGGTCCATGTCGATGTGCTTAATGTTTGAATCTGAGGATGAGTGCCATTCCTCTAGGAATTCCCTGGCTGTTCTCTGTCTCTTCTGCTGGTGAGACAGGAAATATCCGGGGAAGGTGATGGGGTGTCAGGGATATAGTCATACTCACTGAATCGTACCTTACAGACAATGTCAGGCTGTTGCTTGATGAGTCTGTTTATTTCGATTCACTGTTTCCTGCCAGCTGTCCCATTCTAGAAACATGGCCATATATTCGCCCCAATCCACTCAGATTTTATTTTGCAAACTAGCTTTCCCAAAACTTTCCTGAAAAACCAAATACTTGTCTCCCAGACCGTTTCTCAAACATAATCCCCATTTCATAAATCCGTGTTACTGTTGTTTCTGACCATTACTTTCAGTCCCAATAATTTCTCCTAAATCTTTGATTTACTATGTTCTATGTTCCATGTACTAGAACCCTTTTCCACACCCGAATTGGTTTTTCTCGTATTGTTAGAAAGTTCTGTGAAGACAGAACTGAAGTAACTGTTTCATAGTTCTGCCATTTCCCTGTTCTCCTTTGCCCATTCTCTGGTTTCAGATTGTAAGGAATCCACACTTGTTTTCTCATACTTCTCACATTGATATGATTTGACAAGCTATTACAGTTCACTCTTATAACCCTTGTGAATATACTCTTCAGAAACCCATCAATTCCTGCCTTTAGCTACTCAATAATTGACCTTCCACACCATACACTCACAAGAGCATAGACCAACAGAAATATAGCACGTTCTATATTAGTCCCACTTTCCAACGCCCGTCCAATAGCAGGGAATGTTATGACACTTCCACGTGCTCGTTCAAGTACTTTTTGGTGGTTGTGAGGTTACCTGTGATAACTCCGCTCTCAGGAAGTGCATTCCAGACCCCAACAGCCTCTGGGCAAACAAGAATCCTCAAATTCCCTCTAATTCTCAAACCTTTCACTTCAGAAGTGTGCTCACTTGTTCTCGACTCTCTTACTAAAAGGAACAGCTGCTGTCTATCCATCCATGTCCATGCTTCTCATAATCTTTGCCTCCTGAATCACATCCCCCTCAGCTTTCTCTGATCCAAAGTAAACAACCCGAGCTTGGCCAGCTTCTCTCCATAGCTAATATGCTCCATCACAGGGAACATCCTGGTGAATCTCCTCTGCATACCATCCTGTACAACCATATCCTTCCTTTTAAGTGGCTTCTAGAGCTACATGCAGTACTCCATCTTGGCCTAACCAAAGCCTGTATAGCTCTTATAATCTACGCCCTGATTGATAAACGCTACACCTAAGGTCCAGTTCTTAACTAGTCCATTACCCTGCTCAGTCCCATTCAGTGATGAGTGGAGAAGCACCCTCTGAGCTTCCCAATGTGCTGCCATTCATTGAGCACTCCCTGTCTGGTTCCTTCTTCCACAGTGTATCACCTCATATTTATCAGGGTTACGTTCCATCTGCCCTTGATCTGACGACCTGACCATTCTATCTGTATCTTCCTGTAACATAAGACCTTTCTCCTCATTGCCAACCAACCGGGCAAACACAAACTTACTTATCACAACCCGACCCCCTTCACCCACCCCCTTCATTCACATCTGCATCATTTATAAATACCACAAATAATAAGGGACACATCACTGATCCCCGTGGTACACCAGGAGACACTGGTCACCAGTCACACAAACAGCCTTATCCCACCACCCTCTGTCTCCTGACACTAAGAAACTTTTCGTTGTTACTTGTCACGTTAGCCTTGATTGCATGAGACTTTACTTTATTTTAAATTTTCCCATATGGGGCTTTGTCAAAGGCCTTGCTGCAAAACTAGATAAGCGACCTCCTCAAACATTTCAATCAAATTCATTAGATGTGACTTTCTTCTGATAAAATCATGATGATTATCCCTGATCAAACCTTGCTACTCTGACTGGAGCTCAATTTTCTCCTTTTTTTTGCAGTAGTTTCCTTAACAGTGATCTAATACTTGTTCGCCTATAGTTCCCTGGTCTATCTCTACCACCCATACTGTGAAGTTAAAAATCACACAACACCAGGTTCTCGTCAAACAGGTTTAACTGGAAGCAAACTAGCTTTCGGACTGTCGCTTCTTCATTGGGTGATTGTGGAGGACACAATTGCAAGGCACAGAGTTTATATCAAACATTTACAGTGTGATGTAACTGAAATTACACATTGAAAAATACCTTGATTGTCTACTGAGTCTTTCATCTGTTCGAATACCATGATAGTTTCAATTCTTTCATTTGTAAATCAAAAAAAAATTAAAATATGCTTTCTCAGGTTAAATGTAACAATTGGTGTGTGCGTGGATATTTGTGTCTGTCTGTGTGTGTGTGTCTATTTGGGTTGGGGGTTGTGAGTGTGAGAGAAAGTGTATATATATGTGTAGTGAGTGTAGAATGTCTTAAATCTGTGAGGGGGTGTATGTGTGAGTGTGGGCATGTGTGTGTGTCTGGGGTGGGGGGTTGTCAGTGTCTATGAGAGAGAGGATATATGTGTGTGCATGAGTGTAAAGTGGTCTAAGTCTCTGAGAGGATGCATGTCTGAGTGTGGGAGTGTGTGTGTTCCATGTGTATATGAGTGTATAGGAGTGGCTCTGTGTTGGTGTGAGTGTGTGTGTGTGTGTGTATAGTGAAATGGTAGTCACCTGTATTGTGACATGAACCTAAGGTCTCGGTTGAGGCCCTCGCTATGAGTATGGAACTTCGCTATCAGCCCCTGCTCGGCCACTTTTCGCTGTTGCCTCTCCCGAAGTCCGCCTTGGAGGATGGTCACCCGAAGGTCCGAGGTCAAATGTCCTGGACCACTGAAGTGTTTCCCAACTGGGAGCGAACCCTCCTGTCTGTTGATTGTTGTGTGGTGCCCATTCATCTATTGCCATAACCTTTGCTCGGTTTCGGTTTCACCAATGTACCATGACTCAGGGCATCGTTGCCTGCAAGGTATAAGATAGCCAACGTTGGCTGAGTTACATTAGTACCTGCCACGTACCTGATGGGAGGTTTCCCCACGCGTAATGGTGGTATCCATGTCCACAATCGGACACGTCTTGCAGCGCCTACTCTGACAGGGTTGTATGGAATTATCCTGAGAGCCCCGCAACGTTCTATGAATAATGATCTGTTTGAGGTTTGGCGGTTCTTTAAAGGAAAACAGTGGAGGTGTGTGAAGGTCGTGGTGAGGTGCTCATTCTCATTGATAATGTGTTGCAGGTCAAGAAGTACATGGTGAAGTTTTTCAACTCCTGGGAAGTACTGAACAATGAAGGGTACCCTGTCGGTTGCAGCACGTGTCTGTCTCCTGAGGAGGTCATTATGGTTCCTTGCTGTGGCAACCGACAGGGTACCCTTCATTGTTAAGTATTTCCCAGGAGATGAAAATCTACGCCATGTCCTTCGTGACCTGCACCACATTATCAATGAGGATGAGCACCTCACCAAGACCTTCCCCATACCTCCACTGCTTGCCTTTAAACAACCGCC